>NW_027104060.1:17306-597755 GCF_902728285.1 Clytia hemisphaerica
CTCAGGCTAGATATTGATGAACTTAGGTTGATCCGACCACCAGTTGTCCAGGAAGTAAAAAATGGACTGGTTCGTAAAACCGGATTTCATTGACCTAATTAACAAATTTTTAATTTCCAAATTTTAAAACTAATTTTTATGCTATGGGGAAAAAGCTTTATAAGTCATGTTACGGTAAGTTAGAAAGCTCCTTTTAAGATTACCTTAACGGAAGAAATTTTCGCGGGAATTTAATTTCGCGGTTGGTCAAATTTTTTTTTTTCGCGGGAATTTAATTTCGCGGTTCATCAATTTTCGAAAAATTCGCGGGAATTTAATTTCGCGGTTTTTGACCAAAAACGTTATTAAATAAGAAACAAGAAGCCTGGAAGGCGTGAAGGCCCAGCAAACGCAGAAGGCTGTAAAACGGCTGTTCATAGAATTATCAACTTCGTTAATAACTTTTTTGCATATTTTAACTCGTATAATGGTTTAGACTTGGTTTGCCAACTTGGTGAATCTTGCATTTTGCCATTTTCGGTTTAAAACTCTCGGCTTTTTTGTGAAATCTTAAGATTTCGCCAATCGTAAAAATTAAAAAAAAAAACCGAATTTTTTGCCGATCAGGAAATTTTCCGATGGCCGCCATTTCTTGCTCCCTTGTGTCCCCTGTCTAATAACTTTCTGCTTTTCATTTCTTTATTTTTCAGATTTCAGCTTTATTCTCGTCATGACTTGTTCACTGTTGCTGCAGAGTAATGGATCCCTAGTTCATGGTTTCTCCTGCGTAGATATCTATTATTTCTGTGTTGGGTTACTTTGTAACTATTGCAAGTCAGTTTGTCACTGCCCGTCAGTTGCACTGGTTATGCGTTTTATTATTTTTATTTCAAAATAAACTCTTATTTCAACTTCAAATTATGTTTCCTTTTCTTATCTCCTTACTGCCAATCAGTATAAAACGCGAAGGACTAGAGTAGAATCTTCGACCTTTTGCAGGTAACACAATTTGAATCCTTAAGATTTACACCTCAATCTTGACGACAGATTAAATATAGTGGTTTGTTTCAATGATGTATAAGCCCGCGAAGGGCTAGAATCAAATCTTTCTCAGGCAAAGTGAAGCCTTATACTTATAATTTACGCCCTGTTTTGACCGTGATTTCTTTGTTAATATTGAGCGGTATACATTTTTTGAAGGCTAGGTGTAAATTTTAGTTTCTATCTGTGATTTGTAGAAAAAACAGGCGGGTCGCTCAAGGCCCAAATCTTTTTGGAAATAAATTTGGAGGATGGTATTCTTTAGACTAGTAAACTAGTCGGTTATGACTTATAACGTTATAATAAAACTGTCAATCAAATAATGTACCTTAAGGGAACTAATTTTCGCGGATTTAGGCCCAAACCGCAAAATTTTCAAATGGGAACAACAAAGGTCGAATAATTCACAGAATGGCTCTAATTTTCTGCTAAAGTTTGAGGAAATTCTATACGATGGAAGTCGATAAAAGTCCACCTATCCTTCAAAGATGGGTTTGTTTAAGTCCCGCCGTGCAAGAAAAGGTGGAGAGCGAAAAGGTGCAAACAAGCCGGCACAAATCCGGTATTCCGGCTTTACGGGAAAGGTGTATTGAGTTAACTGTTTCACGACTTTTGAACCATTTTTAAGGTTTATACGTTCGAAAATAGGGTTGAGAAAGTCTGTCGTAGGATTATTTTTAGTGATATGTAGCAAGAAGATGTAGGCTAATTACTAAAGGACTAAAATCTTGTTTGCATATAGATAAAATGGTTCTTGCTAAAACAAAATCAAAACGTATCATAAAATATAAATGTAAAGGAAAAAATCTTTCACTATATACATTTTAAAACTTTAAATTGTCTTTTTTCCAGATGTATACGGTCTTTGCTAAAACAAAATCAAAACGTTGTATCATAAAATATAAATGAAAATGATATCTGCCTCATAATCATGGATAAAATCTTTTTCATATGACTATATACACTTTGAAAACTTCTTAAATATATAAATCTTTTTTAAATATCAAAAAATAAAAACTCGGTGATAAAACAGATGTTTTAAAAAATAATGTAGATGGGGGAAATTTCTAGCTGTCTAGTACAAGAACATGATTTGTATACTGAAAAAAAACGAAATTTGTCAACAAGGCTGAATGAACAAGGTCAAGCAATCTTAACTGTCAATGTATCCAAACAAACATACAATACCAATGGATGACATGAAAACTAAATTGATGCTGAAGAAGATTAAAACAGCAAATTTGTCAACAAGGTCAAAGCATCTATATGGACACACATACAATTCTCTGCTCAAAATAATCCAAGGATTTAAAAAAACAAAATACTACATATACAAAACAAAAAATAAGATGCTAATGCAACAAAAGAATATTAATATGTCAATGGTCATTCTAGTGTCATTCTTTCTTTTCTTTTTTCTCAACTGGTGTTAAATTCTCTTTGTCGAAATCTCCAGTATTACCTGTGTCATCATCATCTCCAGTATTACCTGTGTCATCATCATCTCCAGTACTACCAGTGTTTTCTTCTTGTTCGTCCATGACCACAGTAGTAGCTTTAACAAGGTCAAGTTTTGTAACAACACCACTTATTGACAAGTAATCAATATCAAATTTGTTTGTCATCAAATATAATTGGATTTGATCATTACCCATTCCAATTGGCAACATGTTTTCCTTTACATCAAGTTTAATTGTAGATGTATTTGTATTTACAAAGATTGACCAAAACTTGACTTCGCTTGCTGCAATCATGACAGTTGCATCACAGGATGGGCAATCGATTGTTTTTTTAGAGGACTTGGTGCAAGAAAAGACGTGGTTGCAGAATAAGCACTTTGTTGTATGTGTTAATTTAGCACCGACAATAGTGCAGTCATAATGGTGTGATACAGTTGAATGTTCCTCAGGACTCTTGTAATCCTCCAGATCTTGAATCTTTTTGAATGCTGTACTACTTGTGGATGCTAGTTCAGGTTCATTATTCCAAATGCCACGCCTCATGTTCGTCAGTATGTAAGAGTCACCATCATTAACAAGGGATGCATACTCTCTCCAGAAAACAATGTTGATGTGGTCAGTATCATCGCAGATAATTCCTTTTCTCATAGGGACATTCGCACCCTCGACATCCACATTGTCAATATCATGCAATTTTAAGACACCTGTGATGTTTATATGTTCATTCAATTGTGTTTCATTTATTGCAGTAAAGATTTTTGTGATTGGCAATTTGTAGTTGGGCTTGAAACCAAGCAATTCTTGTTTGATGACCGAATTTTCCATAATTTTGACAGTTCCATTGTCATATAATCCAGCTTTGGTTATGTGGACACCGATTTGCTGATTTTCTGAATCTTCTAACAAACGCCTCTTGTGAGGAGAAAAGCAAACAACACGTTTCACCTGGTTGTCTTCTGTCTCCACATTCAGATTGAAAAACGGCTTTGCTATTTTGGTCTGCTTCATAGGTGAAAGGTTTGATACATATCCTTTGAGTTCAATTTCTAAAAAGAGAATGAAGACAAATCAAAAGACAACAACACAAGCATGAGGGAAAGTACATTGATTCAAAAGTATAATTAATGTCAAAGCATATCAAAATAATATAGAGTCAAAAATATGTTTTAGTGTATTTTCGTTATTTTGCCAGGACAATATAAATTTAACTAAGTAATAGATACACTGATTTATTCAGATATAAAATGGTTTCTTTATGTTTTTATAGGAAAGGGGGTACCATAACAGAAGTATGTGTATTGTGAGAGGGCTTAGGTGTAACAACCCATGACATGGATTACAGAAAACATTCACAATCTAATCTCAGGTTAGTACGAGGGGCATGCTTCGAAAAATTCAACAGCTTTTAGACAGCTGAGGAATTGTTTCCACAAAGGGCCACAATGGATACCGAATACCAAATACAGACCGTTAAAAAAAATACCGACCGTTAATAAAAATACCGACCATTAAGAGAAATGCCGAATTTATTGATTTCAACCTTATGTCCGAATACCTTATACTGACCTATTTTTTCAAAAGAAATACTGAACACTGATAAAAAAATTGGCCTATTACTGAGTACCGATTGACCCATACGCCCCCACAACCAACCCCATATTTATTTTGTTACAGACAGAATGCAGAAAATATTATGAATAAGCTTGTCTACTTCTCCAGATATTGAATGAAACACAAAGCCGAAAGTGCTAAAAGTGGACAATTTTGCCTTGAGGGATTAGTACTAGCAATTTTAAACACTGTTTAGGCTTGCATATCAAGCACATGGTGGTCTTACAAACCACTAGAACTACACCAGAACGTACAATTTTGAGGATGAATGAAGCCAATATATCCAATTATGTGCAACAACAATGTCCCATTTAATAGATTAGACTTACCCTTAAGTTGAGGTGTGTCTTTTTGTGGTGTGGCTTTTCTTTTCGACATCTTTAAATTGTGGGTACAGCTGTAAAAATTAAGATTTGGTTTTATCATCCACTTTAGATTGAGCAGTAGCAGACGTGGATACAAAATATTTCAGTAAATCTTTTAATGGTTTAATGGAATAGGATTTACAGTAAGTGAAAAACTGTTATCTGTTAAAAACCACAAGATATGCATGGATTTTTTTCAATGGCTTACTTTGTTCTCGATCTCTGTCTGTCAGTGTGTGCGGTGTGGTTTGTGGTTTTGCTAGAAAAGAGAGAGAGTGGGGTGGTTTGAACAAATGGTATATGGTAGAGCGAACAACTTCGTTCCTAGTCTCCTAGCAGATTTAAATGTTCCGCTCGTTCCGCTACATCACATCAATCACTTCGCTGTAAATCTAATTTTAAACAAATTTACTTGCTCGCTCAAAGTCAAAGAGCTCGACGTCTGTCGACTTTGCTCCACGACGGTGAAAACGCCAAAATACCGTCGCCCCCTCGACACTACTGGTCGACAAATGATCACCATTTACATTATGCTGAATATATAACAGTTTGCTTGTGGTAGACGGCAGCCAGACTTACTACAGCTGGCTTTATCTATAATGTACTCTAGATTGTAATCTTGTATGTATATGTGTCTGTTTTGGGGGGTTTTAGGAAGGTGTACGTGATTTTTTAAGTAATTTACCCCTCGGAATAGAGTAGGTGTTTTCCAATATCTGAAGTGCAAATCTTTATGGTATACATGATAAATCAATGGACCCGAAATATGCATGGGTTTTTGGACAAAAATAGTAATCATCAAAAAAATTTCTGAGATCATCAAATCGTAAGAGAGTTTGTGTTCAATTCTTTCAATTGTATCGGCCTATTATTTTTTAATGATGAGTTGAATTGCCTCGTGATCAGAATAATATATACTGTGAATGGAGATGGTGATTTCAAATATGGCCATCAAGTCTTTGTGTATATAAATGTGATCAATTAAAGAACCGGAAATATGGGTTGGTTTTTTAACAATCATTTCGTAATTGTGTAAAAATTCTCTTAAAAAATTTGTATAAAGTCAGATCGGTGTCAAAATCAAAACGTCGGGCCGTAATGTCAAACTGTCAGGTCGTCGGGTCGAACCGTCGGGTCGTAATGTCAAAAGGTCAGGTCGTCGGGTCGAACCGTCGGGTCGTAATATCAAAGGGTCGGGTCGTAATATCAAAGGGTCGGGTCGTAATATCAAAGGGTCGGGTCGTAATATCAAAGGGTCAGGTCGTGATGTCAAAAGGTCGGGTCGTAATATCGAACGGTCGGATCGAAGCGTCGAGTCAGACCGCCGGGATCCAATGCCGGTTTATCGGGATATTTAACATCGTTCTGTAAAATATCATTTTTTAAAGGGATAATCCAATACTACGCAAACCAAAATATTATGGTCACGTGTCTGGAATTTGATTGGTCGAGCGCGATTGGTCGAAGGGGATTTTCACTTTCGTTTTCGTAATCTAAACAAACCGAAAAATACTTTGCGACATAAAAAAGTTCGAAGTTGGGAGAGGAATGAAAAATCTTTCGTGTAATTTCTTCTGTCTTGTATCATACTTATATGAAGGAAATTTTCTGTTTTGCTATGCCAAAATTGATTCACAAATGTAAATACTACACAAGAGTTTTTCTATACACAGAGAGATTGTGAGATGAGAAGATATAAACAGTTCTTTTTTGTTTTCCTGTGTTCTTTGTGTTTCATCAAGAGCAGATGTACAAAATAACAAATAGTAAATAAAGCATAAAACATTTTTTGAAAAAAATAACATCACATTACAAAATTCCTGTATATACATTTGGATTTTGAAAACTATATAAAGTATTTACAAATACTTTATGGCTTCACTTTTAACAAGAGTGATGCAAAAGTATTTGAATAATAATATGACCTCCTCTTTGAAGTTGCCTTTCAAAATATTTCTTTCCATTCAAAAAAAAATTCTCAATTAAAGCACCCTCAGAATTTTTCACACAGTAGCACTTCATAGGGAAAAAAGTTGCCTAGTAAATAAAATTTTATCAAAACTGTTGGTGAAAAAATACTTTTTTTAGCAGAAAATGTTTTTAATATCTTAAAATTTCATCATTGAGTATATGTATTTATCGTCACTTCATACAACATCAGTCACAATATTCCACATTCACTCAAGTTAACAACGTAAATAAAATGTAAACAGTTCTTCTTACAGCAGCATATCCATACCACTGTAAAAAATGCAGCTATGTCCATCCATCACGAAACAAACTGGTACATGAAAAATATGTTCAACTGTTCCCAAATCATAGCATGTACGAGGACTTTCAAAAAGGGTGCAGAGATATGTAGCTTCAGAGTCGAACCATGCTAGAAGCACAAGAAGACAAAGTCCCTTGATCGATGGTTTGATCTTAATTTTCAATGATAGTCACAGGATTTTAAATTTAATCAAATCAATGTGTCCTACTGCTACTTCCTCACCATTATTATTTCATAAAATTCCACATCAGTACAATATGATGCTCAGAACCAGAGTTTTTCGTTCATCGTAGAGTTACTTTTCACTTCATTTTATTTGGTTCGTGCAAAATCTCATGATACAGTGCTTTTGTCGAGAAAATAATATCCGCGTTCCATGACAGTTAGTCACACTAGGAAATTAAGCTTTCAGAAAAAACAACATCAGTCATCTACAGGATGTATTTCAACAACAAGGATGAGAGTTACCTGAATCAAGTTCAAGATCCCAAGACAATCAATTAAAACTTGCAAACTTAAAATGAGACAAAATTACCGATTGCGAACGTGCAGCAGCCAAATATCAACCAACCAAATTTTGTCATTCAATTCCCGAGACAGCGCTTCGATTTTTAAGGCCTTGTTTATACGCTAAAGTAAAAATAATTCCGCACATGTAAATGGGTCATTGTTTGAGGTCCGGCAAAATTTCCGGGAAGAAGCCTATCCGGCGGTGCGCGGATCTAGGTGGGTTCCGCCTCCCCCGTAGATCTTTTTCTTGGGAAGTTGCTCTTCAAATTAGTTTTCAAGGTTGGCTTGGTTTAAATTTTTTCATCTATGGCTTAAATTTTAGGCAATTTCTCAAAGTTTTTGAAAATGTTATTTTCATTAAAAAGCGCCGGGTTATTTTTTCATTAATCCCTTTAGAAGTTTTGCGGCGCATTTTTTTGCTTGAGAGTCAAGTAAACGATATAGCGCTTTCGCAGCATTAATCTTTGATATGCATTTTGGCGGGAGGCTAGTGTGACTAACTGCATGATACTATCGAAGTATTCTGAAGTTATGTAGACTACAGTCTCCAGAGTTGATTTTTCAAGTCATTGGATGAACAAAAATGTCCCATATTTTGAAGTACGAACCATGAAAATCTTCTTTGAAAAAGGCTTTCTTGTCTTGATGAGTTTCATTCACTTCTCAGATCCATATATGCACACTTTCGAGGGATGATGAAGTATTTCTTGTCTCTTGTTGATGAGTTTCATTTCACTTCTCAGATCCATATGCACGCTTTCGAGAGAAAATAGAAATCTCTTTCTCCTCTTGAGTGTTCAAAATTGACTACATTGTTATTTAACTGAAAGAAGCAAGAGAAGAGATAGTTCTGTATAAATTGGTTACAGCCTTGTTGGAAATATCTTCTTTGTATCTTCAGCATCATAGAAAAATAAACATTGAAACTTTGCACAAAGATGAATAAGAACACTTCATGATTTTGATAATATAAACATGTTATAGACACCTGAAAGTATATTTAATCAGTGGTAAAAATATAAACATTTCACTGATCAAATTATTTCGCTTCCATTTTGCTTCCACTTTTGTTCGGTGAAAACTAGTTTCAATCAGCAATTCCGCCCCTTCAATTTTTTTCGTTCTTTCTAGTCCGTGGTAATTTTCCGGGGGTCAGGATTCGATTATCAGTTAGGGTCAGGGTTGCTAGTAACGGCTTGTCACTGTGCCGGGTGCATACTCGGCGCCTTGGGCCCCGCAGGGTTGCTAGTAACGGCTCGAATTTCAGTCAGGTTTAAAAAGGGGTACTTTTACCCATATTATAATAACATTACCCCCGTCTTTTGCCAGTTTGGTATAATATGTTATGAATTGCGTGATTTTGCTGTGCGACGATAGCTCAAGTGGTAAGGCGTCGGGTTTGGAATCCAAGGTTGCTTACATTTGGTGGTTCGAACCGAGGTGTGGGAGTATAGCTTCAGAATTAGCAAAATAGCTTCAAATAGTCAAATTCAGAAAAAACTAAGTCCAGAAATCAGAAAAAACAGAGTTAGAGATAGGAAATAGAGAAAAAGAGGAGAAGGGCGGAATTGGTGATTGAAACTAGATCTTTCCCTTTTGTTCTTAGTATTTAGTTTATAGTATTCTGCGGAACGAGATTTTAACTAATCTGATAAGCCCGATAAACCCGATAATCCGGCATTGTATCCCGGCAGTTTAACCCGGCAGTCTGGTTCGACGCTACGACCCGGCCGTTCGACATCACGACCCGACCCTTTGATATTACGACCTGACCCTTTGACATTACGACCCGACGGTTCGACCCGACGACCTGACAGTTTGACATTAGGACCCGACGGTTCGACCCGACGATCTGACAGTTTGACATTACGACCCGACGGTTCGACCCGACGATCTGACAGTTTGACATTACGACCCGACGGTTCGACCCGACGATCTGACAGTTTGACATTACGACCCGACGATCTGACAGTTTGACATTACGGCCTGACGGTTCGGCACGACGCTCTGACGGTTTGATATTACGACCCGACGTTTTGATTTTGACACCGATCTGACTTTATAAATTTGTTTCTTCAGTATAATAATTTTTGTTAAAATCTCCTAAGATGAGATGAATTCTGTCAACAGTAGTTTCTTGTAGGTGTTGGATCATATATAGAAATTGATTATTAGGAAGGTTTTGTTGACGATATAGAAGGATGATGTTGATGGGGAATTCTATGGCTTCGTGCATTATGGTGTATCTCGTTCCTCCCGGTATATTGTAAATATCTAGTATTTCTGTCTTTTCATTATAAGCAATAGCTGTGTTGCAGTATTTGTGTTCTGACATGTTGTTTGTGTAAAGTGAGAATGGTTTTAGTGAGCTTTTGAGTTGACTTGTATTGAACCCATATGTTAACTGTGTCTCTGTCATGCATATAATGCTACTCTCATATAAAATCTTATCAGATGCTACATCGTTAGCATGTTTTTGCAAAGAGCGAACATTTATGAGAGATATTAAAATATCACCTTCCTTTTTGTCAAGCTTTAGATTGAGATTAAGGCATAGGTTTGTTCTCATGTGGTCGTATTCATCTGTAGCTCCCTCGTCGCACTTAATAATATTTGGGCAAAGAGTTCCTACTAAGTATAAACCCTGTAATGTTGTAACACGACTTAAAGCAACATAAACTTGACCAGGTTTGAATGCTCGTTGCCCGAATAGATTCATATTGAATACGATTTGTGGGAAAGTTTTCCCTTGAACTTTATGAACGGTACAAGCCCACGATAACATCAACGGGAATTGTATTCGTTTCACAGAAGGATATTGTCTCGTTGTTTTTACACCGAATTCCTTTTCTACCCTTTCTATCGGTACAAGATTATTATATCTCCCATATGTGTCATTATTCTTTGCTTTGATACCAATATCATCACTTTCCATTTTTAAATAAATACGTTTTACTTTTCCTTCATTGTCAAATTTGATATGTTCGATTGTTCCTATCTGACCGTTGCAAAGTTTGTCCTCGACATCTATATTACATGTTACCATGACTTTTGCTCCAAGCTTAAAAACAAATTTATGTGCTAAGCCTCCTGTTTGCATTTGACCTCTGCTATAAACGGAGGTCGAATCAGATTTGCTTATTCCTCTAGGCAAATTATCAACTGAAACTACTTCTATTTCTTCACCAGGTAGTTCCTTTAATTTTAGCCTATTGTGATTATCAACAGGCTTATTTTCTGCCCACAAATGAATAGCTTCTTTTGGATAATCAGGATCGTTCTGAGCAACAATTCTTTTAGAAAGTGTTTCTAAATCACCTTCTTTGACTATACCGACCCTTATATTGTTTAATATGTCGATAAACACCTGATCGCCTCTTTGTCTCATGACCTCAGTAAGTTCAACTATTTTGAATTCACGCCATAAATGATCAATATTTAGTATTCTATCTTTGAAAAGTGAAAATATTTGACCACCTTTAATGGGAGGAAGTTGATAAAAATCTCCACAGGTTATTATAGAAATTCCAGCAAATTGAACGTTAGTATCAAAGATTTCACAAAGTCTTTGATTTATGTGAAGCAAGCGAAATTTGGATACCATAGAGATTTCATCTATGATGATTACTTGTAATTCTGAAAAGCGTTCTCTTAGTTTAGATATCCGCTGGGAAGAAAGTTTTGGAACAATTTTTGAGAATTCGTACATAGGACCGGAAGGTATACCAAGTACTGAATTAAGAGTCGAACCTGTCACATTAACTGCAGCAACACCTGTTGGTGCCATAATAAGAAGTCTCTCCTTCGCTGCATTTCTTGCTCCGTATGTCAATGATTTCTGCAAATAAAATTTGATTGTGTTTAGAGTGTATGATTTTCCACAGCCTGCACTACCTGTTAAAAAAATATGAAAGGGATTCGGCTTTTCTATTTTGTCTGTTCTTAATTGTTGAGATAACTGCCTACTCCATCGAACAATGAAATCAAAAATTTCCCTTTGTTTACAATTGAGCGATCTTATTCTAATATTTAATTCATCGTCTGATATCAATGGTTGGATCGTTTGTACAGAGGCCCCACCATGATGATCAATCTCATTTTCAATTTCGTCATCTGTTTCTTCTTCAATCATATTATTTTGCTCTTCATCTCGGACTTTGTCATTTTCTTGCTCTCCGTAGATATCAAGACCTCTCGGATTCTCATGAAAATGCAACATTGCATCATCAACAACATTCGCAAAAGGTTCAAAGATTGCTTTGTTTCTGTTCACTTCCTCTAAGACTTCGTTTAATAGTAGTTTTTCCGTGTATGTGCCTTGTGGACCTTTTAGGTCTTCTTCGACTCTGAAGGGATAAAACATAAACAATAAATGGTGAGCATATTTTTCCGGCTGTTTTTGTCTGCTCGGTACATGATATCTCAAAACACATTTGGTCTTTCGCAATTTCAGCCGTTCTTTTGGATTTGATTTCAAGGGGAACGACGATGGTAAACGAAGGTTCACTATTTCTATCTGATCTATATCTTCAAGAATTTCAGGTTGATAATCATTTTCTATGTCCTTATTTTTATAATCTAAAGTATAATTAGCCAGAAACTCTGCGTAGCAAATATGCTCTAATGAGGGATATTTACGTTTATAGCAATTTGGAGTTGGTCTATCTAAATATCGATCTAACATGTTTCTTTTGAATACATTCGTGTCATCCTCATCCATGTTTGAAATCTCATCATGACTTTTACATACACGGTAACGGTTTTCAGGCAGATTACTATTGGCAAACATAACTTGTGGAGAGGTTTTCCTCAGCCATATTTCTGGAAGAACAATAGAAACCGCTTCTTGAATGGACATTTCTCGATGTGTCCTGTAGGCTCTCGATATCGATTTCATCTTTTCTTTAAGAGGTTGGTTTGACTCTAAAGCTTCTTTTGCCGCTTGTTTCATTGCTTCTGTAGATTCGTCTTCAGATTTTGAGATATATGCACACATATATGAAACACAACGATGATAATCTAGAACAGGCTGTAAGTCCATGTTGGCTTCCCAAGCACGCAGTCCCTCTTCAAAGTAATTATTCACAAAGCAGGCAGCTGTTGATCGCTTGTAATGTATTTGAAAACCTCTATCTGTAGAAATAGCTAAGTTCTCATAGTAAACTTCCTTTTCAATTCCTAGCTCTTGTAATATTTCATCTATTGATTTTGGTTTTCTATAGTTATCTTTTGCAGGGTCATGTACATTATTGAACCTTGGGTCAAAGTTTTTATCAATATATTCTTTAACTGGAGATAAGATAGCCTTCCTTGTTTGTAAAATTTCATCCTTATTAGGTATATCATCATCCAAAGGGATTGCGAGGATTGTTTTTTCTGTAAAAAATCTTCCGAAATGATATCTGCAAGGTTGATTCTTATACATACGACAAGATTTTGAATGTCGGTGAATTTGATATGTTTTGACTAATTGATACAGTTCACTATCCGGATCTTCCGGAAGGTCGCATTTTACAATCTTATTAATAAACTCGGTGTATTCTCCGATTGTCTCATGAGTTAATATAGGGGCGTTTTCGATCCAGATTAAACAATGTGCATGAGCACTACCTCTAGCTTGAAATTCGATCCGGATAGAGTAATGTTTTAGTTTACCACCTAATGCTCCTTTTGCTAAGATATGTTTGAAATAACATTCAAGACGATATTGGAAATGCCTTGCTAAAACAACGGGGTTCGACTGTAAAATCTGTGTTCTTTCCATGTAACTCAATGCTCTTATTTGTTCTTCTGTCATTTCTTTTCCTTTTATCTTTTGTATGATTTCGACAATTTCTGGCCATTTTAAATCAGCACATGATAAAGTATGGAAAAATGTTGGCAGCCCTAATTGCTTTACCATCGCTAAAATTTCATAAAGAAGTCTTTTCCAATACGCGGGAGTACCTTTTAAATTATTCATAAAACTATACGCGTTGTCATTAGCCACTAAACCGGAAATCGTTTCTTTGAAATTCTGGGACAATTGACCTGCTGTAAGCCCTTGTGTTTGAATCTTTTTTAACGCTGTGTTGATACTATTGTTTAGATTTAAATGTTGTAATAATGACTGGGCGTAAAAAATATAATCGCTATCTGAGGAGAACTTTAGAGTGTAATTTAAAAGACGTTGATTGAAGTACCTAGTTGGACTAAGTTTTTCATCCCGTTCATGGTTATATCCTGATTGCCCCGTTGGAAATAAATGAGGGTGGGCAAGCATTTCGCAATCTTTGTCACAAATTATAGGTAATGGTTTTTTATCTTCTCCAGGAGCAATGGTCACGTTAGAATCGTCAACAATATCATAAGGTAGCTCAGGAACAAAAACAGTTTCGGAAGCTGGTATACGGAAATGGTCTAAAGGGTTTTCTTCTTCTTCTTCTTCCTCCTCCTTTTCGGTATGTTCTATTTCGCTGTCAGATTTACCTTCTCTCACAAAATCAATCTCATTATCACTTTCACTCTGATCATCATTGTTGACAGACCCTATCCAACAAGCGGGAATGGAATCTACATTAATCTCAATATCCGAGTACAAAGGGTTGTTATTTCTGAGGTAAATCAAGACTTCTTTCACAAATTGTGGTCTAACAGGCTCAAAGTAGACATTAGACTTAAAACTCATTTTCTTTTTCAGGGCGACTCTAACCACTCCATTATTATCCATCCCGCGGGGCAGTATATTGCATATATCATCTGCTTTTATTGGGACATTACAGATCGCTCCTTTCATTTTTGGGGCTTGTCCTTTACTCATAATAGTTATTTTTTTATACAACAACCGTTTTGCGATGATAACTTTTTCTAATTTCCTTATATCAGAAAACCTTTCTGGCAAATTAACAATTTGCAAGTCATTAGCCACTGATTGGGAAGGAACTTTTTTCTTGAGGACTTTTTTGTGGCATGTGTTACAAATGTATTCTTTCCCATCAAAACTAAGGACACGATAAGAGAAGACATTTTCATCGACATCATGATATTTATTTTCGTCAAATAAAACAACAGAGACCCGATACATAAGTCTGTTACAAATCACGCAAATAAAAAAAGGACCTTTCCGAATTTCTTTTTTGAATGTTTTTACTCTTTGGATCATACCATTTTCGGGAGGCAATTTTTTCTTACTTTTTCTGTCCTTTTCTTTTGCTGCTTTCTTCTGTTTTTCTGTCAAATTTGCACGGGACTTTGCCTTTCGCAATCTGTCTTTCTCTCTTTTGTCCTGTTTCTGTTCTTCTGTTATTTTTGCTCTCGAGGTAGCTTGTTGCAATTTATTCTTATTCCTATTTTCGGCCTTTTCTTTCTCCGTCATTTTCCCCCGAGCATTGGTTTTTCTATTGCGATCTTTATCGAGAAGTACTTCAGCATTTTGTGTCTTTTTAGTTTCGGGAGGCAATTTTTTCTTACTTTTTCTGTCCTTTTCTTTTGCTGCTTTCTTCTGTTTTTCTGTCAAATTTGCACGGGACTTTGCTTTTCGCAATCTGTCTTTCTCTCTTTTGTCCTGTTTCTGTTCTTCTGTCATTTTTGCTCTCGAGGTAGCTTGTTGCAATTTATTCTTATTCCTGTTTTCGGCCTTTTCTTTCTCCGTCATTTTCCCCCGAGCATTGGTTTTTCTATTGCGATCTTTATCGAGAAGTATTTCAGCATTTTTCGTCTTTTTAGTTACCTCTTTATCTTTGTTTTGATTAACATTTATTTCGTTACATTTAAAATTTTTAGATGGCCCGGCCTTCTCATCATCATTATCAATTGATCGTTTTCTCTTTTCAACGTATCCAAAGCCACGGAGGCTAAGCTTAATACCGTTTAGGCAATCCCCCGAAAAAGAGGTCCTGATATACTGTATCTCAAAGCCAACTATACCATTCCCAAACTGTTGTAAGTAAAAGTATTTAAGGTATTCTTCTAGATCAGTTTTGGTATTAAACGCGAGCAGAACAGATGTTCCAGTATTATCATAACAGCACAGGCCCTCTGGGGTACGACTGTGGGAATCGAAAACAAAATAACGATTATCGTCAAAAATGAAAGCAGTTGCATTCCCGCAGGCTAAAAATATTCCACTGTTATATATTGGCGACAGATTAATGAAATCAACGCTATTCTCGTGTAACACAGAGACCGTCACAGAAGTTCTTAAAAAGTCGATAATATAGTTTTCAATGTTTAGTTGAGAAGGCAATTCAGTTAAATCAAGGTATTGGTTGGTATATCCAAGGCCACGATACAGTTCATTGCCTACTCTAAGGATAATATCCAAATCCGATTTTTCCCAGTCATTTAGTGGTTTTAAACGGGAATACATGATAGCCGTGGACGCCATATACATGCATTGAGTCCCTGCTTGGGGACCGAAAATGGCGACATTTCCTTGATTAAAGGAACCTAAGACAATGTTTCTGATGTTGAAAGGCCCGGGATTTGTTTCCACATCTCCACATGAAACAAGAAGTATAATTAGGTATAGGGCGATAGATAACAGTCGAAAGTGATTCATAATTCGGGATAGCCCGTTGCTCGAAAAAGACGAACCGAGAGTCATATGACGATATATTGAACGGAGATCTAATTGGCGGCTACCGTTAAAATTGCCTATTGAGATTCGATACGCTTCAATCGATATCATGATTGTTTGGAAAACAATGGATAAAATAGAAACAATGAAATTAACAACAAAATTAATTATCAATGAGGGGTATTTCTTTTTTCAAAAAATATAAATTTTTGTGAGCTGTGATTGTGATTGGTACTGATTGGTCTGAGTAGAACTGTTTGGTTTTTCTTTAATCAAATAAAGTCTCGTGAGCTGGGTATTCTGGGTAAACTAAGAATATATGATCCTGTATGATCCTTCCGCTAAAGCAAGAAGGATCCTTGGCACCTGAAAAAAGAAAAAGAAAGAAAAGGGATTAAATTTTGATAGCTACTCTTCTGTGCTTATTGTAGGGGTGGGTGGAATATGTGGGGGGGGAGCGTGGTTACTCAACAAAATGGAAGGGGTCATAATTAAGCGCTTTTGGACTGATTTTATTCGTAATCCACCGGAAAATGTAGGTTCTTGGCCAATTTTGGTACTTTGTAGCATAAAAGTCATAAAAAGGTGGTGGGGGCATTATAAAGTGATAAAAATATGTGTCGAAAAATTGCAAAATGACACCCCCTACAATTGAGCACTAAAGAATACCTAAGTAAATGCTAATATATAAAATCAGCATTCGTCTTAGAAAACTGTTCCACATAAATTTAGTACAATTTAGTACAAAATTTAGCGAGAATAAAAATTCCTACAAAATTTTGATTTTCATTTGATCTAAGTTTTACTCCCTAAATAGATGTCCTTTATCAACCTTTTGGAAAGTGACTATTCAATTGATTGCAAAGGATTGCAAGTTAACCCATCCCTACAATTCGTCTGAAAGAGTAGGTCATATTTCCTTTGTAAGTACATAACTGGCCTTGAATTTAAGAGATAACATAATTACAAATTGCACTTTTGGGAGAAGATATAATGAAAAATGCCTTACCTGGATTACCAGGACCAGAAGCAGACAGAATATTGATGAACAGAGTTAGAATCGATTCAGCTGATCAGGAGCTGAAAGAGACAAATAATACAATTCTTCATAGATAGCTAGATAGAGCTTTTAATTGGTTACTCAACAAAATGGAGGGGTCATAATTATGCGCAATTTGGACTAATTTTATTCGAAATCCACAGGAAAATGTAGGTTCTTGGCCAATTTTGGTACTTTGTAGCATAATTGCACTTTTGGGAGAAGATATAATGAAAAAAGCCTTACCTGGATTATCAGGACCAGAAGCAGACAGAATATTGATGAGAGTTAGAATCGATTCAGCTGATCAGGAGCTGAAAGAGACAAATAATACAATTCTTCATAGATAGCTAGATAGAGCTTTTAATACCGTGAGAAAGGGCAACTTGCATCAGTGGAGGCTAAAATGCATAGCTCTCAAATCCAGACCTGGCTGGTCATGAAGATACAAAGTTAACAAAAAAACCTTTCAACATTTTAATGCAATCCAATTGAATCGTAATCTTATATTACCCAGGATTTGCTGTTTGATTGATTCGATTACGTTCAATTGTACTTAATTATGTTTGATTTATTCAATTGTATTTTGTAATACAATTTTATTGTAATTTTAAGTGTTCAAATGGTAAATAAATAGTTACTTACTAAATAGTTACTTACTTATTGGATTTTATGATCTTGTACGGCACTTAAAATTGCTTGGCCGCTAACACTAAAAAGACACAAGGAAAGAGTGATCCAATATAATTTAATCACAACATTCTGAGACTGTTCATCTAACCCAGACGGTGTCAATCGAACAACTTTGAACAAAAATTGCAATTGAACCAATCAAACGTAATCGAAGGCGATCGATTAATTGCGATTCGATTGTCGAGCGTAATCAAATCTTAATCAAACGACCGATTCCTGGGTAATATTCGATTGTGTTCCATTGCGTTCGAGTAAATGTTCGATTGATAGTTGACTATGTTTGATTGGTTCGATTGATTGTCAATTACATTGGATTAATTTTCGATTACAATAGACCTTTTTTCAAAGAGGACGTCCTGTTGAATAATTATGTAGTCCAGCCATAAAAACAATGATAGAGAAACAATAATTACTGTATCATGCATGTTGTAATAATTATGCATGATTTTATCATTGTTTTTCTGCTGGACTACATAATTATGCAACAGGGTGGCCTCTTTGAAAAAAGGTCTATTATGTTTGATGAGTTTGATTGCAATTAAATCAAATTGGATCACTCTGTTAGAGCTTTTTAGAGTGGGCGGCCGAGTGCTTAAGTACCATACCAAAGCGAATAAAATCTAATACAATTGAATCAATCGAACGTAATCGAATACAATCAACGTAATCAAAGCAATCGAACAGTAAATCCTGGGTAATATTCAATTGCGATTCGATTGCGTTCAACAATCGAATTGCAATTATTCGATTGCGTTCAATTACTTTCGATTGATTCGGCATTCGATTTGTTCGATTGACACCGTCTGGTCTAACATTTCCATATATATATACCATGTTAATAGAACGAAAAATAACTATCAAAAGGCGACAAGAGAACAGCAACTATCAAAGAACGACATATTTCGCCATCCCTAACCCCGACCTTGGTTAGTGACTTCCACCCCTCTGTATTCATTTGTCTTTGTTTACACCTGTAATAATACATGTAGATAGGACTTAAGGCAGAATGCAAGAAGGGTGACTGGAAATTATAAACACCAGCAGCAGTGATGAAAGTTTAGACTAGACTATAATAGAACAAACGTTTAAAAAACATTTACCTTTATAAATTTCACAAACACCAAGCTTTATGAAATCCTGGATAAGCTTTCAAATTTTCTATGAATCATAGAAATGTCTTTCATAAATTCATTCATGCACACCGTTATCATCCAATTCCTGCATTTATAACACGCATGCGTAATTAGCACAATGACATAATCGTCGTTTTTTCAGGGCGCCATTTCTGCAAAAACATTCTGAGGGACGGTTTCATTGGCGAAAACGTTATTATGATGACGTAATCTTAGTTTAGTGCCATTTCTCCAAAAACGGACTGACGGACAGAAAAGCTCTTTGGACTGACGGACAGAAAAGCTCTCATGAAAGGCCTGTTCGCTGACGCTGGGCCAAAAACCTGTTTTAAGGCTTGAAATAGTACGAATTTGGAGGAATGCGTGAAATAAATTAAATTTCGCGGGAATTTAATTTCGCGGATTGACGATTTTGTAAAATTTCGCGGGAACTTAATTTCGCGGTTTTAGGCAAAATCCGCGAAAACCGCGAAATTTTGTTCCCGCGAAAATTTCTTCCCTTATCTTTTAGCGCGATGAAATTTTGTATTAGATTTTCAATCGGAAATACTTGTGGCCGAAAAAATCGTTCTAAATGGAACAAAATTTGCCTGAAACGTATAAAAAGAGCACGTTGTTGAACACGTAGTTTTAGAACTAAATGGAGAGTCAACTTCAATTAATCTGCATATTATCCTTGACAGCAAACTGCTAATATATGTTGCTTTGGGATAAAGCTATTAATTTGGTATTATAACATCACGGGAAAAATAAATTATTAAAAAAAGCGGGTGCTTTTGCACTGACATTTCGAAAATCGAGATTCGTGCTCATTAAAGGCTTAACTGACTGCTAGACTTGGGCCTCGTTAAGACCTAGGTTTAAAGTGATTAGTTTTACATGCTTCTTTTATTTTACTAGTGGGGGCGTACGGTTTTTCGGAATTGCGGCAATCGGCCCTTTTTTCTTCGGTATTTCGGAATTCTGAAACTGTTTCGGTATCGGAAATCCATGAATTTTTGCTTCGAAATTTCGGTATTATTAAGTTTTTATCCCCTTTTTTTGGAATTCATACATGAAAAATCAAATTTGATTAAAAATTAGTCCAAACGAGGAAAAAAACCCTAAAAGATCGGTATCGGCATTGCAAGTATATTTTTATGGAATTTCGGAAATTTTGGCAAAATTATTCGGTATTTCGGAAATCACAAACCCCGTACGCCCCCCCTTACTATTGTATTCAAATTTATGCTCCTCATTAGTTAGTTTAAAAAGGAATCACCTTCTGGTTTAAGAAAAAAGTTTTCACGACTTTGTCTCAATTATTTGAATAGGGAAATCAGGTTTATTGCGGAAAAGATTGTTGTGTTTCGACTCGATACTTTAATTAAGAACACCCTGTAGAACAAATTTGTCGTTTCTGATTGATTTGAAAAATAACGCGTTCTAAACAGTTTGTCATTTTTAATTGCTCTTGGAAATAGCGTAGATGTTATCATTTTTGCCTTGGATAACAATATATTTTACTGCCTTGGGAATACGAAAAGTCTTCGTCAAAAGCAATCAGGTTTTTACCGAGTTTGTTTGCAACATAGAGGTAATAAAAATTAGATGGAGTATCAACTTTTCTGTAACAGCTTTAGTGGTCGTAAAAATCTTTAGAAATTTCTTTCAAATCGGCCTCCTTTGATTACCAATCATTGTTAGCAAAAATGAGTCAAGATTTAGATTAGAAGAAATAAAGTAGCTTATTTTGTCAAACAAAACCTCATATTTTTAGGAGAATTGCAAAAAAAATTTACTGTGACAATTTTTTTATTAGGTAAAATAAGTTTTTCATTTTGTAGGGAAACTTTCGGGAGGTAAACTTTTTCAAATTTTGCGAATTCTTCGCTATTTTTGGAAATTTCTTTGTTACAAGTATCTTTAGATCTAAAAGAGCAGCTGCCTTCGAATTTAAATAGAATGTAGATGAAAGGTTGCTATTAGTAGAAATCAAAAAATCAAAAAAAAAATCAGGATCTTCCGAGCAGCGAAGATTTTAAATTCGATGTTCTGTGCTTATTCTTGCAAGGTTTCCTTATTTTTTATCAAAAAAGCTGTCATCACACAATGAACAAATTAAAAATGTTGTTTATTTTTATTCAAAGTCTATTCGACTTTACTAGTCCCATGAGTGAAGGCAAAATTAATGGCTTTTTCCCAAAGCAACAAAGCAACAGTTTGCTATCAATGATATTATAAAATAGAATAGTAGGAGTGATGGCTCGATCTATTTTTATTACCTTCATGTTCGCAACAAAGCTAATAGAAGACATCATATTTTTCTACTATTAGCTTAGAACCTTGGCTAAGCTCTGCCTCTCTTTTCACACAAACTTTTCTACTCAATAGCATGTTCAAACTCGATACTTTAATTAGGCACACCCTGTACAACTCCGTGGAAAGAGTTATCTTGAAGATACTAAATTTGGCGCGTACTCTTAGGTGCCAAATAAACGCCCCCCCCCCCGCTTGTTAATTTTTCGATTTTTTTCCAACCCCCCGGACGTTATTAGGACCCCCCCAAAGATCTGTAAAGCCCGAAGGGCTAGATTTGCGGCTTTTATCAAAAAGTGAAGCCTAGGTTTGGAAGGATTTCCTACCAAAGTCACGTGACTAAAATATGCAATTTCACTGCTTTGAGAGATGTGAAATACCGTTTGCCGCCTACTTTTTTTTATCTCGCGCTCCGAAAACAATTAAAATGCTAGATCCTATCCACCGGCACGAAATTTAAAAAGTCAAATTTTTGCTTCACTTTTTTTTGCTGGAGAAAGCTTGAAGTTGCCTATCTAGCCCTTCGGGCTTTACAGATATCTGTGACCCCCCCCCCGTTTATTAATTTTTGAAAAAATTCCCAGCTCCCAAAAGGAAAATTTCTTGTTTTACTCTAAAAAGCCTAAATTTAGTCTATTTCGACCCTTTTTTCAAGGTTTTTTAGATTTCCAATTTTTTAAAGATTTTTTCGCGAGCATAAACTTTCGCGAATCGCCCTGTTAAGAATTTTTAAAGACATTTACTTTCGCGTAAAGGGCCAAAATTCACGAAAATCGCGAAAGTTTCTGCTCGCGAAAGTTTGTACGCCTGAGGTAAGCCGATTTTATTGGGATGAGCTTCTTACGGTATGCTTGGCTTGGGTTTTCAGCTCTTTTCAAAATCTACTTATCTATCTAGCTGATTTTGGACTTCATTCGAAAAAAAATACCGAGCAAATCGTTCAAATATATTCGGGTAAACGGCCAGGAAATAGCTCCATTTCCATCTGAAGATATTGCAAAAAAAATTGACGACAGTCTTACCTAATGAAAAAAAGCGTTTGAAGCAAAAAAGCCCTCTTTTAGCTGTAGAAACTCCTTCTCAAGTCCCAAAAATGAAAAAAAAAAAAAAAACTGAAACAAATTTTTTATGACCAACTCCATTTTTCCGGTCAGGCCTGGGGTTGCTAAGGGTTTTTCGAAATCCAGGCCCAAAGTTGCTTAAAATTTTCAAGCTTAAAATGGTTCAAAAGCACATTTTCGAAGATTTGCAAGGCTTTCTTTTAAAGTTGTGTCACAGTTATTCTTTCCCAGCTGGCACAAAACGTTGTTTCAACATTCATCTAACGTTATATGGACGTTGTAAATGTTAGATACGCGTTGAAACAATGTTGTGTGGCCAGCTGGTCTATTGCTGGGGGAAAAGTTGCTAATTTGGATTTGAAGCCTCATGGTTGCTAAGAAAGTTGCTTAATTTTTGGGCCATTTTGAGGCCTGAGCCCTCAGCAACTCGGTTGCTTATATAAAAAAAATGTGTAATAAGATAGGAATATCCGAGTGCCAAGCTTGTATAATTTAAATTTCCGTGACAATTTGCAATTTTCAAATTTTTAACCCCTTTATTACTTAAAAAACTCAGCAACTCGGTTGCTTATATAAAAGAAATGTGTAATAAGATAGGAATATCCGAGTGCCAAGCTTGTATAATTTAAATTTCCGTGACAATTTGCAATTTTCAAATTTTTAACCCCTTTATTACTTAAAAAATGACCCCTTTCCCAATTTTATGGCATTCGTGCTACAAGTGCCGAAAATCCTCATTTTTCTAGGGATTTTCGGCGAATCGCCCTCACCTCGTTTTATTATTTCCAGCAGTACCTACGTCCCCGCCTATTTCAGTCCCTACAATTATGCACAAAAGAGGATAAAGACAAAATCGAATTGGAAGTTTATGTTATATTTTACATAATGTTTTCAAAAATGAAAATTTACAAGTAAACATATACTAAAATATAAGTGAACAAAATAAACACAGAAGTGCGTGAGGTGGGTGCGGCGGTTTCGACGGTTTGTCTCTATCAAGATCTTTATCAGGATCGTTAGATGTTTCTTAAAATCTGACAACTACTGACAATACTAAAATATATATTCACTAAAAACAGCTGCCGAGCTTGCTAAACTGAAGGAGACCATCACAGAGAATGAGATCGTAGAGTCCCAAAAAGAAGAGTTGTCAGATTTAAAGAAACAGCTATCTAACGATCCCGCATTTACGTTAGAGAATAATTTTAGAGAATATGCTGGATAAAAAACTAGAGGATTTGCGTACACAAATTTTCTCCGCCATGAAAGAAGAATGCACAAAATCGTACGCAGCTGCAGTAACTGCTGATAGAGAAACTGCTCCATCCACCGAATGCATTAAGACTGCCGTTAAGAAAGTACATGAAGAAGCAGATGCAGAACAAAGAGAGCAAAAAGAAGATCGAAAAACATCATTATCCACGGGGCTGCAGAACCAGCTGATAATGTACCTAAGCACCTAAGCATGATGCAGAGTATGTGAAGACGCTCATTTAAAACCTCCGGGCAAAGGTATTAAAAAAAAAGAACATCTTTGGGAACCTCGCCGCTCTTAAGGGTAACATCACGTAGAAGGGATGAGTGTCTTTGAAGACCTGACTCCAGATCAGAGGAAAAAATATAAAGACTTAGTTGCACAAGCAAAAGACTTAAACGAAAAGAATAAAGGGAAAACAGATGTAGTGTTTAGAGTCCGTGGTTCCTCAAAAACGGGTTCGGCATCAGGAAGGTGAAGGCCACCAACCTTCAACAACACCAGTAAATGCAACTGGTCAAAAAAACGAAAAAGAACAAAAAGAAGAAAAAAACAAAAACAACGAAATACAACAAAACCAAAAAAACAACAAAAAAACCGTCAACACTCTACCAAATCGCAGAGCGTCCAACAAATCTAAATAGAAAAAGAATCTTGTCAAGGACATAAAAATTATGTACACCAACGCAGACCAACTTACACCTAAGAAAATAAACAAACTACAAATCCACGCACAGAAAGAGAAACCGCATATAATTGCAATCTGCGAAGTCAAAGAAGATTATTGCCGCAGACAAGAAATACTCTCACAAATGTTTGGTTGGTGATTTCAATTTCCCAACAATTAACTGGGAAAATTGGACCACACCGCATACCGAGCAGAGTAAAGAAGAGTAGTTTTTGGATGCAATCCGTGATTCCTTTCTACATCAACACGTGGATGAGCCAACACGTTGTCGAGGAACCGATGACCCATCTACGATCGATTTAATTTTCACGGGCGAGGAGAATCAAATACGTGACTTGCAATATCTAAGCCCACTAGGGAAGTGCGATCATAGTGTTTTGGCTTTCACCTTTGCTTGCTACACTGAGCGCAAAGTTAACTCAAAGCGATACGTCTTCAACGATGGTAATTATGCTGCAATGAAACAGTCTCTTGTAGTGCAATCAATGGCAAGAAGGATTACTCAATACGAAAAAACTGTTGAGGAAATTTGGCAATCATTTAAAAAATAAATTATTAGAGCTTAGAAATCAATTTGTTCCGTTGAAAGAATTTGATTGTCAGAGTTGGAAGAGGAAGGGATCTATACCAATGGGAAATAATCTGCAAAGAGAAGAAACCGAAAAATCGATTGCACAGAAAATGGGCCCGAGCTTTACGTCCCGAGGAAAGGAGACGCAATCGGTTTACCTATGTTACATCACGTAACAGGGTAAATCGGATGATGTCACAAGCACATCAAACATACGAACGCAACATATGCACTAAAGTAAAAACGAAACCAAAAGTCTTTTGGTCGCATGTAAGAAGTAAGATGAAAGCTGTGACAGGTGTTTCTTCACTTCTCGAGTCACCTGAAGACATCGATACAACGCAACTTGAAGACGAGGGAGAAACCATGATCAAAAATTACATTGTCGCCAATGAAAGCCAATGAAAGCGTGCGTTTGAAAGACTTACTACTGCAACACATCGATAATTACATTGAAGACGAAAGCGAGATTCATCACAACAATTGCGACGGTTCCAAAACCTGGTCCATGAATCTCTGACCATGCGGTGACTACTATTTATTATTTTGCGAAGTCATCGCTGCGTCATGAAGACCACGAGAAAGCAAACATTCTCCAAAAACAATCCTGCAGTGTCTTTACCATTAAGCCTGAAGGGGATCTTCCAGAATTTCCACGAAGAACAGAAAATAATATTGTGGACATCATCATAACTAAAGATATCGTAATAAAAAAAATCAAAGATCTGGATGTAAACAAATCTTTTGGTCCTGATGAAATACACCCAAAAATGTTGAAAGAACTTGTCGACGAAATTTCCGAGCCCCTTTCAAGGTTTATGAAAAAAGACACTGGCTGAAGGGATTGGTAGGTTGCTCACGTCACGCCAATATTTAAGAACAAAGGGGCGCATAACTTGGCCGTCAACTACAGACTAGTCAGTTTAACATACGTGGTTGGCAAGCTGATGGAGTCGATCTTACGAGAACATATCACGAACCACCTCACAAACTTAAACCTCCTAGCAGTACGGCTTCATCAACCCAACTATCAAAATATGTTGACCGGTACTGCGAAAGTATATCAGATGGAAAAGTTGTAGACTGCATCTATTTTGATTTCGCTAAGGCATTTGATACCGTGCCTCATCGTAGGCTTTGCAAGAAGTTAGAAGGGTATGGCATAGTTGGTTCATTAAAAAATTGGATATCATCGTTTCTGAGTGGAAGGAAGCAGTTGGTCAAAGTAAACCAATCAAAATCCAACGTGGATAGTGTATTAAGTGGAATACCACAAGGAAGTGTCTTGGGCCCTCTACTTTGTCATATACATTAACGATTTGCCTGACAAAGTGATATCGACTCTGCTACTTTTCGCCGATGATACAAAGATCTTAAAAGAGGTAGATTCAGTATGTGACTCCCTTGTCATCCAAAGTGATAAAGACACACTCAAAAAATGGTCCAACGATTGGCTAGTACAGTTCCATCCGGATAAATGTCATGTCCTTACACTCGGCAAATTCGCAAATATAAAACACGCTCATCCATATAGCCTTGGTGATAATTAGATTGAACATGTATTTGAACAAAAAGACCTGGGTATATTGGTTGATAGTGAACTGAAACACCAAAGTGCACACTGTACAAGAGCTTGAGTTATTACATAGAGAATGGCATAAGGTGCGTGTAAAGGCGGGTAGTTCTTTGGACGATTCATCTGGCACTACACAACAATTGTTCGAGAAGATGTTGAAAGTACAAGAAGAATAGCGCTTGCTTGTCTGAAAGTTTTTTGATGTGCCACAGTTCGTACCGTGAGATCGGGTAACTTGCATCAGTGTAGGCTAACATGCATAGCCCTCAAATGACTGACCAACCAAGTTACTAAGAAAGGGTGATACTTCTCGGAAATGCAAAAATCTCAATTTTGAAAAAAAATATAATTTTCCCCAAAAATCCATTAGACTACCACCTTAAAACAATATTCTTGTAAGGTTATCATAGGCCTTTCAGAGCTATGCACCCAGTTGTCCACTGCTCTGAAATTGCGTAAAAATGTTAAATTTAGCCCAGTGACAGTGCTTAGATTCTGGAAACGATTTAAAGTCGTGATTTTCGTCTATTTGACTATACTGTCTCTAAATTTGATACAAAGTATACTAAAAGTTCAAACCAAGTTGGTTATAACACTATAATAAGGACATTTTGCACAACATAGAGGCAAATAATTCATTTAGGAAACTGAAACTGAAATGAACCAAGTTGGCCACAATACCAAAAACGTGAGCAATTGCCAAAATATTGAGAAAATTGGTATTTAATAGATTTTTTCACTATACTTGTCAATTTCCAATGATCGATTTGAATCAACCTTTTAATTTGGTCTTGGAGTTGGTTCTCAAACTATAATTAAAATGATCTTTTGGATAGAAAACGATTGAACAGCCACTTCTATATGCTGCAACCACATTAAAAAAGTCTGAAATTGAGCAGAAAGCGCAGATAATGCTGTATTTCAATTTTATCGAATTTTAGTATTCTGGCCAACCCGGTGCGTACTGGTACTGGTACAAATTTCAATTCCAAAGTTCATCTGAGACTATTGACATCATCAGTAGCATGTGAAGAAATTAAGAATTTCTGTCCAACTATATTCACTCAGGAGATTTGGGTGGCAGGGCAGCATAAGCATTTCGTTCTTATTAGAACTCGTCAACACTGCAGAGAATAGCAGGTGCAAGTATCACACAGAAATGCCTATTTTTAGGCATCTTGTTCAACTTGGGGCATAGAGGTATGAGGCTTAATATTAATTTTCAGAAAAAATGAGTACGATTTTCGGATCAGCCCCAAAAAATGTCCTAATAAAAAATCGAAAGGTCCAATGCCAGTCACAAACATTATTTTAATTTTAACTTTTCTTTCCAATACGGTAATCTTCTTTCGTATGCAATTCTCGTTCGAATTTGCGTAAGAGTATATTTTTCACAGAGACGCGAGCCAAGAATTTTGATAGTTTTGTCGTTCATTTGCATTTCTTTGCTGATGAATGGCTCGCAGTTTTTACGTAATTCATTTTTGTCTCTCATCGACCACAAAGATTGTCGGCTTCCTTCCTCCTATGAAAACAATAAATATTAGTCTATATTAGTTTTCAAGAAAAGATCGTTTTAAAAGAACTAATAAACATCACAATAAAAATCAAGTTTTTTCAATTGGGGTAATTTTAAAGGGATAATCAGATGGTAAGAGATATTTAGCCTGCATATAGGCAAAACCTCCAAATTTTTTCGGTGTACTTATTTTTCCAACACAAGTTAATGGGACTTTTCAGGGACAACAAAAAAAATAGGAATTACCAAAAACCGGGTTTTCCGGCATATTTCCGGGATTTTTTCGAAAATCGGGCTCCGTCACATTTGAGGGTTTATGGTCATGCACCTTTGTGCCAAAAATCAGAAAAAACTAATGAACCAATCTCGAGAAAAGCTGGCAACGAACTAACGAACTAACTAACGAACGAACGAACGAACGAACGAACGAACGAACGAACGAATGAACGAACTAACGAACATGGGTTAATTTATAGGACCCCCAGGTAGGTCCAATAACGAAGTTTTCTTTCTGATAACTTTTAACTTAACAAAAGATTACGTCGCAGTCACAGAGGGACAGTTCGAAAACCAAAAATGGTTAAAAGAAAAGACACCAGGGAGAGGGCTACAGTCAAACCTTGAAGAGATTTTTTTCTTATTTGATCGTGCTATTAAGCCGGCTTCAACATCAAAGAACTTTTCAATGCGTTCAGCTAGAGCTTAAACGGCGTGCGACACCGGGTACCGGCTAGTATTTTTTGTTCATTGAAAGGTCCTCATTCAAATGAACCAAAACTTTTTGAAATTTGACGACTTTTGAATGACCAATGAAGTCGATGACACTGAAATTGATAAATTTTAATTGGAAAATCAGAAGAGTAATAATAGAGATAAAAGGATGCGATTAACTTTCGGGTAAACCTCAACCGAATTAAGTTCATTTTCTTACCTGATAGATTGGACTTTCAGGTGTTCCAGGATCAGAAGAATCTATGCTGGTTGAGGGGCTGACAGGATAGGCCTTTTTCTTTAAATGTCTAATTTTGTCTCTTTTTTTCCGATCAGTTGCATTTACATCTATCTCTTTGACTGGTGTGTGATTTTTAATCGCTTCCATTAACACAGACTCCTCCTCGTTCGTCCAATTCTTCCTTTCCGTTTTAGAAGGTGTTTTCTGGATTTTCGTTTCAGGTGTTTCCTGAATTTTCGATTTAGAAGGTGTTTTCTGGATTTCCGTTTCATCCGTAGTACCTAACATAAACAGAAAAAAACTTCTAATTGATAAAGAAATTCTCCATAACATGCAGAATGTGTGTGTACGTGTGAGAGAAATCAGTTAGAATTTAAATTGTTGTCAGAAGAGATCATCCATAAAGAAGGTCGGCAAAACATGACTTGAGTGGAATGTATTTCAAAAAAGGACATCCACATGTTGCTGACCTCTTTCCCTTCCTTTCCGCCCGTGTCTCTTTTCAAACCCCTTCTATGCCCTAGACTGTGGATATATTTGATGGATAGTGATTTTCGAAAAAAAGATAATGGAAATCGTCGGTCTTCAAATTGGATTTTCAAAGTGCCTAAAAAATCACTCTCATATTGTTTACTATCATTCTACACGTCATCAATTATAAATTTACCTCGAAACAATTTCTCAATTTGTCTGGCTCCAACTGTACATGCATTGTCACGGTCAAACATGTCGTAATGCATGTTAGCAGTTTTTTCACTGTGAGCCATTAGCGTTGCAATCTCCTTGAGATGCGGGTTGCGTTCTTTCCTTGACAAGGTGGAAGCAGATTTCCTTATATGATTAATTGTAAGGTTTTTGGGAATTTCACGACCCTCGAAGTTTCCACATTTTTCCCAAATCCTATGAACTGCCTTTGATGGGTCGGAATCCTGTAGAGGCTCTCTTCCCCATGTTACGAGGACTTGTTGGCATGTGGGATTCAATTTTGGTCTTACAACATCCACATATGTTCTCAAACAGTCAAAAGCAGCGGGTCTTAAACATACAGGTGCGGCACCATATGATGATACGGTTTTGTGATTCCACACCGGAATCTTCTCAAAATCTTCATCCGTAAAATGTCCACGATATTCCTCCATTGTCATGTGGACAGATACGCCACTACGGTGGGCATTGGCTAAGGCTATTTCAGTAATGAAGTAGTCCTTCAACTTGGTATGTTCTGAACGTTTCAGAGTTTTGGATGGATTTTCCTTGAACTCCTTCAAGATTTTAAGAGCACAGTTTTTAAAATCGCTGGTGTCATATCTCAGTACTTGCTCTTTAGTGAGCAACATTTGCCTATCCTCGGCTTTTCTTCTGTGACTTTGGATGCGATCATCTCGGTTGAATCGTTTTTTCCATTGTTCTAACATCTTTTCTGTTTTCAATATGTTACTGATACTGACTTGGTGTTCCTTGTTTTGAGCAAGAAAGTTCAGAAAGTCCATTATGGCACTAAGATAGGTTTTGGTTGTTCCAGGGAGGAAATTTTGGTTTTTGCAATGTTCAATATATTCTAAGAGACGCTCGTCGCTTTTTACCATTGCTTCTAGATCTTCTATATCCATGACGTTCATCACGCGAAAACTCCTTCTGACATCATCTGCAACTACTTTGACTGATGTCGACTTTCGCCCGCGGTATGGGCCGACCATATACTTTTCGAAGGACTTAATGAGTTTTTCAACAGAATGTCTATCACTAATAAGCGCGTCAGAGTTTTCTTCTTCGACTTCTTCTTCGACTTCTTCTCCGATATTTCGGATATCTTCATCGTATTCGTCGTCCGTAACTTCATCTTCCACTAGTAGACTAGATTCCATAGCAGTTCGTTTGGATCTCTTTTCTACAATACCGTGAAACTTTTGAGGTGAACCAACTTTATATTGATTGATCTGTTGGTCGGAGTCGTATCGTTTGAATAATTTTATTAGACTATCGTATGTTTCTTTCACTTTGGGGTCTTTCAATTTTTCGGCAGTATACCCATGTTTTTTTCCTTTTAGATGCTCACCAGGGTTTTTTGTTGTACCTTTACAATCTGGGAAAGGACATATCTTGATGTAATGTTTGTATTTTGGTGCGGTTGTTGTAGATTTTGTTTCAACTTTCTTCCGAAGACCAAATAGCCCAACCACATTCACAGAACTGGTGTATGACCACTGATGCGTATCTCTAGTGTGTTTCGGGAGGTCGGGGACCATTTTGTGGCATTCAGGGCATTCTTTCTTATTTCGACGCCTGAAAAAAGTACGGATTTTTGGTTCAGTATTAATTTTGTTATCGCTTAGAAAATTTTACCTTTCATCATATTTGATATTAAATTGAAGTTCCATACAGTTCCCTAAGGCATAGGTGGTCGCAAAGGCTACATCTTTTACACGCTATGACCAATATTCAAGTTACATAGGTCTTTGCATGTTTTCTTTAAAAACACCTAGGTGCGACTGTTTCTTTTTAATAGTTTGCCTTTGATGAAACCAATTAGAAGCAAAACACTCACGGTTTAGATTCAACTTGACCAGGACGTATCGAGGCCATTGAAAGTGATGTTGGAAGTGAATTTCTGAAAAAAAACGACATTTCGTTCAAACAGAAGGTTGAAATACTCATAAAAAATGAGAAATGCTTAGACAAGACGAAAGTTTAACTCGTTTCAGCACAATGAAAACAACACATTGTGATATTTTGATTGATTATTGCCCAGTCATAAAATTTATGTGAATTGATAACAATTCTTCAAATTATGATGAATATTTGAGCATCATTTGAGCTCCACAAAGGAACAAAATGACACATTGTATTATTTACACTGGTTGTTGCCCAGTTTTCGTGCGAATTGAACAATAGAAATATGACATTTCGTTCAAAATATGAAAAGGCATTTCGTTCAAAAGATGCAAAAGCAAAACACTCACAGTTCAGCACCAACTTGATGAGCGTGTGTTGATTGCACCGTTGTAAGCCCTTCCACTGGTGAAAGTTCATTGCTGAAGAATCAAAATGACATTTCGTTCAATTAAAAATATGAAATAAAAGTTCATTTGAGCTCAACAAAATGACACATTGTATCATTTCATTGTATAACATTTCGTTCAAAATATGAAAAGGCAATTCGTTCAAAAGACGAAAAAGCAAAAGACTCACAGTTCAGCACCAACTTGATGAGCGTGTGTTGATTGTACCGTTGTAAGCCCTTCCACTGGTGAAAGTTCATTGCTGAAGAATCGAAATGATATTTCATTTAATTAAAAATATGAAATAAAAGTTCATTTGAGCTCAACTCATTGTATAACATTTCGTTCAAAAAATGAAAAGGCATTTCGTTCAAAAGACGAAAAAGCAAAAGACTCACAGTTCAGCACCGACTTGATGAGCGTGTGTTGATTGCACCGTTGTAAGCCCTTCCACTGGTGAAAGTTCATTGCTGAAGAATCAAAATGACATTTCGTTCAATTAAAAATATGAAATAAAAGTTCATTTGAGCTCAACAAAATGACACATTGTATCATTTCATTGTATAACATTTCGTTCAAAATATGAAAAGGCATTTCGTTCAAAAGACGAAAAAGCAAAAGACTCACAGTTCAGCACCAACTTGATGAGCGTGTGTTGATTGTACCGTTGCAAGCCCTTCCACTGGTGAAAGTTCATTGCTGAAGAATCGAAATGATATTTCATTTAATTAAAAATATGAAATAAAAGTTCATTTGAGCTCAACTCATTGTATAACATTTCGTTCAAAAAATGAAAAGGCATTTCGTTCAAAAGACGAAAAAGCAAAAGACTCACAGTTCAGCACCGACTTGATGAGCGTGTGTTGATTGCACCGTTGTAAGCCCTTCCACTGGTGAAAGTTCATTGCTGAAGAATCAAAATGACATTTCGTTCAATTAAAAATATGAAATAAAAGTTCATTTGAGCTCAACAAAATGACACATTGTATCATTTCATTGTATAACATTTCGTTCAAAATATGAAAAGGCATTTCGTTCAAAGACGAAAAAGCAAAAGACTCACAGTTCAGCACCAACTTGATGAGCGTGTGTTGATTGTACCGTTGTAAGCCCTTCCACTGGTGAAAGTTCATTGCTGAAGAATCGAAATGATATTTCATTTAATTAAAAATATGAAATAAAAGTTCATTTGAGCTCAACTCATTGTATAACATTTCGTTCAAAAAATGAAAAGGCATTTCGTTCAAAAGACGAAAAAGCAAAAGACTCACAGTTCAGCACCAACTTGATGAGCGTGTGTTGATTGCACCGATGTAAGCCCGTCCGCTGGTGAAAGTTCATTGCTGAAAAATCAAATGATATGATATTTCTTTTAATTAAAAAAATGAAATAAAAGTTTATTTGAGCTGAACAAAGGAACAAATTGACACATTGTATTATTTAAGCTGGTTGTTGCCCAGTTTTGGTGCGAATTCAACAATAGAGATATAACATTTCGTTCAAAATATGAAAAGGCATTTCGTTCAAAAGACGAAAAAGCATTTCGTTCAAAAGACGAAAAAGCAAAAGACTCACAGTTCAGCACCAACTTGATGAGCGTGTGTTGATTGTACCGCTGTAAGCCTGTCCACTGGTGAAAGTTCATTGCTGAAAAATCGAAATGATATTTCATTTAATTAAAACAAGCAGAGTGCAAAATAGACCTACCTAATAATAAATGTAGAATGGAAATGGAAAAAGAAATAAAATAAGAAACGCAGAGGGACTGAAACACATAAACAAATGGTCATCAAATAGCAAGATTTGCGAAAACGGCTATTTCCGGCATTATCATCTACTGGAAAAAAATTTCTTCAAAATTGGACTGGACCATTTTTTGGAAAATGCTAATACGCATCTTTGTGCAAAAAAATCAGAGAAAACTAATGATAAAATCTCGTGAAAATGCCAAAAAACAGTTTTTCCCTCATAGTTCTGGCATTTTCGGCCGGAGAAAACCTTATTTTTCAAATCAGGCTTTGTCAAATTTTAGATATTGTCATTTAACATCAGTGTCAAAGATTTCATAAAAATATAAAGTACAGCTCGAGAAATTCAAAAAAAACCGTTTTTCCGGCGAGTTTTGGCTGTTCTGGCGATTTTTAGAAAGTTTCCGGGTGCAAAAATCAGTTTTATTTACGATTAAATCATGCTTGATGGTGGCATCGCTATCACTAAGGTTTTTGTATGGAAAAACAAAGAAATATCAGGTAAAAGTGTAAGAAAAACCGCAAAAACCGGAAAAAATAATATTTTATCACGACTTCAAGAAGATCACATTTTGGTCATTGCTAATACACATCATTGTGCAAAACATCGGGAAAACTAGTGATGAAATCTCGAGAAAATGCAGAAAAAACGATTCTTCCGGTACATTTCCGGCATTTTTGGCCGGAAAAACTTGTCTTCTAAAAAACAGGCAAAGTCACATTATAGACATTGCCATTTTGGATCAGTGTGCAAAATTTCATGAAAAAATGTAAAGTACAGCTCGAGAAATTCAAGAAAAACCGTTTTTCCGGAGATTTTTAGAAAGTCCCGATGTCAATTCAATCCAACTATCATCACATAGTTGGATTGAATTGAGATCGGTATCCAAGTTATGCGATGATAGTTGGATTGAATTGAGATCGGTATCCAAGCTATGTAATGATAGTTGGATTGAATTGAGATCGGTATCTAAGCTATGTAATGATAGTTGGATTGAAATGAGATCGGTATCCAAGCTATCATCACATAGCTCGGATACCGATTTCAATTCAATCCAACTATCATCACATAGCTTGGACACCTACCTTATTTCTTGAATACGACTGCTCAGTTCAAGTTTTAGAGCAGATTGAACACCGATCGTTCTATCCACGTCACAAGCAAGACTGGATACCGATTGCTCAATTCACATTCTGCTCCCAGAGACCTGAATACCAATCGCACAACTCAAGTACACATATCATAGGGATCACACCGATCACCACATTCAATCTAGACGAACAAAGTCTGGATATCAAGTCAAGTACCACTATATCTTGACTCTGATAACCATTGCAGCTGGTTAACAAAAATCAGTAATTGCCTTCCATCAATTTACTTTCGAAGAGACTAGCTTCAAACCAACACTCAATTTCTTCTATTCTCCACCCATCTGTCTCGATTAAAATGCCTGAGTCAAGAGAGATTTCTCAAGCAAAGAGAAAAAGGAACAGCAAGAAGTACATGATCACTAAAACCATAGGAGATCAATTCACTCATCTTAACCAGAGGTAGTCGAACTAAGATAAAATACCTTCGAACTGCTCTCGATGACATGCATCATCAAGCTGTTATACTACACGAAGACCTGATGCTACTCCTGGAAAACGATCACCTCGATTACAATGACATCTGAATTGACAACCCCTTCTTGAGAATCAACTCTTGTTGTGGTGATGTTACAACATACCTGAAGGAACGTGAGAACGACACGTTATCCTCGTCTTCATCGGAGAAAGTTAAAGAAAGAGTCCAAATGTGGAGAGAAGAAACCGCAACCCAAATTCAATAAGAGGAGAAATCCCTGACAGATGACAGACCTCAATCACTGCCTGACGATATTACTGCAGCCTTCTCACAGCTTCATGTCACGGAGAACCTTACTGAAACTACAAACAGACGACACAATGCTGATGTAAAGGAATCATCTGATGTAAAGCACATAGGAAGGAAAAGTAGCAGCCTTTCAGACTTACCACATCTTGCAAATTCACATGAAACAGCCCCCTTTCTCAACAACTACCCTAAACTCCAAATGGGAAACCAACCAAACTCAAGTTTACCCAGTCCTCTCCGAAGACCAAATGTTTACGAAGACGGACTAGACCCAACTTCAGAGTCAAGACTCTACCTTCAAGAACCAATCCAAACAACAAGAGATCAACTAAAATCTCGATCGTCTAGTAGAGAGTTTACCAACCAGGACTTGTACCAAAGTTATGGAAACAGTCGAACACAAAGGCAAGTTACGTTCCAAGAAAATCTGCGAACCGATGCACCACTGAATAGTCATTGAAGGTGATCCTCTCCACAGCACCTACATCATTCAAGACAAACGTCAGCCAAGTGTCAAAATGAAATCCACAAGGGAGAGAGATAAAGAAACCGAAAAGGTATCGCCGGAAGACAAAGATGAATCTTCCTCCACACAAGCTGTAGATGCTTGGATAGACGACCTCAATCGATCCACTATTAACATCATCCCAGATGGTAGGATCCATGACGTTCAAATGCAGATGCTCATTCAGCAAAGACTGCCAACCCCAAAGACTTCCAACCTTTGATGGGGCCGCCGATAAATGGGTCTTGTTTATCTCAAATTTCTTCGATATGGTCCACAATCAACCGTACTCGGACATCTTTCAAAAAAGAACCTACTTAAACCAACACCTCGTGGGTGAACCAAAGAAGGCAATAGAGGGCTTCGCAAGTGACACCGATGGCTACATCGCTTCACTCAAACGACTTAAATACATGTTTGGTAATCCTTCACTAGTTGCCCAAGCAACAATACGAAAGGTTGTCAACGGTAACCAAATACCCAAACACGATTCAAGGTCTCTAACCCAATTCTACTACGCCCTGTCTACTTCCATTAATACATTAGTGAAAATTAAGTATACGGCTGACATCCACAGCACCGATGTTCTGAGACAAATACTGAAGAGACTTCACAACCACCTCCTGAAAAAATGGTCTGAGTACTCCTTGATCCTCAGGCGAAAGGCAGAACTAAACCTGATCCATTTGGAGCAGTGGCTACAAGCAAGAGTTATGGCTTCAAAGGACCCAAACCTGCCAACTGATCGAAGTAATCGAAATGGTCCACGTGTTCACAAGTTTGGTCCAACAGACAATACAAGGCACTGCCCATGCTGCAACGGTGATCACTACCTATTCAAGTGTGAAGGCTTCAAAGCAAAACCAGATGACGAAAAACTCAACTTTGTCAAGTCAAAGCGTCTATGTTTCAACTGTCTTGGTCAAGGACACGGTGTCAGTACCTGCAGCTCAAAAAAGACTTGTTTTGCAAAGGGATGTAAGAAGCATCACCATACTACAATCCACCAGGCAATAGTAAATTTAGAGTCCGAAGCCAAACCCGAATTTTCTAAAGACAAAGATAGAAAGGACGGGCCAAAGTTACCAAGCATCAACATGACCAGAAACGATCACATCGTCTTCCTGAAAGTCGTCCAAGTAACAGTTACAAACCAAGCTGGTCATTCAGTCAATACTTACGCCCTCCTCGATAGTGGGAGCCAGTGTACACTCATAACAAAGAGCCTTTGTCAATCACTCAAGTTGTCAGAAAAGATAAAGAAAGTTTCCTTTGGTACCATCAAAGGCGAGGAGGAAATGCAGGCCAAGTTTGTCAACCTAAAGTTATCCTCCACAGATGGAAGCTTCGTCTCTCACGTGAAGAATGTTCCAGGACAGACAGTTCCAGTAACAGATGACCCTAAACGGAATTACATTCGAGACATCGATCTTCCTCATGTAGAATCGAGTTCAAGTCTTCATTGGTGCCGACGTGCCAGCAGCTCTACTTACCAAAGAAGTTCGAAAGGGAGCATCCTGGTCTACCCTATGCAGCCAAAACACCTTTAGGATGGACCATGTTCGGATTATACGAAGGAGGTGCGTCAGGATCAATATGGATCAAACACATCAGACCAAGGGTTCACAAAGAGGAAAACAGACTGGACGATCTCGTCAAACAATTCTGGGACACTGAATCCTTCGGAACAGAATTCGACATACAGGAACCAATGTCAGTGACGGATAGGAAGTTTCTGAAAGTCCTAGAAGATGAAACTATCTTCGAAGACGGCCATTACATCGTACACATGTTATGGAAGTCTGATGAGAAACTTCCTGACAGCTCACCAATGGCATCCAAGAGACTATCTTACCTCAATAAACGCTTCAAAAGAGACCAAGATTAATTCAACAAATACAAAGAAAATGTAGATGGTTACATTAACCACAACTATGCCAGGAAATTGACAAAGGAAGAATCCAAAGAAAAATCAACCAAATCATGGTACCTTCCCCATCACGGAGTGATAAACGAGAATAAGCCAGGGAAGGTGAGAATGGTCTTCGATGCAGCTTCAAACATCAAGAATCAAAGCTTGAACTCCAGTCTTAGTACCGGTCCAGACTTGCTGAACAGTCTACTTGGGGTATTGTTACGGTTCAGGAAACACAAAATAGCCATCGTCGCCGACATAGAGAAAATGTTCTATGTGGTTCGACTGAAACCTAAGGATACCGACTCATTGAGGTTCCTCTGGCACGATGATCCACATTCAAAGAAAGAGCCAGATCAATACAAGATGCTCGTTTATATCCTTGGAGCCACATGTTCACCGTGCTGTGCTTCATACGCCCTTAGAAGAGCAATAACTGATCAGAAAGACAACCTCCCTCAGATGTCATCAGCACACTCCTGAGGAACTTCTACGTTGACGATCTCCTCTCATCAGTAACCAACGAAGACAAGGGGAAAGAGCTGATCAAATCATCTGACATACTGATGGGAAATCGAGGTTTCAACCTGACGAAATACAACAGCAATTCAAAGGAAGTCCTTCAAGCCGTTCCAGAACACAAACGAGCTTCGAATACCTCAATTGAATTTGAAAACACAATCACTCGGTGTCAAGTGGGATTTAAAAAAAAATTGTTTTCTCTACAACGTCAACGTCGATCCGAAATCTACCACCCTCACGAGGAGACTGATCTTGAAAAAAGCATCAACAGTATTTGACCCTCTGGGCTTCCTAGCACCATGCACACTCAATGCTAAACTGATTCTTCAAGATTCATGGCGTTTGAAAGTAAATTGGGATGAACCACTAGATGCCAAGACGAACGAAGTTTGGTCACAATGGCTAAAGGAGTTGTCACAACTATCAAAATCAATTTGCATCTCCAGAAGTCTTGATCTAATCCCTGAATCATCTCAACTTGTTCAGCTACATGTCTTCTGCGATGCTCAGAAAGAGCCTTCGCTGCAACTGCCTACATACGAGTCGAAGAATGCGGCGCTGTTCGTGTTCACATCATTATGGCAAAGACCAGAGTTGCACCAATAAAACAAATATCTTTACCACGTCTCGAACTTCAAGGAGCAGTGATGGCGGTGCGAATCAAAGAAACGATCAACAAAGAATTTGACCACGACTTCCAGCAGACAATCTTCTGGACTGACTCGACGCTGAACCTGCAATGCATCAACAATGAGGAGAGAAGGTTCAGAACATTTGTGGCCAACCGTATTTCTGAAATACGAGAGCATTCTGAAGTATTCCAATGGAAGTTTGTTCCCGGAAAGACAAACCCATCAGACTTAGCTACAAGAGAGGAAGGGTTAAAAGCAGTAGAAGACGATGTATGGCTCAACGGTCCAGCGTACCTTAGGCTACCTGAATCAGAATGGCCATCAATCCCGAAGATTCCCTTAGACGAAAACTACATTGAACTTCGAAGAGTAAACGTCACGCAGATGAACGTAACCAAACCTCTTCTACAATATGAGAGATTCTCCTCTTGGCGAAAGATCATCCGTGTCATTGCATGGATACACATCTTCTTCAAGAATTTTAAGGCAAGTCGAAAGTCGTCGAGCCAATCCAAGCAACTGACATCCACGCAAAGACTAGCAATCATCTCATCAAGTCCAACCTATCAACCAACTCTACAACAAGAGGAGTCAAGTGAGCACCAGCTTGTCAAATTCATCCAAAACGAATTCTTTCCAGATGTAATGAAGCAAATCAAAGAAGGAGGTCAACTGAAAGGTTCTCTAAAGAAACTTAATGTGTTTCTAGATGATCAAGGAGTTATGCGTGTTGGTGGTAGACTAAAGTATGGAGACTTTCCCTATGCATCCAAACATCAAATCTTCCTACCAGCCAAACACCCTGCTGTCATCTTACTGGGCAGAAAGTTTCGCAACCTATTCCACCATGTCGGAAAAGAGCACATGTTAAAAAATGGAGAATTTTTAATAAAATACAAAAACATGAAAAAAACGACCAAATTTCAACAAAAAACGGTATCGCCTAGCAGAATTTCAACAAGAGATGAAATCGAAATTGCAAATCGATGTACAGAACAAAACTGCATAAAAGATGACGACAAAATGAGATTAGAATGTCATAAATGTCAACGAACACTGCATTATGCATGCACAGGACTACCATCTTGCCAAATACAAATCTTCCTGAATAAAGGCTATCGAAAATACCAATGCATAAATTGCTGTTCCATCGATCAAGAGCTACACCGAAAAATCTTGGACCAATCAGAGAGAATCAAAAGCTGCACACACAGCCGTAAAGAAATTGAAGCGTGCGAAAATATTATCAAGGTGAAAAACGAGAATGAAAGGAAGTTGAATGTTACAATTAAAGAATTACAAGCTAGATGTCAGGGATACCTTAAAGATAGGAACCATGTTGCCGATACAATTCAAGCTCAATTTTTCGCGCTGGAAACTAAACTGACAACTAAAATCGAAGAGACATAAATGCGAAACCTGTAGATAACAAATCGAAAACACATTCAAAGAAAAGTTTTGCCGAAATCACGAAAATCGGTGACGAGTTAAATGTATCCAGCATGAAACAAATACTTCGCAGCGAAAAGGTCGAAGAACAAATGGAAGAACAGAGAAAGCAATCAAGGGAAGCTAACATCATCATCCATGGAGTGGAAGAGAATGGTAATAGAGATGACAATGATTTCGTAAACGAACTCTTAAACGACGTTAAAATAAACACAAAGCCAAATTACGTCTCCCGTATTGGTAAAGAATCAAATCGTACACGACCAATCAAAGTTGTATTTAATGACGGGCATGTAAAATACAAATTCATGAGAAACTTAAGAGAATTGAAGCATTTCGTTCAAAAGACGCAAAAGCAAAACACTCACAGTACAGCATCAACTTGATGAGCGTGTGTTGATTGCACCGTTGTAAGCCCATCCGCTGGTGAAAGTTCATTGCTGAAAAATGGAAATGATATTTCGTTCAAAATATGAAATGACATTTCGTTCATTTGAAAAAATGAAATAAAAGTTAATTTAAGCTCAACAAAATGATACATTGTATTATTTACGCTGGTTGTTGCCCAGTTTTGGTGCGAATTCAACAATAGAGATATAACATTTCGTTCAAAATACAAAAAGGCATTTCGTTCAAAAGACGAAAAAGCACAAGACTCACAGTTCAGCACCGACTTGATGAGCGTGTGTTGATTGTACCGCTGTAAGACCGTCCGATGGTGAAAGTTCATTGCTGAAGAATCAAATGACATTTCGTTCAATTAAAAATATGAAATAAAAGTTCATAATTGACACATTGTATTATTTAAGCTGGTTGTTGCCCAGTTTTGGTGCGAATTCAACAATAGAAATATAACATTTCGTTCAAAATATGAAAAGGCATTTCGTTCAAAAGACGAAGAAGCAAAAGACTCACAGTTCAGCACCAACTTGATGAGCGTGTGTTGATTGTACCGTTGTAAGCCCTTCCACTGGTGAAAGTTCATTGCTGAAAAATCGAAATGACATTTCGTTCACTTAAAATGTTGAAACAAACTCTCATACTAGGTATGTATGGCCAGACCATATTGAAAATATAAAAACACCATCGTTTAAATAAAGGATTGAAGCAATAGTTTATGTTAGCTCAGCTTAATGGAGCTGATTTCGGCTGGTAGTTGACCAGCTCAAATACGTGTTCATTTTGAGGAAACTTTTAACTTTGCTAATTTCAAATATATTTTCAGATTTTTCATACAATGCTTTGATCAAAATGTAAAGTCTTCTGAATTGGCTCGATTTGGCTCATTCTTACCCCTGTTTGAGAATTTTTGGTCTACTTTGAATTGAAGGGATGTTACTTTTGATCGAGGAATTGTATGAAAATTCTAAAAACATATTTGAAATTAGCAAAGTTCAAAGATTCGGAAAAATAAATGAAATGTTTTTGCCAAGCAGAAAAAATCTTAATTTTTTATTTTCAATTTCAAATTTTCAAAATTCCGTCAAGCTTTAAATTCTTCCACTCAAAATTATCTTTTCAATGAGGTATTACTTTTCTATATAGCGCAATTCTTGAAACAGTCTTTAATTCATATTCTGTTTATTTGAAAAAAGAATGCAAGTAAGACTTACAAACTTCTCGATTTTTGTGATCCTGTGTTGAGATCAGCGTAGTTCACAATCCTCCTCTTTGTGCCACGCTTTAAAATATAAAGAAGTAAACATGGTTAGTAAAAATATGAGACCGATTGTCTTATAAAATAACATTTCTGAGAACACGAAATTTCTAACTCAAGCCCAAATACTTTGTAAGAACACAATTTCACTAACGAAAATGCATCAATCTTGTGAACATAAAGAATAATTAAGTTAAGAACATTGGTGTATGCTTACAAGTGATTCTTATAGTTAGAAATTCATTTTAAAAGCTGAAAAAATTTATCTAGAAAAAAATCTTTTCGCAACCTTTTAGAGGACCTTACCCGCCTAATTTGTACGAAAATTCTGAAAGAATTCTAGAAAAACATAATTTAGGGCCTGTTTTTGCCAAAATCGAACGAACAAACGAACGAACGAACGAACGAACGAACGAACGTAGACAGGTTAATTTGACCTCCGGTAGGTCAACAAAATAATGATAAGACAAAGGTTGGTTTACCTCAAGTTATCCAATTAAAACGTAATTTGTTAGTCAGATCCTAACAATTTCATCACTTTCAATGATAAATATAAAAACAAACTCACTTCACTGAGTGGAAAGAAACCGCCATCAAAATCAATTGGGATCTCAATTGGGATCTCAATTTCACCATCTGAATCTTCCTATAACATTAAAATAGGTAAAATGAAGATCATTTGGGAATCATTTTACCGCTAGTGCTAGTAAGCGATTACGTTTTCAAGTACAATTTACAAATTATCACGGGCTACAAAGTGAATTTAGTGAAAAGAACGATTGTAATACGATTGCATCCTTATCAACCAATCATACTTCCGGCATGTTCACCTGACGATTAAAAAGTAATAGACAAAGCTTCGAAATATACCTCATTTAATTCCGAGTATTTGCTGCAAAGTTCTTCTCGTTCTAGATCCTAAAAAAATAACAAAACGTTTGATGACGATTTCGAAGCGGTGGCTTCTAAATTGGCAAGGTAGGATAACGAAAAATTAAATAAAGTTAGAGCGAATAGAGGGAATTCAAACGGTATAAAAACAAAGTAACAAGTGATACTTTTATGGACCTACCTGGTTATCAAAACTAATCAATGAAGATTGAAACAATGAAACACATACGGCATAACAGGTCAAAATTAAAATAATCTATTGGGAGAAACAAACTATCAACATTTTTGAAAAATAAAATTGAAAAAGAAAAACAAAGGAATGAAAAAAAAATCAACAAATGGTTAGTAGAATTCGACAAAAATACGGGCAATTTTTAAGACTAAGCCATGTTTCGGGCACTGCTAATACGCATCTTTGTTCAAAAAACCAATGATTAAATCTCGAGAAAATGCAAGAAATCCGGTTTTTCCGGCCTATTTCCGGCATTTTTCAGCCGGAAAAAATGTTCTTTCGAAAATCAGGCTCACATTAAAGGTTTTCCCATTTTGGATCAGTGTGCAAAACGAACGAACGGACAAAGGTTCATTTATAAGACCTCCACCGGGGTGGGGCAAAAAAAATGCACATCGTTGCGATTAGAAAGTTAGTCGGTAACTGTTTTGCTATTCTACATAACAGTTTATATGTCATTCGGTGAATTGATTACAAATCTGATGCTAGAAATTCGTAAAAAACAATATAGTAGGGGGGCAAAGCTTTGGATGTGTGACATCTTTTTTGGGACGTAGCCACTCATGGTTCATTAGAAAAAAAGATTTTGAGATATTTTTGCCAGGGGGGCTTAGGCCCGAGAATTTTTGTTACGGACAAAATACTGACACCTCATACCAGTAATTCGTGTAGAATGATTCGTGAAGAAACAGAAGTATTACCTCTTGACTGTTCTCTGAAATAAGTTGAATTTTGCCATTGGTCAAGAAAAAGTCTGAGTTAAATCTAGAAATATAAGAAAATGTGAATTTCTGAAGATAAAATTCTCAATAAGAAAACTCTTTCCACCACAAAAATATTTTTGGCGTGGAGGTCAAAGGTTTTAAGAGATGAGCTATGAGTTTTGAATATAAACAAACAAGATTATATGACAAGAGTCTAAAGCCTATTTCAGCTTGTCAGTTTTTTTCTGTGTCCAATCTAATTGAGATCAGCAAAAGATCGCCAATAGATCGATGTCTAAATTGGAAACTTTTGTCAATGCAATTACCTTTTTCAATCTTCTTCAATCAAAGTTTAAACCTTGGCAGTCGGATTAAACACAGTAAAAAGGCGATCGACTAATGTAGAGAACTTTCTGTTGAATTCAAAGGTAGAAATTCCTACTTCCTCTCCACCCAAGAAAAATCTTTAGATGCTTTTAGAAAATCTTCCCTAGACTTTTTTATTCTAGCCTTTTAGAGGAATTTAGAAAAGCTACTCGTGTGTGCCTAATTGTAGCGGGAGGTGGTCATTTCCAATTTTCGAGATTTTTCAATCCCAAAATCACCTTATTATGAGCCTCCCCATTTTATGACTTTTTTTGCCAAAAAGGGTAAAAACCTTTCTTTTCCTAGGGGTTTTTGTTAAAATAATCCTTACTATGACCCCCCATTTTATGGATTTTTTGTGGAGCGTCGACCCTCATGCTTATTCGACCCCCCTACAATTAGGCACAGAAGAGTAACCCAATGGAAACAGTGTAAAACGAAAGGATGGTTTTCATTATAAAATATACCTCTCACTACGTAGAAATTCCTCAACAGAGACAACACGTTGTTGGTTCCATCTACAAAGAAAATAAATTTACGATAAGATATGCATTACAAATCATCAGTTAAGGCAGCCCTGTTTTCTACTTTGTCAATTAAAAACTACCCTGGTCTGGAAGTTTGGTTTTTTGAAGGCCGAGGTTGAGCTTTTTATTCCTTCTCTTTTGATTGCGTGATCAAAACACCAGGCTGAAAATTTCGTATGAAGTCATTGCAGTGCTGCGGACATCTGAAATAAGTTGATGTGATTGGTTCGCGGCTTCAAGATAACCGATGTTTTGATCACGTGACGGAAATCTAACCTTTTTGTGAGACTTCCAGACCAGGTTCGTAATTCAATCGAATTGACATTCATCAGATTGCAAGATTTAATAAGTGACATGACGTGTAAAAGAGTAGAAACATACAACATAGTGTATTCTTTTTTGAGATAAAGAGTGGAATGAGAAAAGTGTCCAGGGAGTGAAGTACTCGCGTGGGATACGGTTTTAACGAGATGTAATTTTAAAGATAATTCCGATATACATTTACATGAGTTTCAAATTGCACCTTCAATGAAAATAATTTTGACAGAAACGATAGTTCAAAAAGTGAGACCGTTCCGTATCACTATCGCGAGAATATGGAAGCGATTAAGTATATTAAGTGTATTAAGTATATTTGTAAACTCGTAAAACTATTTTCAAATGTAAAGGTAAATCGTAACTCTTGAAAAGTGCGTAACCTATAATCTGGCTGTGTATCTCGAATATGAATCAAATCATGGCAATGTTGTATTTGTTTTCGCATATCTATTGACGAGATCCTAAAACAAAAATATGTTGAATTGTACTTTGAATTCATGATATGCACCATTGCAATGTCTTCTGAATTTACATCACAGACCCAATAGCTGATTGGTTGTAAGTGATGTAAATCATTCAATACGTCACTTTCAACCAATCAGCTATTGATGGGAATGGAAGACATTGCAATGGTGCATATCATGAATTGAGATAAGATTTAGAACAAGATCTATTGCCTGATGATTGCAGAAGCATGAAAGACCGTGCAGCAATTGTTAGGAGCATTTTGAGTCGAAAATTTTTAAGATGAAACTTTGCACAGTTTCTACCCAAAAAAGATGGGAACACCTTAAAAACCACAGTGGTGGACGTCAAAACTTTCTCCTGCTGGTCCAAAACTTTCTCCTGCTTTTCCACACCTTTCTCCTGCTGGTCCAAAACTTTCTCCTGCTTGTCCACGCATTCTTCCTGCTTTTCCACACCTTTCTCCTGCTGGTCCACGCATTCCTCCTGCTTGTCAACACATTTCCCTTGCTTTTCCACGCATTCTTCCTGCTTGTCCACACATTTCTCCTGCTTGTCTGTGTATTCCTCCTGCTTGTCCGTGCATTCCTCCTGCTTGTCAACACCTTTCTCCTGCTTGTCAACACCTTTCTCCTGCTTGTCCATGCATTCCTCCCGCCTTTCCACATCCATCACTTTTGCCACCTCTTTGTGTACTGAGTAATCGACATTAAGTTCAACTTTTTCCTAGAAATTGAAACAAATACTACTTAAGGGGTTCTACAAACTCGTGATTTTGGTCAAACTAACAAAATCTAGTTTCATAAAAATCTGACTCGCAAAGGTTTATTCTTTTGTTGTTTGAAAGAACTGGCCATTTTGCCGTAAATAAATAAGAGTTCAAAAATGAAGGGCGATTTGCGATACCTTTGAAATTTATCCATTACATTAATAAAGATATTTTACTAGCATTGAAATATCTGAACTTTACCATGGATAAGTTGAATATAATTTCTCTATCCAGTGATATACTTGGAAAGTCTGGAGGGTTATACCGTAAGACTGAATACTTGATTCAACTGGGTTAATTATCACGGGTTATAATAGCAGGTAAATTGTTTATAGTAGCAATAAAATTGTAGGAGTGACAGCGTTACGTTATGACTATAGATATGCGAGGCAGAATGGATTTGAATTTTAAGAGTTCGATTAGCAGGAATAAATTTATCAAGCTAATACTCAATACAAGTAGCCAACACTCTCGAGATGGCGGTTGAACCCAGTTTGATTTTTAAGTTTTGGTAAAACAACCATTTTATAAGGGGTGTTCCATCCCAATAACGTGGGAATAGAAAAACTGATTCGTCAAAAGTATATTTACCTCTAACAGTGAAACTGGTAGGCTTTGACCTTGATCCTCCAGTTGAACAAGTTCAATTTCATCCAACTATAGGAAGTTTGAAAAAGAGTTAGGTTTTGAATACCACTTGCCACTTGCATTGCAAACAATCACTTGGAAGCGTTAGGAAAAAAGTTTTCAAAAATAGTGTACCTTATTTTCGAAAAGTTCTGTCACTCCTTCAACTTCGCACCATTCAATTTTGAAGTCTGGGACGTAGGGAATGGGGTCATTTTTGGAAAGTGTCTCCTGGAAAAAAATCACATGGGGAATTTCAATCAATCCTTAAAATGTCTAATCCTTAAAATGTCTAATCCTTAAAATGTCTATTCCTTTTTTTTAATGACTAGTTCAAATTTGACACAATGTGTCTCTTTCTTTTCCTACTCAACAAGAAACGGCAGGGTGGATCAGGGATAATGAAAGGTGTTCTTACTTTACTTGAATGTTCATTTTTAGTTTTGAAGTTTGATGACTTGAATTTTGATGGCCTGAATGAATTCAAAAAGAAATTTAATTTAATGAAAAAAATTAACCACATGCATGCAAGTACGATTGTTTTGAAGGTAATAACATTAATAAGTCATAATCCAGTCATTTTGATAATTAGTTAATTTTCTATGTCAGCTTACGATGGTGGAGGAGTCGGTGGGATTACATCGTCGTCATCATCACTATCATCCATGGTACATTTCTTTTTGTCCTAAAATTATATAATAGGTTAAGGATAATCAATTAGATGAGCAATCTTGTAAAGTGTTTTCTTTTAAGCTTTTGCCACAAGTTCAAATTTTGTCTCATGAAAGGTTTTTTCGGTAAGAATTATACTTCAAGATCATATATGACATACCTTGTAGCTTTGGTTCATGACTTCCATAGCCTTAAAATCAAGTGATGATCAAAATAAAAAAAGCTTGTTTAAATAAAAACACAGAACAAATTTATTTTAAAAGATGAAGATTTTATCAAATTTATTATGTATCTGTATGTATACCCCTTTTCAGAAATTCTCTCTATTTGCAGGTAAAATTATTGTAAAACTCATTAGCTTTCCATATAGTAGTTCACGTGTTAAGAAATCGTACACTTGAAGTGCTTAAAGAGAACAAACGTTTGGTACCTTAGATGCTGTTAACGGCTTCTTCTTGGCGGTGTCACTTTCAATGATAATCTAAATGAATAAGCAAGTCTTTGAGACAGTGGAAGCTCCAAAAGGAGCCCAATCTAAAATCTTACCTAAAACGAAGTTTTCAATTTTGTCAGTGGGTCCAATTGACCCTGAAGTGACTCTAAATGGGTCCAGGGCACTCAGTTATGACTCTCAAGTCTAATCCTGACCCTAACTAGTAGTGACCCAAATAGCGACGAATACGTCACTAAAGAACATCACATTTCCGTTTGATCAGAAAAATGGATTTGGCCGTCCACTACCGGTTGAAAATTATGCATGCACAGTATTGTGGGCTCCAATTGGCATATACACTGTATGCTTTTGCTCAATTATTGATTCCAAGTATAAAAGTTTTGCTAAGGGATTTACAACATAATTGATGTTTAAAACTGAGGGGTCATTCACACAGAACGTACACAAAATCTCAAAATTTGACCCCCTTGTATGCAGAGAACAATAGAAATGACAGCGTTTAAACATCGGATGTACGCAAGTACTCAAAAATACTGACCTTGTTTTCGAAGTCAAAAAAACACGGTAATGAAGGATTGTATTGCTAGAAAGAAAATGATGAAAATCTTTCAACACGACATTCTGATGCTTCCAAATCAAAGAATACAGTAAGGTTTAACAAAATAACCTTTCAGAGCATCCTGACAAATAGCTATTATTAGTATTAACAGTGATTGTTGTAATAGTTTTGCCTAAAAACTATTTCCCGATAACATTGTAGGGTAAGAAGATAATTGAGACAAAAACGGAAAAAAATCCAAAGATTCCATTTTAGTTTCAAGGATAAATTTAGAATTAATACAATAAATCAGTGAAGCTTTAATACAAGCTTTTAACCATATTTTAAGCGTCTGATAGGGATTCTTAATACAAAGAATACTTCTTACTGGGGCACGCCAGGGCATGATATCATAGTTAATGTTCTTTTGTCCTTCAAGATAGTCATATCTAAAAATGCAATGACAACATTAATATTTCCTCCAGGTCACCTACTACACTTTCGTTTGTACGTTGGCTAGCTTATGAAACAATAACTAAAGAAAATTTCTTGTCGTTTCGTTTACTTGAGTCAATCAATATTTCAGTAGTCCTACCTGATTTCGGTTCCAGCATCTATATCTTTAGTTGCTTGGAAGATAATCTTTACATCTTGGCCGAGAGTCATTCTTTTAGCACTTGCATTGGCAAATTGTGCGGGTGAATCGTTAACAAATCGACCATATGATCTACTGAATGTTGCATCGATACTAAAAAAAACAGTGCAATTTTAAGATAACAACAACATCACCAAATTTCATAAGTTTTAACCCCCGTGTTACATTGTGAAAACAGTATCTGGAAATGAAATCAAAACAATATCAATCAATATTCAATTATCAATCAATCACAATCTACTCTTCCTTGCTTTATTGTAGGGGGTCGATTAGGGGGGGGGGGTCAACACTCCACAAAAAATCCATAAAATGGGGGGGGGGTCATATTACTAAGCTGATTTTAGGGTGATTTTGATTACAACCCCTAGCCCTAGGAAAATGAAGGTCAAGAAAGTCATAAAATGAGGGGGACGGGGGGGGGGGTCATAATCAAATGATTTTGGGGGTGAAAAAATAGGAAAGAAGGAAAATGACCCCCTACAATTAAGCACGGAAGAGTATAACAAAAATCTACATAAAGTCTCCTTTGCTCATCATGAAAATTAATTTATGGGACAAAAATAACCTGACGAAGTTGGATCCAACTTCAAAAAAGAATGATCCCTTGTTGTTGGATCCAACGTCAAAAATGAATGATCCCTTGTTCTCATACTCGTAGCTGATCGATCTTCCTCTTGACTCTTCTATTGATATTCTCTCTCCTGTAATGAGCATAAAGAAACTGTGATGATTTATCTTAAAATAAAAAAAATCTTATTCAATCATTATTCCCAGTGATATACATATACTTATTCTTTTTAACTAAACGCAACCACTCTTAAGGATTCAAAATTACCCATAATTACCTTTATATTCCAGAAGTAAATCCTTGGCTTCAAAGCTTTGTCTCGCAAAAACTCCATAACCTATGGAACAATTAGAAAAAATAGAATCCGCGTGCTTTCGCAAGAGAGAAGAAAGACAAATACTTCACTATAAATACTACCAGAGTGAAATTTCAGCAGATATGAAATTAAACTGATGGTGGCTAAAATAACTTCACAGTTGAAAATGGACTTAGCATGTATAAAATTACCAATTCTGTCATTTATTTTCTTCAAAAGAAAGCGTTCTTTTTCATCAAGTAGGATCAAATCTTCAAGCTTCACTGGCTTTCTTCGTTTTACTAAAATTAAGATTGAGTAAAATATCAGAATGAACTTAAAACAGGAAATGATCTTGTATTAAAGATCATTTTTTGCTCAAAAAATGAACACCATGTTGGTATTATTCTGAAGGTGTTTTTGGAAGAAATGAATTATTTTCAATAAAATCTACTTTTCCACAAGCCAAACTAATAATGCATGATTGATGTCTTATTTGGCTAGATTGTCTACAACAAAATGCCAAGCGTGGGGTTAAGCATAATTTGATGTTTGAAATCGAGCTGAGTCCACATTTACTGTATGCTAATAGAAAAGGAATAATTCATACACAAACCTTTCTTGGCAGTCTCCATTGCCCTTTTTTTGTAACTATACATTTGTTTTTGTTGTACTAAATATACTTATACCTAAATTAACAAAAATAAGCAGATGTCATTTTCAGAAACAAATCTGTAGAGGGAGTTAACAAACTTTATATTAAATAGAACTTTTTTGTGAGACAGACCTAGACACTTGACACATTTCTCAAACTGTTTTCGTGTTGGTCATTCAAACCCACAAAATACTTTCACACAACAAACAAGTTATGTTGACAAGATCCAATTAAAACATAATTATTAAAATGTGTCATTATCAATATGTATGTAATCCATGTTGTTTTAACGATATTATTTTTCTTTCTAATGTTTTATATGTTTTTGCAATCGTATGATCAAAGGTTTGTTGTTTACTATTTTATCTTTGAAAGGACCTGACGGATATAAACCTATAGTGACAGGATTAAGACCACTTACGGTAAAAATGACAAATTTTTTCTCTTTGTTAAGAACACGTTTTTTTTCAAATAATCAGAACGACATAAATTGTTGTTTTGATTGCAAGAAAAAATACTAGAATCTGATTGGATGCGACCAAAGGAGTTGCAACGAGAGTTGTTTGCAATCAGACGTTTAGATAAAAGTTGAGAAACTTGTTGAACAGAGGTTAGATATCGCGTCTGACGCTCTGGCTAGTCCCGTACAGAAATTTTAGCTCGTGAATGTAAATACGACAAATCTTTTTGTAAAAAAAAAAAATTCTATTGTTCTGTCACGATTTTTGTAATTTGCAAAAAAACTTGATACCGTGAAAAAGGCTAATGTGCAACACTGGAGGGTAACATGCACATACTCCAATTAATTGACTTGTCTGGTCGTTGAAATACAAAGTTAAATCAAAACAAACCTGATTTAACCTGTACTCGCCAAAAGTGATGTCATTCATATTATGTTTTCCATCATCATTAAATTTGAGATTACATGTCCAGCAGCCATTAAGAAACGTTTGAATTACAGCCATCTTAAAATTTATGATCTCGTATGATTTTTTATTATCCAACCAAGCTGTTTTATTTTGTTGGCGAGTTGGCGAGTAACTTGCCACAAAAATACTCGCGCAGCAAAATATGAGATTTCTAAAATGGTAGAGTAGCTGTGAGCGGAAGATTTGTTTTGAAATTGTACTGCTTTGGTTGGTCAATTAATTGGAGTATGTGCATGTTTAAGCCGCGCTAAAGCGGAAATAAATACTATCTTTCATTTCGCGACACTATCTTTCATTTCACGATACTATCTTTCATTTCGCAACACTATCTTTCATTTCGCGACACTAACTTTATAGTATCGTTCTAAAAAAGATAGTGTCGCGAAATAAAAGATAGTGTCGCGAAATGAAAGTTAGTGTCGCGAAATGAAAGTTAGTGTCGCGAAATGAAAGATAGTGTCGCGAAATGAAAGATAGTATTTATTTCCGCTTTGGCGCGCCATACATGTTACCCTCCAGTGTTGCACATTAGCCTTTTTCTTACTTGACAGTACTGGATTTTGTTGGACTAAGTTCAATGGATAGATTACAAAAATCAGTTCGACAGGGACAGACAGTTCAGCCGACATTGCCAGATGTCAATTGAATGGAATCGACAATCATACCAGTCAAACTAAATCAAACGCAATCGACCACTTGAAATTCGATTGTCGTTAACGCAAAAATCTGGGTAACATTTGATTGGTTCGGTTGTTGTTCACCTGGTTTGATCGTTGTTCGATTGACTGTCTTAGAAGAAAATTTTTACATCAGTGGTTGCCAAATATAAAGGAAAAGTCCAATTAACCATAATACAAACCCAATCGGACGCATTCAAACATAATTGAATGCAGTCGAATCCTAACCGAACGCAATCGAACATCAATCAAATATCAATCAAATCTGAAAATAAAGCGGTAATATTCAATTGAGGTTCGATTGCATTCGACAATCTAATTTCAATCGGTCAATTGCGTTCGATTTGGTTTGACAGTTACATCAAAATGCCTCGAAAATGTTGATATGAAAATTGCGTAATCAGAGAACGTATGTCTCGCTCATTATAAAAAGGCCGAGACAAACTTTCAATAATTGGATTGTAACATCGAGTTAAGTCTCTTTTGTTAAGTCACCAGGGGGTAAATAAAACAGACCTTGATACATTTATCGTTCGTTTCAACTTGACCATTCGTTTAAAACTCAGCGTCCCAAATATTTGGGGTAGGTAAAATATGTACAAAGAAATTCATACTTTTCCAACTTGGCAAATCTTTAAAAAAGAAGCGAACAATAAAATATAATTACCCTTTCCAAATAAACCTCTTCGGTGGCGAGCGTAGTCTACTCTGACGTAATTGTAAAATTTATGTGATGGGAGTTTGACATAGTAATGTAATGTTGTTTGGGGAATTATGAAGTTCTCTGGAATTTCGATTGCATTTATTCAGGTTGATTTTTTATGACTTCTAATGGTACTTTTTCTAACGAGTTTGATTACTTTGTTCTCACACTTATGTCTTTTTTTTTCGCGTCCTTTTCCGCGATTACTTTTATTTATATTTTTAAAGACAGGTAAGAAGGCATATTGATGTAACTGTTTGACTGGTTCGATAGTCGATTCCGTTCGATTTGAGATTGTCTGGACATTACCTGGTATATTCGATTGGCGTTCGATCAAATTACTTGGACAATCAAATATTGGTAATTGGAATGAATGCAATTGCCAGTGGGAGGGCCTGGTCAGAGTCAGCCCATCCAACTAAAGAAAGTAGTTGGCTTGTTAAATGTCCAGACGGTGTCAATCGAACAACTTCGAACAAAAATTGCAATCGAACCAACCGAACGTAATCAAATGCGATCGAATAATTGCGATTCGATTGTCGAATGTAATCGAATCTTAATCGAACGGCCGATTCCTGGGTAATATTCGATTGTGTTCGATTGCGTTCGAGTAATGTTCGATTGATAGTTGACTATGTTTGATTGGTTCGATTGATTGTCAATAACATTGGATTAATGTTCGATTGATTACGATTATGTTCGATTGATTACAATTATGTTCGATGAGTTTGATTGCGATTAAATCAAATTGGATCACTCTGTTAGAGCTTTTAGCGTGGGTGGCCGAGTGCTTTTAAGTAACATACCAAAGCGAATAATCAAATTGAATCAATCGAACGTAATCGAATACAATCAAACGTAATTGAAGCAATCGAACAGTAAATCCCGGGTAATATTCGATTGCGATTCGATTGCGTTCGACAATCGAATTGCAATTATTCGATTGCGTTCAATTGCGTTCGATTGATTCGGCGTTCGATTGATTCGGTGTTCGATTCGTTCGATTGACACCGTCTGGAAATGTGGCTAGCCAACTTCTCCAAGGGCATTGTCATTGAAAGAAGAGATAGTTAGAGTCTAGCCCATAACAAGATTTGCAAACTGTACATTTTGTCCCTGAAATTTGATGGGATTACACTTGAGCAGCTCCTAAAGAAGGTGGAGTGACTGGTAACCTTTTCTAAAAAAGAAAAGGTGCTAGGTTTATACTTACAGACAAAATCCAATCAGCATTCTAATAACTATGTTAATCCCAGGCAAGAAAAATAAAAACCAATACAATGTTAATCAAATCAACCAGCTTCTTTTTTCTTGTTTTACTTACGTGAAAACTTGAAAATCACAGCAAAAAGGCCTTTCCCGCTAGAAATTTGGAGCGAGTGTTTTTCCAGGCGCATTGTGGGTAATATACAAATCGTTCAAATACTTTCCGACGATTCGTTCAAAGAACCGACAAAACGTTCATATCCATGCCGCATTTCGTTCAATCGTATGCAAAGCGTGTCGCTTTTCGTTCAAATCATGACGTGTTTCGTTCAAATCATGCCGCGCTTCGTTCAAAAGTAAGATTTCATTATTGTTATTATTATTATTATTATTATTATTATTTTCAGGCTGTAGTAAGTGTTTCAAGAGGTTTCCCAGAGGAAGGTTTCCAAACAATAAACATGACTATTCAGGTTTTCGTTTCAACAAGTGGATTTCACGAAACGGTGCCATCCATAAAGTCTCCGTAGATCGTTGAACGGGCCAAAAATAAAACCGCAAAATGAAAATTGGAGAAGAAATATAGTGCGAGATATTCAAAATTGTTTGACCTGCCTTACTTTGATCCCATAACAATGCATGTAATCGACCCCATGCACAATCTTTTATTGGGTAAGTTGAATGGCGTTTCACCTTTTCCTACATCCTATTATTCATAGTTATTTTTGGAGGTTTTGAGGTATACATCTTTTGGCATGTAATGTTTATGAATGACTGAGTTTCATTGCTCATTGTAGATAAATAAATGGGGCGATTTTAACCCAAAGTTTTGGTACTATTCAACATTTGTCAAGCTTCAATTTAACCTTTCTCTACTTCTCGACATTCCTTAAAGGTGTTGCTTCAAAATTGTTCCAGCCTTACTCTTTATCTTAACAACAAACAGCTGAATGTAAACCACCAGCTAAAAAAATGTTACAAAAACCAACATCTTTGCTAATTTTTTTCTTTTCACTTTCTTGTTTCTTTGATCTTGATCAAAATCTGGTTGAGAACTGGTACGCTCACTGAGGATCAATTGAAGAAAATCGACAACCTTCAACAACACATTCAGGTGCCAGAGGGTCAAACCAAACTACCTAGGAAGATTTCTAAATACTATAAGCGGTTGAAGGCAGAAGAGTGTAAAGCATTTGTTCTAGTTTATGCACTTTATTGCTGCAAACGGTTACTGGGTAGAAAAAAATACCAAAACATGTACAAAAACGTTAGGGCTTGTAAACTACTATGCAAAAAGTCTGTTACTCTTGACGAAGTAAAACAAGCCCATAATCTTCTTATTTTGTTCCTGAAAGATTTTGTCAACCTGTATGGTGCAGAACATTGTACCCCCAACATGCACCTTCATCTACACTTGAAGGAATGTATTGAAAACTTTGGTCCAGTTTATAGCTTCTGGTGCTTTTCGTTCGAACGTTTCAATGGTACTCTGGGAAGCTATTACACGAATAACTACAATATCGTGAGTACCTATATGAAGAAAGTTGTGTTTCACCAAACAGTTAAGTCTCTGGACCACAGTATGTATTTACCTTTCTTCAAGACATCTAAAACGAAAAATGTTCCTGCCGATAAATTGCTGAAAGACAGATTCACTTTTTCAGACGAAGACCATTTATTAATATCTTCAATGTTTGAAGGTTCAAAGGTTTCGAAATTTTCTAAATAATTCAAGGTTTTGCATTTCAATGGGTGTAAATATTCCTCGGTAGAATTTCGCGGAGGAAATTTCCCTGATCGTTTCGTAATCGCCCCAGTCGTAAATGATTTGGATGGAGCAGAAGAATTTCGACCGGCAGAAATCGTAAATCTTTTCCAGGCTGATGTCTTAAATCAAGACGGTAGTACAGCTGTCGATTATATCGCTGAATGCCGTTGGTTCGCTCGTCATCCCTACCGAGAGGAATTAGCTTATGGTAGCCCATTGAAAATTTGGAACATAACGTATGAACACTGGGATTTTAACGCTTTTATACACTTGTCAAGTGTCCGGTCCAAGTTTATTTATTACTGTGCAGAAGAAAAAGTGTAGATTTTTCAAACGCCATCCTATATACAAGAAAAGGAAAGGCACAGAATCTGATCTTGTTAACTTTGTTCTGCTGGTGTGATTTTTTATATTCTTTCATTGACGATTATTTTTCATTTACATTAATACTTTGCATCTTATTTTTAATTATAGGATTTAATCTTCAGCTTCGTTTCTATGGTACCATCTCGATTAAGAACTTGTGAATGTAATTTTATTTTATAAATCTTTTCAAAGTTGTCGACATTTTGCTTGTTTATTTTTGTCATGCTTCTTAAATTGTTTTTCAATTGACCCTCTTTAACTTTAACTTCTTACACTACCGTCCTTGGACAAAACTTTCAAAAAATTTGCCTAACATTCAAAAATGGGTAAATGAAAACATTGAAAGTTTTGTCTAACGACGGTACGAACCTCGTACGAGATGTTTTTTTTTGTTGCTTGTGTCGATTGATATTTTATATTTGAGTTTTGAAGGAAACTAAAATTTATAATAAAGCTTCTTCTATACAGGTTTGTCTTGACTATTTTGTCTTTCATTTTTCGTAAGATAAGCATAACTGGGGTGGGGGTTCGGACTTGACAAAAAATCTATTGTTATAGAACGATGAAAATTTATGCCACCCCCAGTGTCTTCTCAAAATACTTCTATAAAGATTTATGTCTATCTATCGTCTCGCAATCTATCATGGTATCAATTACTTCAGATTTAATTTTTCTTTTAGAAGTAACTAAAATGTGTATAACAACAGAAATTATTGGTGAAATTCTTTCACTGTTCCCTCCAGTAGAAGGCAAATCTGCGAAAAGCCATATCATAGGAGGCTAAAAGGAAGATTGGGAAGATCTTTGAAGGTATGTTAATTAAAATTTTGGTCAACATGTGCTGTGTTTTAATTTTTTCACCAATATAAAAAGTTAACGCAGACAAATTTGAATGTAATTTTCATAACGCTAAAACCCCTGAACCTGTTTTATTTTTATAGAACCAGATTGAAGATCTGATAAAGACAATGAGTGGTGATGAAATCAAAGAATGCCTTATCCACAGTATAAGCAAGAGGTTTGACTTGATAACCGAACAAAAAGAAGCCGTTACAAATGACTCTATTGCAATAGCGGAGCTGGTGAGTAACAACTTTGGTCCCAAAGTTCTCAGTCATAAATAGAATAATATGTTGAAATTTTCAAGTTCTGTACAATCATTGCAAAATTTGATTGGAGTTTAATAACATTTCTGTCTCAGTACGTCTGTGGAATCCAAGAAGCTCTCTTAAACTTAATTTTGCAAGATTTTCCACTAATATCGCGTAACTAATGAAGCGTCCCTCCGCTACAATTATTTTTCGACAAATATCTAACCAAGACATTCTTATTCCAATCCCTCTTCCCGCCTATTAATTGTTAAGACTTTCCGACCCACCCTGCCTATTCCAAACTCTTTTTGTTTCTTTTTGCCTGGATCCTCTTAGGTAAATACTGATTTATTTTTGATAATTTTAGAATGTTGATGAAACGTATAAAAGAATGAGCTTGGTGGAAAGAAGGACGTTTGAGTCTGTTGCCGATGCTGTTATTAAAGAATTAAACCAGAGTACCCTAAACAAAGTCTTTTCTAAAAGGACTGCTGAACTGTGTATGTCTTCAATGTGCAATGGCCTTACAGGGAAAATCTTAGACGATGTACTAAATATAGACATTGATATCCTTGATGGGGAAATATGCCTTGGCTATCGTTGCGAATATGCTGGCCGCTTTCACTATCACGACGGAAAATATTTTGGGAAAGAAGTAGTCACAAAGCAATTGTTATCAAATAACCACGATGAGCGTCTCATTCTATCTTACGAATTGAAAATTTTGACCCTTCTTACTTACCATCCAAACATAATTAAACCAATTGGTTTTACTGAAATATGCAATAAACCAACAGCAGTCTACGAGTCCGTGCCATCGTCCAATCTTGCAGAATTTCGTGGCTTCCAGGTCCAACATTTGAAATGGGTTTTAAAGCATTTGATGTCGGCGATGGAGTTCATTCATTCAAAATCGATTATTTTGAATTTCCTTATGGAACATTCCGTTACTCGAATTAAATATGAAGAATTCAGTATGCCGGTCATTGTGGATTTCAGCTGGGCTTGTCATAAGAATGGTGCACAAGTCTTTTCAAAGTATTTTCGTGAAAGGTCTGCACAGACAAATCACTTACCATTTAAAGTGTTGGAAGGTAAACAGCCTCTATCTTTTAGCTCGGATATATATAGTTTTGGAATGCTGATATCGTCTATTGTAAAAAGAATTTGGGTTCATACCCCTGCAGAAGAAAAGGCAGAAACTGAACATTTGAGTGTTAAACTCTTGTCCAACAAAGGGGATTATTTCCCAACCGAAATGACGCAGTTCGTTAAATAAGAGTTAGTTTCTTCGTATTTCATTGGGATTTTTGCTACGGACAAATGACGTCAATTTGATCTTTATATAATTACCTAGCGATTATTTTCTTTTGTAAACATTAGCCATTAGTGTATTAAAAGGCCCATCGGTTTTATGTATTTTATTTAAAAAAAGGAGAAAACTCTAAGTATATTATTCTTCTTTTGGTAATTATTCGAAAATGAGGTACAATATCTTGATGATTTCGTATTTTTCACATGATTCACTATAAGCTAGTCTTGTTATTGCATGATAATTGAATGTTGCAGCGCAGAATCCATCATTGTAGGGGGATTAATTATTATACAATGAAAGGGACGACCCTAAAAAGTCAGTCTAATTATTGCGTAATAAAGCAAGAAGCGCGAAATCTACAATTTTAGTTTGTTATTATGAAATGAAAGGGACGACCCTAAAAAGTCAGTCTAATTATTGCGTAATAACAAAGCAAGAAGCGCGAAATCTACAATTTTAGTTTGTCATTATGCTTTGAAAGGGACGACCCTAAAAAGTCAGTCTAATTATTGCGTAGTAACAAAAGTAAGAAGCACAAAATCTACAATTTTAGTTTGTTATTATGAAATGAAAGGGACGACCCTAAAATGTCAGTCTAATTATTGCGTAATAACAAAGCAGGAAGCGCGAAATCTACAATTTTAGTTTGTTATTATGAAATGAAAGGGACGACCCTAAAAAGTCGCAGTCTAATAATTATTGTATAATAATTCATCAAGAAGCGCCAGATCAGTGAATTCAATCTGTTCAAGTAAAATAACTTAGAAATATAAATAATCTAGTTTTCAACATTAAAAACTTTGTATAATAGTTATTTTTTGAAAAAATCTTGGTCAGTCGGGCCCGTAGTTGAACAAATTTTCTCTTTTTCGCTTAATGACAAAATTGTATTTTCTGTATTTTCTCTTTAAATGCTCGAGTAACTCAATCAGATAGCATATTCAATTTTCTTTCACATTCTTCATTCTTTTCCCTGAGAAACAACTTATCCCTCCTTTTTCAGCTGAAATATTTTTTAAAATATGGGTCGTTTGCCTATAAATAAATTCTCGCTAAATTTAGAAATTTCATTAAATCGCCAAAATAAAATCCGGCACATTACACCAAAAAGTTTTTCTCTTGTATTATTTTCATCCTAGAAGCTTCCGATTTGAAACTTTCTTCTATCAGATTTTGGTTAGCAGAGGCCAACAACCATACAAAAATTAATTTAGTTGCTGCAAGAAGGACATACAATCCGATAGATACCTTAAGGGGTTAATTTTAACGGGAATTATATTTCGCGAGTCTTTCCGCAAATTCGCGAAAATTTTAAAAAACCTTCGGATTCGCTAAATATAATTCTCTTGAAAATTGAGTTTTTAGACGTACGTGATTTTAAGGATTTTGTAGACATAATTTCCCTTTATTTTCAAAAAAATAGGCCCAATTTTCGCGAAACTCGCAAATCCTCGCAAAAATTTACAATGCCAGACCTCGCAAAAAAGTCGCCTAACAAAAATAACTTCCCGCGAATATTAATCCCCTTAAGGTGATGAAATCATTGGTTGCAGGATGTGTCTCTCTTAAGCTGTTTTCTCGCCAAATGCTTTTTCCGCTATTGACTCTAATTGCCTACTTTGCTCGAAATATTGAACTTTTTACTTGGAGGAGTTCAATCTCTCCAGGTATTTTGAAGAAATGAAAATGAAGTACCAATTGTATATTTTTTAAGTTTTGAATGCCGCTTTCATTGATTTTCTAATTGTGAAATGAATGAATGTATTGGTAGGACTATCATGCCTACTTGTGATCATTATATAAATTGGGTAATTGTAACCATTGATAAATTAATTCAAAAAGATCTTCCCACCCTACTATTGCAATTTAAAAAAAGCCTTTAGACTTATATGTTGCACTGTTAAACAAGTCATTTATTCTAAAAACTTTGTAAAAACACTAAATCAAGTGAATCTAAGTTTTTCTAAATTTAGCGTGGTTTTCACAACTTCGTATACTTCAGTTTTCGTCTGAACTGTTTACCAAATTTGTCCGAAGATTACCTAAGTTAACCGCGTTCGTTAAACCTAGGATACTACAACTTCGTAAAAATTGTGAAAACTTCGGGAAAACCTAAATTTCCGGAATCTGAATAACTTATTATACCAACCAGTTTTTGCCGTGTATTCCATACGAAACCAGATCTCCTATTGTTATAAACAGAGAACACAAACTCGCTGAATTGATTACAATTGATTGTCATAGACTAGTACAACACCTCGGTGCTCGACAAACACTTGCTGAAATTAGAAATCGTTTTTGGATTACGCGCGGTCGTAGCTTCGTAAAAGGCGTTCTCGCAAAATATCCGTTCCCTTGTAAAAAGTTCAACCCTAGACATTATCGTTATCCAGAAGAAGCTGACCTTCCAAAACTTCGTTTGAGAGACGATGTACCCTTCAGTGGTACTGGTGTTGATTTTTTCGGTCCTATCCTTTGTAAGAGCGTTCACATTGAAGACGAATTAGAAGATGAACTCTACAAATCCTACACTGCACTATACACCTGCGCTATTACTAGAGGTGTGGTGCTTGATCTTGTCCAAGATGCATCAGCTTCAGCATTCGTTTCTTACCTTTTTCGTTTTATTGCTAGACTAGGATGCCCTCAGAAAGTCTTGAGTGATAACGGGACTATGTTCATTGCTCAAGAAGTGCAATCCTTCGCCACTTCACGTAATATTGATTAGAGTTTCAACATTGCCGAAGCTCCGTGGCATGGAGGAATGTTTGAAAGACTTGTACAAACTGTTAAACGTTGTCTAAAGAAAAATATTGGCAACGTCTGCCTTAGTTTTACTGAATTCCAAACTGTCCTTGCAGAAACTGAAAACAATGTAAATTCGCGTCCTTTGAATGAACTTGACGATGATGATTTAGAGGAACCATTGACGCCTAATGATTTATTATTTGGTCGAAAGTTGAATCTACGAAATACAAACAAAAACGTAGTAAATTTGAATGACGAAATTGAACTGTCGAATCGTCACAAGTAGAAACTGTGATTGATCATTTCTGGAATCGTTAGCGAAAGGAATATTTGAACACCTTACGTCAATACACCATACAAAATCGACCTAGAGGACAGTTAATTCGCGTTAATGACGTAGTTTTAATTTACGACGACAAACAACCACGACATAAATGGCGACTCGGTCGCGTAAGAGAACTGATTGGAATTCGTGGTGCTAATATATTTGTTGGAAAGACTAGAACTTTGATTACTCGCCCTGTGAATAAACTTTATCCCGTTGAAACTTTCAAGAAAGAAACGGTTACGAAATGCCGTACCACTGGCCGGGGGAGTGTGAATAATTGATGAAGTCACGTGATCAAGTAGTATATAAAGCATGTTTTTTGTTGTGAAGTTAGCGTTTTTATTTAGTTGAAGTTATAGAAGAAACATCTTGTGAAATTTAATAGAAAAATACAGTCCTCTTTATTTGCTTGGAATCACAGCCCTACTTAGATGGTCAGTCAGCAACCCCATCATCTCTGAGATGTATGGAAGTGATTGTATTGCGTCAGATGAAGATGAAACTGATTTTGAACATTATGAAGATACTCTAGTATTCGAGAAGCAGTTTTGTAAGGATGCCAATTCACTTGTAGTCGCCGTTAAAGAAATAGGTATAAAATTTCACTTTATGATTGGGCAAAGATATGTACATGCCCAAAAAGCAGATCATGTGCCTGTTTTTACTGGATGTCAAAGATTTTGGAAATGGCCTGTTTCTGAAAAATTTGTCAAAGGATTATTGATGAAATTCCCCCCTGGCACATGGAGAATTTGGAGTCATTTGGAAATGATTTATTGAGAGATATAGCTAGAAACCATAGGATGCAAATGTCAAATGCTGAGGCTGACACGAGTCTGTTTGTTCTTTATGCTGGTACAAATAATTTTAATTGGCATGATCATGAGGCGGATTGTCTAAACATTGATACGATTTCTGAAGATCAGTATCAGGAAATGAAAGGCTGGCTCTCGCAAGTTTCTGGTGAGACATCTCTTGAGTTGAAAGATCGAGTCGTCTTTGTACTCTCCCAGACGTCGACCCCAAGCTTGTGAACGAACTTCAAATGACGATTGTCCATTTCAATCTAAAAACCTTACTGCAATATGCTAGGGGGAATATTGACATTAGTTATGACAATTGTAAACGCTTGGTTGTCCAGGGTTGTGCAGGTACAGGGAAAAGCCAAGTAATCAAGATTCTTACTAGAATGGTCAGGAGAATGTTTCAATCTAACTGTTCTGTTTTGAATGTTGCACCAACTGGGGCTGCAGCTGTACTTCTACCTGATTGCGGTACTATTCATTCGGCTGTTCATATTCCTCGAAATACAAGTTCGAACACTGCAACTTTACTTGACAAGCCCATGTCTGCTGGTAAGTACAAAGAGTTAAAGGATCTTACCTTTGATAAAAATTAACATATCTCGCTGATGTGTATTAATGCCGATGAAAGATAACCTTGTGATCGGATTGTGATTGTTTTCTGCCTACCACGCTGATGCTCTAAAGGGATGGGTGAAAACATACAATCTGACGAATATGCAATCTCGAAATCGTAAGGACTGCGTTCGTCTAAAAGGACTGGGGATGACAACAAAGTTGCGTGATTGTGTTTATGAATAGGGCGCCGTATTAGTTTTTGACTTTCTGGCTCACAACAAGATTCTTGTTGTAAAATGTTCCGTGGGAGGAATATTTTCCTCAGATGTATATTTTTCAAGCGCCCTTAGAGGTTTACCGTGGGCGTAAGAAAATTATTAACAGCTGTTATCAGGTCAATGAAAGAGGAATGGTAGGAGAATACGTACTTGCTTGGTTTCATCACAGGTTTATGGAGCTTTCTATTCGTTTGTTGAAAAGAGAATGTAGATTCTACTACTCCAATAGAAGCTGCTGGTAATTTAGTTTATAGTAATTTTCAAGATGTCATTGTTTTAGAGGAGATTATGAGACAAAACCCTGGCTTTGTTAAATAGACTTGATAATTTACCAACTGGAAATGTTACAAGGAAAGACTGGGACGAAATCAATGCTCGAAGCCTTAATTTATTGTGCAAAGAAGAGAAGAGAAATTTTGACAGTGAAGTATCGGACGTTATTTGTCTCACTGAAACATGGAAAGAAGCAAGGATGTATAATAAGAATGTCTTGAATAGCAAGAATGTAAATGGGAATCGTGATGTGTCTGTCGTAATAATTTCCACTGTTGTAGGAAAACATCATTCAAAAGAAAAAGAATCTATGGGTCAAATCCCAAAGCATCATTGCAGCATTATTGTTGCTGCTGGCTGTCGGGTCATTCTTACTAAGAATCAAGGAAGTCTTGCTAGGCTTGGTTTAAATAATGGAGCATCATTGGGTACTGTGGTTAGCATCGTGTACAAAGAGGGTGTAAAACCCCTATCTTCCCCAGAAGTTATAGTTGTTGATTTGCCTAAAATGAAAGGTCCACAGTGGCACCCGGACCATCCCACATGGGTGCTGATACCCTTGAATGAAGTTTTTTGCGATGCAAAATACTGTCATCGTGAAGGATTTCCTTTGATTACTGGTTAAGCATTAACAATAACAAAGAGCCAAGGTATGACACAATAGGAAGAAACCAATAGATCTCTAATGCAATTATAAAACTGTCACCAGAAATAGAGATGGAAGTAAAAAATTATGGAACTGCATATACCGCATTTTCGCCTGTAACGGAAGGTGTCAATTGGTGTATTGCTGAACCCATACCATTTGAACGTCTAGAGTATCTCAATAGACATCCTAAGAGGAAAGTCAGACAAGCTGAAAAGAAACGCCTTAAATCACTTTCTGAAAAAACGATTCGTGAAAATCCATGCTTAATCGAACTCCTCTTGATCCAGGAAATTGACGCTTTTTGTGATGATGGTATTCAAGATTCGCTATGCTACAAACATGCCTATCATTGTCGTTGTGTCCTGCATTCCTTAGATCAATGAATGTAACATGTTTTATTGGATTAAACTAGCAGACAAATCACAATGTGTAGTTTAGTAGGAAATTTATGTTCTGTAGAATTACTACTTGTAGGAGTGTTTTAGTCTCGTAAAAATAACCATCATCAATACGTAATACAAACCATTCTCAAAATACCGGTGTGGAATGCTTTGAGGGAGGTAACTCACCTAAGCCCTGTTCAAAGTCTGGGAATGCCTACTTGTGCATTGTAAAGCAGGATGGACTCCCTCAAACAATTCCACATTGACTTCACGTTAAAAGGGTTACTAAGTTTTGTGTACATGCTAAACTCCTAAGTAAGTAAACTTTTTGATACCATGTTGAAACTAGCGTACTTTAATGAGTCCTTAAAAAGTAGTTTCCATATGGTTGCATAAAGAAATTGCAAAATTAAAGCAAATTATCTTTTGTGACAAGGGTTCCATCTTTAAATTTTGAGAGTGTTGTATTAAGTATTTTCCCCGTACTAAGGTTGGTAATTTAAGGACCATGCTTGTTATCTATTATTTTTCTACTTCGTTTCAGTATAAATACTTAAATAAAACACTATGGATTCACGTGAACTTAGTCTGTCAGCCTCCTCTGATATTGATAACAAGCAAATAACAGGGCCTAAAAACACCCAGAATAAAAGGATCATAAGAACTGTCTTGTGTGCGGTTGCGTTCTGTGTCTACAAGTAGCAGTCATGTCCATCCTTAGAAGTCTTGGTAATATCAAAGAAATGAGAAACAGTTCTCTTTCTCAAGAAAAATTACCTCAAGACAAACAACCTCAACAAGTCGATGTTGACTTGACAGTAGAGAAACCTGAAAGCTCATCCTCTAAAGTGCAACTTCCATCTCACTCAGATACAAATCTTGGTGTATTTGATTTTGAAGCAGCATCATCAGCAATGAAAGAAAGTAATAAAAATAAAAGAGAGCGTTATTATAAGTACACAGACGAGGAAAGATTCAACATTGGAAAACATATGGCAGAATTCGGTGGTGCCAGCAGCTTGAGGAAATTTAAAGGAAAATTTCCTAACCTTAATAAAAGCACCCTCCGTTCAATGCGTGACAAGTATGAAAAGGAATTGAAATTGCCTGTTTTGCAGAAACGTGAACCACATTCAAAGCTGAAAGCCGAGCGTCGTGGAAGACCACTCATGCTTGGTCCAATTGATGGCCTTGTTCAAAATTATTTACGAGTGAGTAGATTTATTTCTGTCGATTACAACTTTCCGAGCCTTGGATGGATTTAGCCAACTTCTTGCGATGAATTTTTAATGTTCCCCCAAACACAATCCGTAATAATCTAACTAAAAGTCAGGCTTCTAAAGAAATCTGTAGTTCCTTTGATTCCCCTCTTTTCAGCACAAGTTTAATTGTATACTACGTTTTTCATAGGCCGTTCGTACGCTCGGAGGTGTCGTGACCCAGATCATCGCAGAGTCTGTAGCAATCGCGTTGATCAAAAAACATCCAGAGATGAATCTCGATCACATTCACCTGCCGGGTTCATCTTGGGCACAAAGTTTGCTACGGAGAATGAAGTTTGTCAGAAAACTTGGAACAACTGGGAAAGTACCTATCTCAGAAAATCTACGAAAGGAGCTAGAGCTAAATTACCTAAATGGTATTGTTAGTAAAATCGAAAAGAACAACATTCCACATTCCTTAGTGCTTAATCTTGACCAAACACTGACAAAATATGTGACCACTTCGAAGAAAACAATGGCGCCAAAAGGCTCAAAAACGGTGCCAATTAAAGGTTCAACTGACAAAAGATCAATCACCGCCACGTTCACTATCACGCTCGAAGGACATTTCCTTCCGATTCAGCTTATTTACGCTGGGAGAACTAAAATAAGTTTACCCAGAGTCAAATTTACTGCAAGCTTTAGTCTAAGTGCAAACCCTAAGCACTATAGCAATGAAACCGAATCTGTCAAAATCTTGAATGATATTATTATCTCCTACGTCAAGAACAAACGAGAGAAATTGGGACTACAAAAGGATCACTATGCACTTCTTATCATGGATGTGTTCAAAGGGTAAATGACATCAAAAGTACTTAAAGTTCTGAAAGATAATCATATTCTCCTCCAAAGTGTACCGGCAAACTTCACTTATCTTTTTCATCCTCTTGATGTCCAAGGAGGTCCAAATGGCTTTGTTAAGCGCTTGACGAAGAAGAAGTTTTCCGAATGGTACACGGGAAAAATCATGCTAGGTCTGGATGAAGGAAAGCAGCTTGCCGAAATCGAAGTGCCATTAAAACTATCGATTGTAAAGCCACTTCATGCGAAGTGGATCATGGAGATGTACAACGTTATGACATCTGATGAAGGACGGAACGTATGTCTCAAAGCATGTGAAGTTTCTGGAATAAAGAAAGCAGTCGATCATTGACAATCTTTTTTCTCGATTATTTTAGACATTTTTTGTAGATTTGTTTTCAAATTGTTTAAAAGAACATGCAAAAATGTACTTTATTTACTTTACTTGTAATGTGTCATCAATATTTCATTGCAGTACCCTGATTTTCCACATGAAAATACAGATTAAAACATTTTGCAATCCCACACTATAGGATTTTCGAAATCGCGAAATCGTACTTTATTTACTTTACTTGTAATGTGTCATCAATATTTCATTGCAGTACCCTGATTTTCCACATGAAAATACAGATTAAAAAATTTTGCAGTCCCACACTATAGGATTTTCGAAATCGCGAAATCGCGAAGTTAAAAAAAAACCGTTTTGCGAAATTTTGTCAACGCGAAATTTTTAGAACCCCTCGATTCGCTAAATTTTGTCCACGCGAAAATTCTAAAATCTCAATTCGCGAAAAAAAGTCCACGCGAAAATTAATCCACTTTAGGTAATAACTGCAATTATGTTTCTTTTTTCTATTTACAGAAAAAAAACCAACAAATAAATAGCAAAATAGTAAAAAAACAAAAAACAAATGGAGATCACCATGGAGCACTCTGCCCAAATGACAGCCATGAAAGAAGCTGACATACCAATGATAAACATTTTGAAAAAAGTTTGACCGACTTTATTCAAGAGTAAGCATTTACCGTCATTCCAACATTCGTCTGGGGCAGCCGGCCAGAGCAGACCGTTGCAAGCTCAATACGGGAAGGCCACGCAAACTTTCAGAAAGAGACCATCGTCACGTTATAAGATCAGTTCAGGAGTCGCGGAAATCAGATGGGAGCTTCACCTCAAAGCGCGTGGCAAGTTACACAGGGCTAGACAAGAACGTCAGCAATAGGACTGTCAGACGGTGCCAGAACAAAAACGGATACAAATATAGACAGTTGAGGAAGAAGGGATTGTTGTCTTCACAAGACCGTGAAAACCGTGTCAAATTCTGTTGGAGGGTTAAGGATCTAAAGTGCGCAGATTTCTGGAAAAAATACATTTCCATGTATATTGACGGAGTTGGGTTTGAATTCAAAACAAAGCCGCTGGATCAGGCCAGGGCTCCCTCCTCCCGTGAATGGCATTTAACATCCGAAGGGCTCAGAGTAACGATGAAAGGCAAAAAGGAAGGCGTACGCAATGCTACCTTCATGGTTGGGATGTCATATCGAAATGGTGTTATGGCGTGTAGCCAAAACTTTGGAAGTATAACTGGGAAGAAGATGGCAAAAATCATAGATGAAGACTCTCCAAGGCGGCTGCCCCAGACGAAACTAAAAAACTGCTATTGGTGCTTTCGACCGAAACAAAGTAAAAGTTTTCAAAATTCCTGCAAGATCACCATTATGAAGAGCCTGCGACAAGCACTGGATCGACAAATTGAACGTGAAACTTTATAGAATTTTCTGCGAGAGTCAAGCAACCCCTTCTAGATTTCCCATCAAACAACATCGATAAAATAATCAACAGCATGGACAAGCGTGTTGACAGCAGCATCATAAAAACTGGCGGCTATAGTACAAAATACTGAACTATGATGAAGGTTTGTTTGACTCAAACAAGTTTATTGCTCCAATCTGACTTGGGGGACTGACTTTTCTGTTTTAAAATGTAAACAAAAACTTTTATGATGCTGCCATCCAGCTTTTTTCAAATTCAAGCACATTAATTTCCCAATGACTTGTTTTTGTTGCAGACCCTTCTTTTTGGTTGAGGGGTTTAAAAAAACTGCCTATACTGGCCTATATGTAAAATATAAACAAAACTGGCTTGTGTTACCACGCGTTACCTCATGAGTTACCCCAAACCGTAAGGTTTTTTAGGCAAAAACCAACAAGTTACCGCGTTACCCCAATTAAAAAAATATATATGGTGAAAATCAGAGATCTGACCTCAAGGAGAGAAAGTGTTGAAAATACTAAATAAAATAAAGATGAAACATAAAAAAGGGACCAATATTTTTATAATTATACGTTTGAGAATTTTATGCGAAAAGAACCAACAAACCAATAGACATAAAAATTTAAAAAGCCAAGCAGAAAAACAAAACAGCAATCACATAATTATAAACACCAAAAACCACTCAAAAACCCAACAAATGCAATCTGGAGTCTCTTTAATTCGAGTGTATCATTTAAACAATTAATCAGAGCTTATTTTTCAAACCTTCAAATAAGACAATTTAATCAAAAACTTTAAACTATCACAAATTAGAGCCTAAGTTCGGGAAAATTATTTTCAGGTTAGGGAAAATTGATTTACCTAACTTGTATTACGCATGCGTGAGAAAAATCCACAAGTGATTTTTTCACTCAAAATTGTTCGAGTCGTATGTAAAGCAAACCATTATAAGGGGGTATTCGATCAGTGTGTAACACAACGTTAAAGGTGAGGCGTCCCGCCAGGGCGGCCTCATTCGTTCGCAATGGACTTGCGTCGCAAGGGCTCAAAAAGTGGATCAGTGAGACGGGTATGAGGTCATTAAGTTGGCTCTCTAGTGCAGCTCCACTGTTGTGACAAAAGTGCCGGGATTCTCAGAGTAGCGCAAGTACATGTCAGAACGAATGAGAGCTATCGAACTAATGCTCACAGAATGATCGAATACATTTAATTATTTTACCCGCTTTCTATAAATCAGGATTTAATTCGTGAATTATGTTTTCAGCAGAGACACAAACTGATCTGTATTTTGAAAATTCGGGAATAGCATTTTCTTGATGGTGAAATTTCAATTTCACCAGTTAGTTAAAACAAACATCCAGATCATGTTTACCATTAATCTACATCTGGGTAATTTGTTAGTGATATCCTGAATCCCAACCTAGGGACAGTTAGCACGATCCCTAGTTAGTGATCAGTTAGGTAAATATAGCATTTTCCACATATGTATTCATATATTTCCCGAACCTTGGTATTTGATTATTTTTTCCTGTGAAATAAAAAGAATCGAAGGGGTGAAGTTGCGTCTCTTAATGTAAAATGTGTGTGAGAGCCACAGGGTTGGATAGTGGCGATCGAATCCCAGCTCCTTCCCTTATAGTATGCTTTCTACAACGTTGTGGCAGAAACGTGTTAAAGGTGTGGCAACTTTGTGTAGTAGAAAGTATACTTCTTTTCTCATTGTTATTTTAGTTTCTTCGGCTGGTTCCGTGGATTTTAAGTTGTAGTTTCTATATATTAATAGCGGTGCTTTGTGTGTCTGTGTGTCACCACTTTCGTTTTCGCTTTGTTTGTGTTTTAAAATTATGACTTTTAGTCTCTTGCTCCACAAATTTGTTCCATTGGATTCGCGCCATTTGCAAAAGATCAGTTAGAGCTTGGTTTAGACTTTATTCAGCCTTTGTTTTGAAATTTAAGGCCCATCTACATTTTAGTAATTTTAATTTCTGCCCAGAGTTGTCTTTCGTGTCTTTTTCTCTCTTCTTTTGTTTTAAATGTTTTCAAATGTATTTAACGATCGTATTTATAAATGACATTCGAATCCTTTTCAAAACAAAACAATTTCATTTCATAGAAAAGAATATTTCAAAAGTAAATCAAAACATAAAAATCAAAAAGTTTGTGGACAACAACAGCATTCAAAGGGCGATATCAAGCATAAGAAAAAATTAGTTTACTTCTTTCTTTTATAAAAATATTCAAGTCGTCGTTTAGTCTGTCATTTTTTATGTTTGAATTCGAAAAATTATGCCAAGGGTTTAAGAAAGCAACTTTAAATTGTCTTATTTTTTTTCGATCTGATAAAAAACAAAGAGTTGCACTATTCTTCGTGACTTTCCCACTTTTTCCTGAAAAAATGGCATTTAAACTAGACGGCATATTTAACGCGAGCGAAGCGAGAAAAATAGCTACCTGCAGAGTCGTTTCAAACGACACTGGTACAGTAAACGATGCTCTTCTGATAACTTTTGACTTAAACAAAAAATTATGTCACGGGGGGACAGTACACGATCCAAATATGGTTAAAAGATAAGACACCCGGGGAAGGTTAGAGTTAAACGTTGTAGAGATTTCTTCTTTTTTTTTGATCGCCTTTTTAAGCCAGCTTCAACATCCAAAGGACTTTTAGTGCGTTCAGCTACAGCTTAACCGGCGTGCGACGCCGGGTACCGGCTAGTATTTTATATTCGCGTTTCATACTTTCACTAAACACATTTTTTTACATCTTTTTATCTGTGGTGGTATCCAATTAACACTGCTTTGCCTACCTACACAACCCATTTTCGTAAAAGGCCGAAATCCTGTGTAGGTCGAAAACTGAGGATTATGTGTTTTCTTGAAATTTTTTTGGACTCATATTGAGTTACTTCTTTCCATCTTAACATATATTGAGTCGCTTTCTTCCTTGTAGTCACTTTTAGATCACTAGTTTTGCATTGATGGATTTCTATGTCATCATATTTTCCTTTTCAATTCCAACCTGATTGATTTTCTGTGAATGTTCATTCTAGATTTTTGTTGTATTTGTATTGTCTTTTTGTTTTGTAGGTTTTTGTCTTTATTGTTTCCATTTTGAGTAGTTGAAGGTTTTATACTTCTAGACTATATATCATATTGAAACATTTTTTTAACACATTTTTTATATTATGTATTGGAGCGACTATAGAAAACCCACTTTTAAAATAAAGTTAAAACGGAGATAAGCCTCCGTAACCTACGTATTGAAAATTACCGCGCGTTTTCGAGTATTGAGATACTTGGAAAGATGCACTCCAACTTCAGGTAAGCAATGAAAACATAAGTGAGGTATAGAATTGTAGACGGTTTCGAAATATCAAAACGTCATTTTTTGAAGACATTTAATGTAAATTCTTTCTTGACTGCAATTCCAATTGCTTAGTTAGTCTGTCCACAAAAACATTCATTTTTTAAACCAAAACATTCGTTCAGTTGGTACCTGAAACAATGAATGAAAATTATAAACATTGTTTTTTAAAATTGACTAAAGAAAAACAAATTATAGCAATTTTTGTTTAAATTAACGCAATATTTTTCGGAATCATTTGAGTTGAAAACCATTTCATTTTTATGTTCCTTGAATACTTTGCTCTTAAATGGAGGTCATTGAGGTTAGTTTAAATGATGTATTTAATACACTATTACCATGAAGTTTTTCCTTGACCCTTCCTCTATGCCACCAAAAACCCATTGGCCCTCAACTCTGTGCCCACGGTGATACTTTCGTTTACCAAATTTACTCTCATCAATCTGTACACGAATACCTTTCAAAAATAAAATGGACTATATTTAAATTTACCAAAAAGGTGAATAATCATCCTGATTATAAATTTTTTTCAATCCTTAGAATCCAAGCATTGATCCTCATATATGTTTTCTGAACGATAAAGGTTAAAGTATCAAAAGTTTAAGGTATACAAAAATTTAAATAAAAACTGACCCTCTCCTCCAATTGGTTCACTGTTCGTGGAGTATTATGACTTCACACACCTCTCAACAAAACATGTCCCAGTCCACTGCCGTGTTTGGAGATAATCCCATTTGTTGAATTATAACTGATTGATCCACACCTTGTTATAATAAAGTAAAATTAAAGAATCGTCAAATGTAATCTATTACTATTGTTTGAAGACCCGTGATTAAACATTTAAGATATCTGAAAATATCTAACTTTAGCATCTATTGCTTGAAAGTTAACTAATATTTTTAAAACATGATCAATATTTACCAGTAGACCACCAATAAGTAAGCTCCAATATTTCTGTAATGGTTAGATTACTGTTATCAAACCATGAACCTGTCCTGATCGATTTCTCTACTGAATGGTCCGTGTCTTTGACATCTCCAAACAAGCCCATCAGAACACTTTGTTGTTTTTGTCAAATGCATAGGCAAATTACATTTATGACAGGTGCGATTTTCTTAATCAAGTTATTATCCATCGACCATCGAATGGCTTGCTCGTTATTTGGAATAACATCAGATAGTATCCAACGGTACGATCCAATAATTGGATGACTTTATCTATGATAGCTAGACTGTTTAGACTGTTTGTGCCGATTTGAGTAGACTTTTCAACATTTGAGACCTTTGCAATGGGTTGAGTAAAAAAGGCTTGAGTTGATCTATGTCTTTTCATTATAACTTTGTACTTATTAATCTGAAACGAAAGACGAAAACCATAACATCGTTTAAAACATGAAATTAGTCGAGATAAAGTAAAATAATGAGCAGCAAACATACAATTTATTTAGATTAAAAGCAGAAAGTTAGTCTACAATTTTAATAAATAGTAAAAATAATGATATATACTAGCTGGCCTTGATGTCGCTATCCCGGGGGAGGGGGGGTACTAGGGTTGGTGAATGAGGGGTATGTGCGGACGGGACCTCCGAAAACCGACCCTTAGAGAGACCAAATTTTAGTGAAAAAGTAACCCTTAGAGAGACTTTTACGAAAAATTTTCTCTGATTTTCAAAATTTCCTACCCTTAGTGAGACTTTTTTGTAATTTTTTCTCTCAAAATCAAATTTTTTTTCTAAAAATCGTGATTTTTCCCACCCTTAGAGAGACTTTGAAAGGTGAACAACCCGACCCTTGCCGTCCGCACATACCCAGCACCTATTTTTGCCTAAGCACCCCCCCCCCGGGTCGCTAAAAGACATCCAGCTCTTTTTAATCAGAAGACATTAGCTAGATTTGACGAAGTAGCTAAATTTAAATACAGTTGAGCTTGTGTAATTCCTTTAACTCGAATACTCATGTAAATAAATAAAGGTGGTAAATTTCGTATAGAAATCCTCCTATCCTATAAATACGAATATGGATTTAGAATATTGGTGTTTTTTTAGTAAAGCGCAGCTAAAAATTGGGCAATATTTCCATTTTATGATAAATAAACTAATTATCACAAGATTGAAGGGAGTTAAGTACATCAAAATTTCATAATGATAAAATCTAATAATCCTTAATAATCAACACAATCAAATACTTAACACCTCAATATTAAAAAAGGAAAAATAAATTCAAATTCTTTTCATAAATTGTGCATTTGGTTGAATACACAAATTACAAAATGTCAAAAGAATTGGTCCAAAAGTATTTAAAAGAAAGAACTCCCACATTACTCAATATACGGCCATTGCTGCAATCAAATTATTATTAGATTAAAGTAGAACAATGTTCAATAATTACATTGTTGATACTGTCATTTATCTTTTGCTCGAATTTTCTCACATATAAATCTTGTTCAATCAATGAAAAGTTGTTGATCATTTCAGGCGACTTTTTGAGGAAAATGTACGAGTATCGGTGGCCATTTTTTATACTGGAATACGTTCCATAACCCTCCGACATCAAATATTTGCAGCAATTAATGAATTCAGCCCTCATTATATGTTGGCGGAAAGTTTTGGTGGTGCAGATTCGTACTGACCTTTGGGTAACGATTGAACCCGGAGAAGCCAGAATCACTCTGCAAAGATTTTCCTTCGTTGGAACAAAACTATTGCCTATTTGTTTGATTGGAATTGAAGATTTCACGAACTGAAATTAATAAAAGAAAACAATCATTGGTAATAATATGAAAAAGAAGGTAAGTCTCTTCCAATAAAACAAATTTCTAAGCAACCCTCATCCGTGGTTTTATAAAGCAATTGATTGATTGATTCTATTAATTTTCAGTGTTTAATTCGCGCCAAACCATGGCCAAAACAAATCATGTATGACATTAGCACTGGGAAAGTGACTAGGTACTTCGAACCTTTGATTTCAAGGTTAGAATTGATGCCATAATAAGTCAATATCAAAATTGTACCTCTTTGAGAACTGATGTTTGATCAGCTATATGGTGGATTATATTCCTTTCATGGATGATTTTGTCAAGAGTTATTTCCTCTGTCAATGTTTGATTGTTGTTATCCATGATAGAGAATAATGTATCCAAAACTTACAGCGCAACGGCAATTTTCAGAATCTGGACAGTAAATTTTGAATTTTTCACTGGAATTGCTGTTCTCATTTTTCTGTTGGCTCCTAATATTACATCTGTATTCATACCTGTTAGAAGAAAAAGATATTGTGACGTAATTTTATTTTAAATGTAGGTAATACAGGTTTCGAAGGTTCGTGATTTGCATGCGCACGGAAAAGAGTTTGTGTTGTTATTATATTTTCAAAATGCTATGGAAAAACAGATATGGTTGATAGTTAAAATATATGAAACCGAACTTACTCTGCAGCATTATGTGCCAAATAAAACATCGGGGGATTTTCTTCGTCAAGTAAACTGTCCAGTTTTTCATATATATCTTTCATTGTGTATGGAAATTCTTGATTGAATGTTTGGGTCGCTTTTAATTGATCATCAGGACATGGTCTGAATGGAGGTGGAACGCTGAATAAAAACCTATCCCAGAACCCATCATTATGGTCAATTGTAGCCAACATAATGGATGCATTCTTTAACTGCGTAGACCCTGAAATAGAGAAGACTTTATTTATATATGAAGTAATCGGCATTCCCCACTATGGTATAAAATTAATGTTTCATTGTTAATTACTCACAGTTTTGCCCTGTTGTGATTCTAAACAGTGAAAGCATTTTGGGTGGAAATAGTCAAAGTGAAATTTTGAATTAGGCAGCTATAAATTGCACAAAAAATGGAGAAGGAGAAATCAAATATAAGGGATAAAAACGATGTTGAGATTACATTATAGGACAAATACAAAAACTAATAGTTCGGAAGTTCCTATAAAATTTAAAATGTAACAAGTAATTACCCAAAATGCAAAATGGTATGTCAGTTTTGATACTTCGTTGATCTTCGGTGGCGTAATTTATTGTTATCGACTCGCCACTATAGAGCTTGCACAAATTTTCGATTTCACATGTGAATTAAATACAATACCTTTAGCGTTCTTTTTAAATCTTTTAGAATCAGGTTTGTAAAATTCAGATATCATCAAATTTGAAGGGAACTAAAAAATTGATATGTAATTATGTGAAGAGAATTTTAGAAAGATTAATGTAATTAATGCGAAAAAATTACCGTTACTGTTCTCGTCGTTTTTTGCAAATCGCATGAAATAATCGGAAATCTCTGAATTGACAATATAGGCCTGTTGTTTCTTTGACAGCAGCTTTACCAACCCACTTCCAGTGGTTGTTGATATCAAGGAAGACTTTACGGGATCTGGTATAGGTTCTGTAATTACATGTTTGATTGCTGAGGACTTACCTAAATAATAAAAAATAGCTATCGTCATCTCTATGTTCACTATTTTAATTAGACAACATATTTAAAGTAGAAAAATAATCATCTGAAAAGAATGCACAGGAATAAACGTAATGAGAGAAAACAGGTTAAACATTTTTAAGATAGAATAAAATCGTAAAAGATCCAAATAGAACAAGAATAAAAGAAAAATTACCTGTTGTAGGTTGTCCAACGAACAACCAATATGTATTAAGATTCATTTCAAATCCATCACGGATAGTGACTTTTGATCCGACTCGTGACAACAAAAAATTTATTGTTGTCAAAATAGGTGCAATAAAAAAAGAAGCGTTAGAACCATGTTTGTTCGCAAATAGCGATATAAACTTTGACACACGATTGTTGATTAAGTTTAAAGAGATTTCATTTTCCTCATTTGAATTGATTAATCGAGCATATAAATCAGCCCAAACATCGTCTGATATTGCATTGATTGCAGCGCGTTTAGCCATGTTGTTCTCCTCTCCGTCGTAACGTAAGTCTGCACGCAACAAAATTGAAGTGTAGAATGAAAAAAACCGTTGGAAAGATTGACTTAAATAGTTGGGAGCACTATAATGACTTCATAATTTAATTGACGTCAGAAAAGTTGAGTAGCTTTACAATGACTTCTTACCTATTGTTGGAAAAAAAATGCGTTTTCGTCTCGTCACACGCCCAATGCAATGGGTTCTTTCCTATGGCGCGCCAAAAGGCTTTTTAATACCAACTATTTTTTTCAATACCAACTTTTTTTTTCGATACTAACTTTTTTTTTCATTACTAACTTTTTTTTTTTTCGATACCAACTTTTTTTTTTCGATACCAACTTTTTTTTTGATACCAATTTTTTTTTTCACAACACCAACTTTTTTTTCGATACCAACTTTTTTTTCGATACCAACTTTTGCCTCGATGAGTAGCCATTCAAGTGTAAAGAGACCCTTAATTTATTTCTGCGGAAATAATGTCGTGCGAATCTAAACAGAAAAACGGGATGATTCCTGCATCAATAACAGGCATGCGTAATTGGGCCTTCTTTTTTACCGCAAGTTGTTATTTAGCGCATATACAAAGACGAATGAAAACGCTGGAGTGAGGATCAGGACGGCAAAATATGATATGTCGTGTTTTTCGAACATGCAGGAATCGTAACATGAACGGTCTCGGGACGAGAGAGTAGCCTGCATAAAGCAGAGCAAGAATTGTGTGAAAACACTTCAATTTTTATGACCAAACGACTCATCTTTCTATTGACGCGCAAGGAAATAAGACTTAATTTCGGCTCGGGGTTGGGTACTAAGCCTATCGAAGTTATTTAATGCTAATTTTATTTTCTAGGTTCGACATTAACTTCGCTAAAGATCGTCCCAATATATTAATTGACTGCCATTATTCGTGGCATATGGGAGAACTTAAACAAGTTTCTTTCGTGACTCAGTTTAGAATAGGGTTTATATAGAGCACGACGACGAAAAATAAAGCAAAAAGGTAACCATTATATGTCTTTCCAAAAGTGTTTTAATATAGCATAAGTGGGTACCGAAAAAATGCTTAAAAAGTAAAGTGTCTACACTTTTGAGACAGAATATATCTAACGATACTCAACCTCGCTACTATTACTAAGTTAAAAAGAACAAAGCAATGTCATTTTCAACTTGATGATTGTTATCTTCGCCTAACAAATCTAAAAAATCTTAAGAATAAACAAATATAAATAAAAATCTTACAGAGATAATCAGATGATTTTTTATATTTGGCCCATAAATTCCTTTCGTGGCAAAACCCTTCAAATTTTATTGCAAACTGACGTTGCAAATCTTTGATATGACTATTTGAAATCATGAAAAACAAGTCCTCTCGTGGGTCATCTTGTTTTTCATTTTGTTCCGCAGTAAAATAGCAAAATATACAACCTCAGCTTAAATATAAAAAATCATCTGATTTTCCCTTGAAGAATGAACAAATATAAACCAATCTATCTGTCCAAAACGATAAAAATACATAAAATCAGGCTTAAAATTTGAAAAAAAATATAGTGTACAATGTTTCTGTAAATATACATACCGTTCCTTGAGGGGAGAAATTTTCGCGATTTCGGGTGAAACGAGCAAAACTCGCCAAAGTTAGATTTTCAAGTCGCCAAAATTTCTTCCCTCAAGGTAGCGTCATAAAATATATTACTATTACGTGTAAAAATGTTTCGCTTTGGAATAAAATACTCATCGTGTGCGCCAAGTAAGACATAAATGAAACCTCAAGAAATACAGCAATTGACAGTACACAAATGAACGGAAAGAAATGTGTGGAGCTGTTCTCAAATTCATATTTCGAACTGTCAATCAGTCCTGGGGGAATGCAGGTCTGGTTAAGTTTTTTATTTCATCCGCCATAATAGGTACTTTGATAAATGCCATTTCGAAAATGATCTGACTCGTGTGAAATTTTCTGGACTGGAACATTTCTGAATTCAGGCTTTGACTTAAAATCCAAAAATAGGCGAAAATTCAACGAAAGATCAAATTAATTTTATTTTCGACCGACCTCCGAATTCTAGGTTAAGGTAACGACAAACTAGTGTAGTCAAAAGTTACAGCCCTCCGAAAAAGGTTCACTTCGACCATTTTTTTGCAATTTATCGCCCATTCGGACCTTCTTCGGAGGGCTGTAACTTTTGACCCAACAAAGATATGAAAAATCTGAATACATATTTGAAATCAGCGGGATTCAACAATTTGGAAAAGTATAGAATAAAAGTTTTTGGTCAATTAGAAAAAACGATAGTCAATTTTCAAAATTTTGGCGGGTATTTAATTTGGCGGATTTTGCGAAAAACCGCCCAACCGCCAAATTTAATCCCCGCGAAAATTAATACACTTAAGGTAACCCTCTTTTAGTCCAGCCTCAAAAGTAAAAGAAGGATAAGTTCATAGGTACGAAGATAAAGTCCAGTGAATAAAAAATCCATCTACGACTACTGGGTGCAAACATTGAGCTCCATGATAATAATAAATATCAAATAAAAAAATATAACATCTGTCCTCTCTATCAGGTAAAACGTTGGCCTTTTATGCTTTGAATTGAGCTTGAACTCAGAAAAAGCGATAATTCTCAGAAAAAGCGATAATATGCATATTTCTGAACATACTTTAAAGTAATGTAATTTGCATTTTAAAAGGGTAAAGCTTAGATTAAAATGAGCTTAGAATTTTCCCAGCTGAAAATATTCATTAGTTGAGCAAACCTTTCCATGTGAGAAAAAAAAATCACTTTCTTGTCAAGATCAACAAAATCAAGCAAAAGAACTATAGAAAGGAGAAAACATAAATGAAAATAAACGATAACATTTAAATAAATAAAAATCGAAACAAAACATAAAAGTTTCAAAAGTATGTTCTACAAAAGTGTATCTTCAAAAGAGGATTAAAAACATTAAAAACTTCATCCCTTGAAAAAGAATGGCGCATTGATAATGGCCTCGTCCATTTTTGTAATCATCTCTTGGAGGCTATTGATGTGGACGGGCAACTTGATCACATAAGCACACGTACTTGCCTCTGGATAACATTGACAGTCGTGATCGCAGTCGTGTACAAATTTCACGACAATTTTGGGTTGAAATCCCATGGGTGGAATATTCATACTTCCAGTGATAAACTGGCAGACATCGCTCAGCGAATGTGTTGCGTTATCTAAAAAAAAGAGACTCTCGAGCTACACATTTTTTTATAAGCAACTCCAATTTTCGGGTCAGGCCTAGAGTTGCTAAGGAGTTTTCGAAATCCAGGCCTTAAGTTACTTAAAATCTTTGAAATCTAAAGCTTTGTGGGTTTTTAATATTTTAGTTTTTGTTACATTGTAGACTTTATCTACAGTATATCTTTACGGCTGTTTCTATTACTGTAAATATGAAGAAAAATGTCTACATCACATGAAATTACAAAGTCTACCAATTCACCTATTTGACATTCAATGGGCATTCAATACTTTTTTTAACAGAATTCTTGACAACTTACCACTAGAATTGCAACTTTCGACATAGTCGCAAAAGTATTTGTAGATTGTTTCTTCTCGTATGAACTTATTCGAACCTTCTGGTTGGAATATAGGTTTGAACTCGTCCACAAACTGGAAGTAATCGATGCTTATTGCGTTGAAGACAAAGAATTTCGAGAATTCCTCCGAATGTTTTTTTATTAGGGGTAGTAAGCCGCGCATGTTCAGTCCTGCTTGAAGTTGACGAATTGCTTCAATTCGTGGCTCCAATGTCTCTTTATAATATAGCATTCTGTAATGATAAAAAATTAAATAAATAATGGAGTGTAATTATTTTATGCGCCACCTCTTCACTTGGTTGTGATATTTCATGTGCCAACAAGATGAAAAACTATTGAAACCCTCTGGACAACACCTTTTTAGTATAATGTACTTTTTTTCAACCCGTTCAGTACACCACTAACTGAAAAATTAATCTTTAATTAACACCATACATCATTTCCGTACATGGGGTGGACGGGATTTTCTGGGGGTATTTGGAGGAAAATTCCTGGAGGGTGAAGAGGAAATTTTGTGATTTTCAAGTAAAAATTTAAGTAAATTTCCAAAGGGTATGATAATCAGACTGTGTCTACCTATACATTGGTAAAAAATCTTCTTAATTAGCGGGGGGGGGGGGTGTTGGAATTAAAATGTCTTGGGTGGAAAAAATTGGAGGATGTTAGCCAGAAGAATTAAGACAAAAGAAGGAACTTTCAAAAATATTTTTTTTTAAATTAATAAGCGGGTTGGAATAAGAATTTTAGGGGGGGGGGGGTACGTTTATTAGGTACCCAAGTGTATTTGAGAAAAACTTTCCAGGGGTATTCTATTTTTCTCACTTTTCCAAGGGGTATTGGCCGATTTTCAACAAAAAATATTTCTACCCTGAATCGGTGCGTCCAACTCCTGTACAGTTTTTTAATGAAATAGCCCAATGTTGACCCCCTAAACTTACCTCAAGAATTCATCTTTCTTCTCCAGCTTGGGTGGTAAGCCTCGGTGGCCAATTTTTATCAACAAATCAGCGTCATTCTGAAATGCGAGTGCCAACTCTTCTTCACTCCCAGCATCGGCGATCTAAATAGGTTACTAAATGATTATTCTGATATACTGATATCCATATCCCAAGGATTTGCAGACTGCAGTATTATTGAGCCGAAAAGATTCATAAAAATTAGAGTAGAAAGCAACACTTTTGGTCCTGTTTCCATTTTTTTCTCCACAATGCATATTTTTACCCTGCATGTGCCAGGATAAAAAAGAGACTAAAAAACTGGGTCATAAACGAAAATTTACTCTGTTGCATTGGTCTACATACGTTGCACGGAATTGACGACCACGCGACATTTAAAGTGTTTAATGTAATTGCAGCCTATCAGATATATTGGGTTACTTTCATTTTTAATTTTTAGAAACTTACTGGTTTCACAGAAGGCAAATCCAAAAAATCATGAGTTGGATCGATTGGCTCATCACATAAGCATTTAAAACATTCTCTGTTCATAATAGTCGGAGATGGGCCAAGTTGTAGGAAACTAATTCCCATTACATAACCAGCATACAAATATTGTTTCTCAAAGACCAGAGATACTTGCATTTTCGGCATACCATCTGGCATGAGTTCTGCATAAATGTTCTTCAAGCATGCTAAAAAGACGGAAGAATAAATTTTATGCTAAAGTGGGAGTCATTAGATTTTCCCGAACTCAATATCTTGAAATTTTTAATTTCATAAGGGAGTAATAACTAATAATGGGGGGTTTCTTGAATTAAAATAATTTGATGTAAAATAATCAACATGCCAGAGCATATCACTAAAAATAGAACAAGAATTATTTGCCTTATTTGTCTGAATTATTTTTCTCATTACCTTGCGGATTTAGAGAACAAGAAAACTAACTCAGCTTTTGGACTGTTTTGCGTATTTGAAATATACATACTTGAAAGGAACTCTCTCCTCAACCCACCAGTGTCTGTTCCCCCTTCTCTCATAAATTTGACGATGAGATTGTTTGATGGTCTGGTCCATGTTTTGTTGCAGTGTTCGGTCCAGTCCTTCCAACAGGATGCTGGGAGCCTTCTGCATCTAAGGAGATCATTCTTTGCTCCTTTCTGTAGTTCTTGTAAATTTACCAGCTCTGCAGTAAAATCAGTTGTGCTGCTTGAGCAGTTTTCATTGATGTTGTTATCACTTTGATAATCATAGGGCAAGGTATCGTCTCCTGAGATGACAATATACTCATCACTGATTATTTCAAGTTTCATCGCACATTTGTCTGCATGTACCAGAAGTACCTCAGTGTCTTGAAAGTGTTTGTTGCAAATTGGACAGTTTCCTCCATCTGCCTTTTTCCGTTTTACACTTGGTCCAGGAAGCTGTATAGGTAGGCTTGACTTTTTGAGAGGACGTTTGGGTGGATGATTGATTGGTGGGTCCTCACTTTTACCATCTTCAATGTCATCAATGTCATCAATCTCAATATTATCTAAGTCTTCTTCATCCATTACAAACCTGGATTGTGGAAGATCTCTACCAATAACTCTGATGTAAATTGGTCCTGCAGCAAACACATGTTTAAGGGTTTTTAAATTCCAAACCTCAACCTTACATTCCATTAAGGCATTTTCAACAGGTTTAACAAAGGAAAAATCAGGAAAGTCAGGAAATCTTTCATCAAAAGCAGCAGCAATAGAGCTGCGCAAATCTAGTTCACTCATTTCACTATCAAATGTAAAAGCTACTGTAACTAATCCATGTTCATAGTATTTCTGGCGTTTCAATTTGAGGGGCACTTTTGTGATTTTCGGTGATGGAATCAGGAATAAATCCTTCATACACTCCTTCCTTTGCACACTTTTAGTTTCCTTTTTTGAAGCTTTTGCTTTGGATAGTGATGGGAGAAGCTTATTCAAAGCAGATTTGTTGTTCTTCTTTTTCGAGCCACAGCTACAATTTCTTTCCATTCTTGTTATTTATTATTTCACTGAAAAAATAAAACAGGTAAAATGAAGGCATACCAGTAAATCTAGACTGTGAGCAATTCAAACACCAATTTTTTCTCATGTGCAGTGTGAAGCATATTAGGGTAAAGTAAAATTTAGTACAAGCGAACAGACACAAAATAAAATACATTTACCTTAAAGTTTGCAGCCCCAATTTTTTTTAAAACCTCCCCTTGAAACCCCACCTCTACTCAATGAGTCTGACAAACAAAAAGATATCACTTGCAAAGATACTAAAATACAAAATATAGCTGAATAATGTAGAATAGAAAGATAAATATGCCACAAAATGAATTTATAAGTTCATTGTTTCTGCCTACTACCCCCCCCTAAATATAAAATGCTTTTAAGATTTTGTGTAAAGTAGCTACAGTTAAAGAATGTTACCTTAAGCAAATGACATCTTGACGGAAATAACATTTGACGGAAATTGATTTTGCCATTTTGGGTGTAAATCACAAAATGTAAATTTGATCAATTTAGGACTAAATTGGGCCTTTTTCTGGATAGAATATCCCTTAATTTGCAAAATTAAATTCCGCAAAAATATTTTTAAAATTTAAAAACATGATTACTTTTCCTACACCACCTCAGGAACTTTAGTATATTTATTTTAGCGGGTGCCAAAAGTTTGTGAACATCAGTTTCAGATTTTTTCGCATGTATTTTTTAAGAGAAGGGGTTAAAACAAGAATAAGAATATTGCTTGGCCTAAAAACTTGTGAAATTAAGTACACGCAAAAATAAATACACTTAAGGTATGTCATTATTCAGATAAAAACTGCATGAGACCCTCTCAATATGTACCTTAAAGGAAGAAATTTTAGCGGGAAGAAAATTTGGCAGATTTGGTGGATTTACCTGAAATCCGCCAAATTAAGTTCCCGCCAAAATTTATTTTTTCCACCATCCGCCAAATTAAATTCCTGCCAAATTAAATTCCCGCCAAAATTTCTTCCTTTAAGGTAAACAAAATGTCACAATTCTAATTCTTGTTCCTACGTTGATCTACGATTCAAGAAAGTTTACTAATCTTTGAAATAAGGATCTTCCCTCTTCGCCATCATCTTGAAGTGGATCTATAGAGGTAACAACATTTTGTTGATTCTCATCCAAACCAAGAAGAATTTGCGGCACTTCAACTGTGTATTGTTCTTCATCTTCATCATCATTATCTGATTCATCACCATCTACACCATAGTCCTCATCTACATCAACATTTGTTCGTTCAAGAATGCCATCCTCAAAGCTTTTATAGATTCCTTCAATCCAGAGCTGTAACGGTGTTGAGTTTTTTTCAGTTCGGATAGGATGATTGTTCCAACTTGACATGAACTCTTGTAGCTTTTTGTTGATGCTAGGACAAAAAATGTATTGAAGGGCAAACAAGTGAACCTCATTGGCTGGGTCTAATAAACCATTTTCTTCAAAGTTACGAAATAAATCAATAAATATACAATTAACTTTTAACTTCACATCCAACCAAAGTCGTTCGATCCTTTGGTTATGGACAGATCTTCCAGTTAATACGGGATTATTTTCCAATCCATGGTGGTCTAGCATCCATTCAGCGACTTTAATATTCTCTAAACCATGATCACGCAAAGGGCAGCGAAATTCAAGGATGGATTCCAAAAAGTTTTCTAAGACAGTAATTGATTTGTTATTAGTTGAACATTTCAGGAAAACTATGGTGCGCGAAAACCCATCTATGCACCCATGAATCACAAAACGCCACCTAATAAGTTTATGGTTCCCATCAAGGTGCCTGGAGGAGATAAAAGAGAAGTTTTAAGATCAAATTATACAGTTGACTTTTAATGACCAAATATCTTAAACTTAAACAGAGACTAAAAGAAGTACACGATGGATGTTCAAATTGGCAGGTATTCCATATAACAAGAATGGGCTTTGAAAAGGTCAAGGAACAGAGTGAATACTTGAAAGAAAAATGCTGGAAAGGAACCAAAGTCTTGATAAATAGAATTTACTATAATAGATTTGGGAATGGAACACTGTAAACTCTTCTTTTTATTCTTTTGTTAAGTGAATTTCTTTCTGGGTTCACACGCGTTAAAGATTCGCGAACCTTTGCCCTCTCAATAATTTGACCCCTTGCTTGAAGTGCTCCAACTACCATCCTTTCACCAGAATTAGGGGATGCCTCTAGTATTTCAGAAATTATATTGTCCAACTCGTCATCAGTAATATTGGTGAAACTTTCAATGTCATGATCTTTTTTCCATGTCTTAAACTTTGAGTAGGATACTTGAAGCAGGCTTGCAATTTTTTTCCAACTGAAACCCAGCAATCTGAAGTTTCTAACTTGTTCTTCGTCAATATCAATTTTTGGTCTTCCTCTTCCATTACCTCTTGCTGCCATTCTTTAAGTTTGTCAAGACTTAAATATTGATAGTTGAAATGAAAATAAGTTTGGAGAGACAGCTACTGACAAGCAAGAACTTGATCTTTTTTATAATTATTTTTATTACAGTAAACAACACATGAAAACAACAGTTTTTGCAGACTTGATATGACCCTGTCGACACACTGGAACTAAATATACACATACACAACCTATTCTTTCGTAAGGGGATCCCATTTAATGGGGTCTTCCTAGGAAAAGACTAGCTGTGATCAACCAGGCCATTTTTCATGCCCTTTATCGGACGCTGCCCCTCCTGAAATCTCTAAAATTTTGGTAAAAACAGCCTTTTCAGCAGAAAAACACAAGAAAAAGTGCCCTTTTTGGCCACCAATTGACGCTGCCCTGCCTTTCTAAAATATGGCCAGTCAACCATCAGCTGTTGTTTTTTATTTCGCAAAAATTCTAAGTCCAGAGTACGCAGATATTAATTTCAAGACCAGACAGAATACTGTTTTCTGGAGTACCAGTTAAAAAGCTTCAGTTCAGGGGGTTCACGGAGTTACTGTGTGAACACTATGACACTTAGTACGTGTGGTGGTGTAACAACTAAAAATTTTAAAAACAGTTACTCCAAAGTGGAGTAAGTGCACATGTTTTCACTATTTTGAAAAATTTTCCTAAATTTCTGTCAAAAATTTGAAATTTTTCAAAGAAAAATTGAATTTTTTTGGAAAAATATCTGAAATTTTTCCATGAAAATAATTTTTTTGTCATATTTATGAAAATAGAAATCGTGGAATGCTTTGATAGTCACTTAAACCAAGTAAATTTATTCCAACAATTCTTAAATACAAAAATCAGACAAAAATTTCGACCAGTATATCTTATGTACTGGTTACCCTTTTTGGTAACCTGATTTCAAATTCTTATGTAATGCTAAGTTCTCTGCACTATTCAATTTAGCTTCGCAAATCTTCTTAAGTGGTTGCCTTAGATATTTATATTTATTATCTTTAAATAATTTTTATTTTATAATGATTTTATTTTACATTCAGGAAATTGTACATTATGTAGTACTCTCTGAAAATTAATAAATAAATAGAAATAGATATAGAAATCTTTTCTATAGAAAAGCCGCAAATTACCCATTTTATGGGGTGGTGTACCCCTTTTTGAGCACTAAAAACAGGTACTCCACAGTGGTGGCGTGACAAGAAATTTTCCAAAATGGCAGTTACTCATCATAGTGTCACAGAGTAACTGCATGACCCCCCCTGTTCAGTTCCCTAAACCCGTTTCCTTTTCAACATAGTTTTGACGAGATGTAATTGAAGTTTGTTTATGAACCAGTAACAACATTAGCCCTAATTTTAACTCAAATTAGTCATTAAATTGTGTTTTGAGTTAATTTCGAATTTCTTACAACTGGGAAAAAATAACTTTGAGGAAAGTAAATCAGGAAAAAGTAAACTGGGAATTTCCAGGCCCCCCATTTGAGTTTCTTCCCGCGCATAATAATTTTACGTCATAAGCTTCTTCGGGTCTGTAAATTTAAAATTTGGCTATACTAGGCTTTTCCAAACTCCTGACCCCTCTATATAAACTAGATTAATTCTAAATTTAGTGCAAATATTTTAATAACACACCTTCCAAACTTGGAAGAATACACCTTTCCTGTATTTGAAATTTCCAGGAAAAAGAGTTCACTCCGCCGTTGTGATTTAAAAAAGATTTTCCGGCAATTTGGCCATTTGGCCGGTAATTTCCAAACCCCCTTATCGGCCAAAAATTTTCAAACAAAGTTTTACTTTTTTGAATTCATAATTTTCTTCAATCATGCCCGTCATAGCATTGATCTAGCCTTTGCCCCCATCATAATCGTTGAGTTTTTAATTTGCACCCACATTGAGTTTGTTTTTCTTACCCGCATTGATATTATTATTCAAATCAAAAGTTAAAATTATGCGATGAAGTGGCAACATTTTGAAAGAAAAGGCTAAATAAATCAGCAGTCAGCGCGCAGACCAATGGGGCAATGGCAATGATAGAAGAATTTTTTATCAAAACTACTTTTTAAAGTTCAGAGTTTGTGTTCGGAGGTGGAAACAAGTGAAAAGGTCGTGGCTTCTTCGTAAAGACGAAAGACAGATCTGGACTTATTTCGTACTTTCCAGTCTCTTGTTCGTAGTTTTTCTGATTTTCTGGTTCTATGTGAGTTATTTTCTAAGTTTTCTAATTTACTGAATGACTTACCGACAGATCGCCACCGGTGGGATTCGAACCCACTAAATGCAAAGTTCCGATGTTTTGAAACCCAATGCCTTATCCACTGCGCCACGGATTCATGTCGAGAGAGTATTTCTGACGGCTATTTATATTGTACAAACTACCGACCAGACTGTATTAAGAGAAAATCACAAAAGAGTGCTTGTTTCGAGCTCCAACCCTAATCCCTAACTGATAATAACCAAATTCCTAGCCAATGCAATCTGATACGTAAACACAAACCACACCCATACCCAACCCTACCAGGTCGCCTGCAGGTCCTGACACTATTCCCGCATGCCGGATCCGAAAAATAGATACATGTCTTTCGCTTTTACGAAGAAGCCTTCACCAAGTGAAAATGCATGCTTTCAAGTGGAGTTGTGGAAGAAAGACAGGAAAAATTATCTGAAAAAGATTTCCGTCCCAATATATACTTGCTTTCTTATCAGGCATGTGTTTCGAATATACCATTCACCAGGTATTCACTAATTTACATACCTTATCGGTAGAAAATTTTTGCATTCATAGCATTTAGTTTTAAGCAAAAAATAACAAAGTAATCTAAAATAATCAGGTAAAAAATATTTCTTAGCTGAAAATATTCGTTGGCAAGACGTACTAGTAGGTGGAAAATAAAACATTTTGTCACTAAGCTATTTTTTCGCCACTTTAAAATGAAATTTCTACCAATAAGGTAGGTATATTGGAAATATTTACGAAAAAATATTGCGGGCTGGTAGACCGACTAATCCTTATTTTGCAGTGGCTTGATCAGTGAAACAACTAACTCAATTGGCCTCGCCTGTAAGAGGACCGTTCTTATCTAATTAAGATATTTGTGATATTTTTCTGAAAAAGTCCTTTTTAAAGCTCTCCTCAGATTGAGAATAATTGCACTGCGAAAAAAAATAATGATTTGATTTTTTTTTCTGTAACAGGAAATTCAAGTTGGTCACTCCCTGGTGCATCTGTTGGTTTGCTTGATAATCAAAAAGGTAAATATAATGAATGGCGTTTGGATTTTGCCTGTACATTTTCTTCCATTCCAGTTCCTTTCCATCTTATAATTTGTTTTTAAGTAATACACCATCCATATTTCACTACTTTTACTATCGTTTTACTTATTTTTTAAATGATTGCCAATGGAAAAACCCAGTGATTTGATTCTATCCACTTTTTCATTTTAGCCGGCAGCGAAAAGGTGTATTTTACGTTTACCCTTTAAGTAAATTGAGACCTCGAGGGACCATATAATGAGAAAATTAAATAAAAACCCATATATACTTATTGTAAGGGTGATCCCAGACCGCCGCCGGACTATTTGTGTTTATGAATAAGTTTCATAAAAAAACTTTCTAAATTTCTCAATTATTTGTTCTTTTTCGGTCAGAGAAAAACCAGCGAGCCCCCACTTTGCGATAACACCTTGTAGTTACTCATCATCTCCATTACATGGCGCATGTCCGTCACCACTTTCTGGTGCGAATGCATGTGCACCACATGGCATGTTTAATGATCAAACAGGTATAATGTTGTACTCTTAGGTGTCTACATTTTTTTGCGAAGCGAATGTACATGAGCGAAGCAGTTTTGCTATCGTGTGTGCGTACCTTTAACTATCTATCCTTTCGACTCTCTATAAGGCAAGGAGAGGGGAAAAACGTTTCGTATCTCCGAGTCGCGCGACAACAAAATATTTAGGGGATAAAATATGAAGGATAATGGAGGAAATTTGATATAAATTGCCTCCGTCATATCAAATTTGACGTATACGTCAGAATGATACGAAGAACGGGTCAACCCTCCGTGACCCATGATGTCAATATTTAGGAGATAACAAACGTGAAGAACATCCAGGGAAATGATAAAACAAATTACCTCCGTTATAGTAAATTTTTATTATTTGAATCTATTATAAAGCGAAAGTGATGCCATTATGCTTTTTCAAAAATCAAAACAAACATGACGGCAAAATTAGGTTGTTGCTATTCTCTTTTACTTTGTTGTCTTTGGTGTTCATGCTATTAATGAGTTGAATTGGATCAAGATTTTTGTATGATTGTCACAAGAAATGGCTTATGTTGTAGTGTACTTATCATTCTTTCCTGAATCGAATGTTTTGTTTCCATTTTGATGGTTGGAATGAGAGATGCCAATTTCTTGCAAAAAAAGGACAATTTTGTAATTTTCACTGACTTAGGTTAGTTTTCACTCAACCTTAGATCAAAATCTTCTTCTTCTGCAATATTGACTTAACTGAATTAGAAAAAGGTGAACCAGGGGGAACCAAGGAGAACGGAGGTGAACTCATCTGGTAAACCGGCTGAATCGAGGTGAACCCAAAACCCGCCAGATTCTGCACCAACTTACAGTATATACTTTGAAATTTTCTTTGTGCATTTTGAACGTGGAAAACCTTTGTTGTCAACACACTTTTGACAAGCCTTTAAAACATGGAAAATTTTTTGTTGTCGGGAGTTGTGGTCATACGTCGCATGATGTTTTCGTTTTCCCGTGTTTTGATTTAGCAAAATTTAGAAAGTTTGACCACTTATCAATGTTTAGATTTTTCTTGCGCGGATTTCTGTTCAGAGCTAAAATATGGTTTGTGTGGGATCAATGGTGGGACAGCTGTGTCCCGTGACAAACAATGATGAATGAATCTGTGGATGGTACAGTCACTTTCTGTCGGGATTGTGGATGGCGATGTGTGATATGTTGTTCTTTGATACAGTAAGTTGGTCTAATGTCGACATCCGTCTTCTAATTTCGACACCCTTCTTTAGAGATAGGAACAATAGAAACTGAGGAAGGTCGGAATCGCTGATTGACTTTAATTAGCGCGTTGAGAGGAATAATCTTTAGTCTATTCAGTGATTTCGACCTTTTTATTATTCCTATCTATAAAGAAGGATGTCGACATTCACAGGAAAAAATTTTCGATTTCCAAGGTTGGAAATTCAATATTTTTGGGTTGGAAATTTTGGTTTTATAATTGAAGGTTGGAAATTTGAGCGATTACCTTAAGCTGATTTGGAAAACGTAAATTACCCATAGGTTTTGTAGAATAAACCAATGCCCTTGAAAAATCAAGTGAAAAAAACCCATGTAGAAATGACAATTTTCCAAGGCTGGTTGGAAAACATGACTTTTTGAGTGGGAAATTTTTATTTTCCAAACAGTTTGGGAATTGAAAAAAAGGTCAAAAATCGATGTGAAAATACATATTTTAGTAAATTTGATACCTCAAGTTGAAAAATTAGACTTTTTGGGTCGGAAATTTGTGTTTCTCCCAAACAGTTTGGAAATCGTTAAAAATCCATGTGGAAATTACATTTTTCTAAGATTGAGACCCTTTCTTGGAAAACTAGACTTTTTGGGTTGGAAATTTGTGTTTCTCCAAACAGTTTGGAAAACGTTAAAAATCCATGTGGAAATTACATTTTTGTGAAATTGAAACTCTTTCGATTGGAAAACTAGACTTTTAGGGTTGGAAATTTGTGTTCCTCCAAACAGTTTGGAAAACGTTAAAAATCCATGTGGAAATTACATTTTTGTGAAATTGAAACTCTTTCGATTGGAAAACTAGACTTTTTGGGTTGGAAATTTGTGTTCCTCCAAACAGTTTGGAAAACGTTAAAAATCCATGTGGAAATTACGTTTTTCTAACCATTTTCTGCGCATGTCCTTGGGAAAACCACAAGCGATTCTTCGCTCAAAACTGTTTTGATGTATAGCTAACCTAGATATTAGGCTATAATGTGAGCAGTCAAGCTGTAAGTTTCCGTCAGGTGAGGCGTCTCTTCGGAGCGGCCTCGGTCAATCGCAGTGAGTTCGCACAGTGAAGCACATAGGGTACTTGTGTCATAGTTTCAAATAGCGCCCTGCTGAGCTGTGTGAGTGATCTAAGATCAACCACGTATCTGTGCGAACATTAACGAGAGATTGACCGGGAGCCATCGAGCCTAGGCTAGCGAGTGACTGTTCACAAAAACAAAAACCGTGTTTAAGATCTCTTTTCCACATCTCTGCCATCACTTTTTGGAATTTGGCTTTTTTCAACCTGAATTTTAAAAAATTCCAACCTTGTTAAATTTGGATTTTGGCTTTTTTCAACCTGGATTTACGAAATTTCCAACCTTGTTAAACTTAAATTTGGATTTTGGCTTTTTTCAACGTGAATTTTAAAAAATTCCAACCTTGCTAAATTTGGATTTTGGCTTTTTCAACCTCGATTTTCGAAAATTCCAACCTTGTTTAAGCTTGGATTTTGGCTTTTTTCCAACTGAGTTTTAAAAAAATTCCAACCTTGTTTAATTTGGATTTTGGCTTTTTCAACCCCAATTTTCGAAAATTCCAACCTTGTTTAAGCTTGGATTTTGGCTTTTTTCAACCTGGATTTACGAAAATTCCAACCTTGTTAAATTTGGATTTTGGCTTTTTCAACCCCAATTTTCGAAAATTCCAACCTTGTTTAAGCTTGGGTTTTGGCTTTTTTCCAACTGGATTTAAAAAAAATCCAACCTTGTTAAATTTGGATTTTGGCTTTTTTCAACCTGGATTTACGAAAATTCCAAGCCATGGAAAATGCAAAATTTTCAACCTTGGAGAATGTCCCACATTTTCAGGTTGGATTTTCCATTGGATTTTATCTTTTTTCCAACTAAGAAAACTTGAAATTTCCAACCTTGGAAATCGAAAATGTTTTCCTGTGATTAGACCAACTTACGGTAGTTAGGGTTTGTCGTTCTTCATTTTGTTGCTTTTTAATAGTTATTTTTCTTTCTTAGATGGTCTGGAAACATTAGATTAAAAAGTCTCTTTTCTCATTTTTGTTTGCATTCTTTTTCAAATGTGGAAACTTCTGTCTTGAACTTGGTATTTGTGTTTTAAACGTGGAAAGCTTTTTTTGTCAATTTGGAAATTTTCTTCCACGTTTGACGTCTAATATGGAAAACTTATGTTGGCAACTTGAAGTTTTCTTCCACTTTGGGCATTCTTTTAGATTACAAAAATGTTTCCCATAAGATATTTTTCCTTCCTTGCAATCTGTTGGAAATTATGAATATGGAATTGCTTTGTCCTGTTTTGAAAGTTTTTTCTTTTTCTTTAACATTATTAGTTTTGACTGGACTCACCAACCTTTATGATGATTATAAGGGTACAGTTTGTTTTTATTTTCTAAGTTCAAAATGCCCTGAGTGTGTTTAGTGTTTTCATCTTCTTATATTCTGTATATTGCTGTTTCTTTAAACTTTTTTGCTATTTATTCTAGAAAATGAAAAATAGAACGGTTGAAGCTTCATTTTTCTTAATGAGAGATAATCTACAGATGTCATTTTTACAGAGAGGGACTATAAAAAATTTGCAAATGATAGGATGTTCGGAAAGACTGCAGCAAATGTAAAGGAAAACTGCACAAATGCCGCGTCGTTGAATATACAGTGTTTGTATGTCATTAAATGTTTTGCTTGCAACTTGCGAATCGAGGAGGCTCTGGAACGCTTCGCAACTTTTATACATATACGGCTTGTTTTTCTTACCCGCATTGATATTATTATTCAAATCAAAAGTTAAAATTATGCGATGAAGTGGCAACATTTCCCAATATACTTTAATCGTAGAAATTTTAGCGAGACTAATTTTAGCGTTTTAGCGAGTTTTCCCTATTTTCGCTAAAATTAATCTCGCTAAAACACGCCGAATCGACAGATCGCTAAAATTTATCCGCGCTAAATTTTTCCAAAACGCAATTCGCTAAAATAAATCCAGTTTTTTTCTTCTTTTTTTTTACGATTTTTGCGAAAACTAATAAAGATATTTATTTTTGTCGGTCCCTAGAGTTCTGGAAGAAAATATAGGCTTAAAAACACATGCTTATCTCGAACCTCCGTTATATCTCGAACTTTCACCAAAATACATCTCAAAAAGTTATTTGGAAATGGCGATTCGCTAAAATTAATCCACGCGAAACTTTCTCAGACAAGTATTCGCTAAAATTTATCCACGCGAAATTTTTTGAAATCGTGATTCGCTAAAATAAATCCAAAAAAAATCAAGATTTTCCTGACTCGCTAATATACGCTAAAATTACTCTCGCTAAAATTTCTACGATTAAAGTATACTTGCTTTCTTATCAGGCATGTGTTTCGAATATCTTTTGTCGATATGACCCCTTTAATGTAAAACCTTCTGTGATCCAAAAACTTTCTTGTATGCAGGTCGAAATTGTCAAGGATCGCACCCAAATCCCAGTGTGATTATTTGGCCTCTTGGTCATGTGCCCTCTTGCAGATCTCGTAAATAATGTGTCCTCCTTATGGTTCTACCTTTGTGGGTGTTCAAAATCAAATCCCGTGGGTCCCCAAACCTAGTACCACCCCTCCCCCGCACACAGAGCCTATATAGAGTTTATGCAGAAGCTTACATTCTCACATACTGCTCAACCTGTCAACTGAAGTTGAGAAAAGCCCAGACAACAAATAGCTAACCAGAATAGATTGATTGCTTTATCAATACCAAAATGCACATAAATTATATGCTATGCCTATGGCTATCGACCCACAAAAGAAACCTATTCTATCAGTGTCTCATAACACCAGCACTCGTGTGGTTAACTTATTTATTCATCCTTTATGTTTAAGATCACAAAAATGTACATTTTGTATTATGTGATAATTCAATAGAACCAAGAAACACCAAAAAAGCCACAAAGTTCCTTCTTCGTTGAGCCAGCCCACGTTGAACGTTGCATTTCTGCGCATGCGTATTTTAAGCCCCCGTCTACATTGCAAAATAATAAATTGGAGTAATCGAGACCAAAAAAGATTGGTATCAAAAAAAAAATTGGTATCGAAAAAAAAAGTTAGTATCGAAAAAAAAAAGTTAGTATCGAAAAAAAAAGTTAGTATCGAAAAAAAAAATTGGTATCGAAAAAAAAAAGTTGGTATCAAAAAAAAAAAGTTGGTATCGAAAAAAAAAAGTTGGTATCGAAAAAAAAAAGTTAGTATCGAAAAAAAAAGTTGGTATCGAAAAAAAAAGTTGGTATTAAAAAGCCTTTTGGCGCGCCATACTTTCCGCCCGCGCCATCTAATGTGACGTAACTTTTTTAATCTTAAATGTAGGTAAAGAAGGTTTTGTAGGTTCGTGATTTGCGTGCGCACGGAAAAGAGTTTGTGTTGTATTTCAGGTTATATTTTCAAAATGGCTTTGGGGATTTATGACTGTCGGTAATGTGTTGATGATTTTTAAATTTTAAACGTAGGTAAAAGAGGTTACCATCATGATAGTTTTGATTCGTAAGTGGGTATTCTATAATTTAGCCTATGTATTGCATGTTAGTTTTTTCAGTCATTTTCTTTTTCGTTCTTTCCCGTGCAGACGGCTGCACGGACTTTAGTTGTCGAACCGGGTTCTGGGCCTACTTTTTGAAAATTTGTGTACTTGTATTGTGTCATTTGTCTTGTTCTTGTCTGTTGTTTACCCCTTTTTTGTTTCTTTGTATTTGTGTGGGAGTTTTTGTTTATTTTTCTATGTTTGTTAGTTTGTTTGGACTGCGGGTCGGTTCAGCGTTATGGAATCTGGGGGAGGCTGAGTGTTGGACGTCCTTAAAACATGTTTAAAGCCGCTGGGCCTGTCGCAAGTCAGGGACTCCAGATTGCATTGGTTGAGTTTTTGAGTGGTTTTTGGTGTTAGTGTTTTACTGCTTGGTTCTTTTTCGCACAAAATTCTCATTTCTTGACAGATTGGTTTGATTTATATATTTAGAAAAATACAAAAAAAAATGGAAAAAAACGTATAATTATAAAAATATCAGTGCCTTTTTATGTTTCATCTTTATTTTATTTAGTATTTTCAACACTTTCTCTGATCTTCACCATATATATAAATTTCCATAAAATGTCCTGGGCATAATGTGTTTTAGAGGCAGCCAAGTGAATGGGGCACCCTTCTAATAGATTTAGAAAATCATTCCATGCAATAACACGTTCTGACCAGCGAAAGTCATTTAGGAAAATAACATCGGCCTCTTCAGCACCCACCCATGCAAATGTTGTGTTGGCTGGGTTGACAAAGGTTTTGAAAATTAGGCACAGCGGCCGTAAGACAAAACTCTTACCCATATTTGGTTGGTTACCGACAATGATGACGTTGTTCAATTTTTGACGCCCAGACTCAAGTGCATGATAAATTGCTGTGGCAATATCATGGCAATATCAACTGGCGGTATAGAATTCCTGTCTACAAATTCACAGGCTGCATCAAACCATCCATCTGGGACATTACAATTAAATATTTCAAGAAAACACATTATCTGTTCCTCAGTTTTCGACCTACACAGGATTTCGGCCATTTGTGAAAATATCCTCCTTCATGATTGAAATAGGGTTGTGTAGGTAGGCCAAGCAGTGTTAATTAGACACCACCACAGATAAAAGATAGTAAAAAGATGTGTTTATTGAAAGTATAAATCGCGCGCAATAATTTAAAATAAACTAGAACGTAAAAACCACGGAACCCACACGGAACCAGCAGAAGAAATTAAAATTACAATGAGAAAAGAAGTATACTTTCCACTAGACAAAATTGCCAACCTTTGACACGTTTCTGCCACAACGTTGAAGAAAGCATACTAGAAGAGAAGGAACTGGGATTGGATTGCCACTATCCAACCCTGTGGCTCTCACAGACATTTTACAGTTCAAAGAATAAGATGGAAAGAGTGGGGAAAGAATGAGAATTTAAAAAATCGGACTAGAACCCGGTTTGAATCGCCATACACCGTGACCGCTCACCGCAAGAGCTGGCAAACGAGTGAATCTTGAGAGAGGTGAAATCTTGAAAATTCTGAAAAATGACGAACTATAACCCGTTGAAACTGCAATCTAACTTTGCGTTTTCAGCACCTTGACATCGCATTCTTTGTATAAAAACTTTGGCTTTGACTTTCAAGTCCTCGAAAAGTAACGTAGAACGAGGAATCCTGAGAAGTTCACCAACAAAAGAAGAATAAAAAATCGATTCTGGCAAGCTGCTATCTTTATGTGGCATTCGGACTGTGGAAAAAGGAAATGCATCCCGTTTATCAAACAACTTATAAATCAATATCCCCTCTTTGAGGTAATATATATTTTTATATGGGATAACGTGGTAACACGTTTGTTTTTGCCTGAAAAAACTTACAGTTTGGGGTAACTCATGCAGTAATGCGTGGTAACACGTGGTAGAAAAATCAGAAATCAAAGGCTCTGTTTGCAGGGAAAAGCTTTAAAGCATTTTAGGACTGCAAAACGAGTCTGGAAAAACAGTGAGGGCAGGGCTGACACTCCACTTGGTCTTGTTCTTTGAATTCATGGGTGAATTCAAAGACTTTCCACCGGGACTCCATCATGCATCACTCAGAATTCTTTGTCTCTCCTCTTCGCGTGCGTAATTGGGGACTTTCTGTATGATCTCACCAACACTTGTAGCAAAAATTGCCACTTGGGTTTTCAAAATTATGTCCTCTTTCTCGTGGTTACGAGAGCAGCTTAACGGTTTCATCCTCGTCCAACATCAACAGAAAGTGTGACCATTTTATCAACTCCAAGTTCCATCGGAAGTCCTGGAGTAAAAAGACAGACTTGCCCCTACAACCACCCAATCCATATTTGTGGCAGGCAGGGTTTTCAAAAAGAAAACGCTTGTAAATCACATTCAAGGGTTTCAAGATAAATGTTTTGGCACAGTTAGTTTTACCAATCAACAAAATGTTTCTGAATTTTCCTCTGCCTTTCATGGCCTTTTCGTGGGTGACATACAGGATCGCGCATGCGATGTACCGTTTCTTTTCGATAATTCAAAATGGTAGCCGATAGCGGCGCGATGACGCGTGGCTATTATGAGACATGCCATTCCTCTTGGAAACCCTCTATAAAGTCTTGTTCTGTAAAATACACAAGCTCAAATTCGTTCCAAATCTGTCTCTGGCGTTTGTTGATACTTCCTTTCAGTTTTTTAAAGTACACTGGAAGGGAAATGTGCTGGAACTTGACCACAAAAGCTGAAACAATCAAGAAAATGTGCTTTTTTTGGAGGATTCCTTATGTAAGCACGAAACACCCCCTCTATATTTATTCAGCAAATTTTTCTGTCTCAAAAAATAGCTGGTTTATGTTGGTTTAGGATGAAACAAGTGATAGAAAAAAGAATTAAGTTGTTGTAGGCTGGATTTCTTGCAAATTCATCTCTTAAAGTATCGCATTATTTTGCTAAAAAGTGACTGCAGTCAGGTTTAAAAACCTTGTATATTCTATCAAGATATTGAACTTGTTAAGCCTTTTTAACAGTTATAATCATCAAAATCTGTTATGTACATATTCCTAGAAAGTCTAAAGTTAAAATTAGATAAAATAAGTCAATGAAAAAGCAAAAATTTACGTAAAAACTTATTGAACATATAGTTTCATCCACTGGATTATGCACGGATTTTACCTGCTGAAAACACTGGTTTTAATTATAACTAAATCAAATGATGAATTGAAAGTTGTATTTACATGTATTTATTATAAAATGAAAGGGGAACAAAAGTAGCTAATGCAATATTTTTGATTTAAAATAAAAAGTTCCATAAACTAATTCAATTGATCAGATTTCCTTTTTCGTCGTAGATTTCGTTTCGTGGGTTCGAGTGTTTCCATATTCTCCCTGTGTTTAGGGTTTACTACTCTTTTATAATGTTCTTTCATTATAGATACTACACGATCTTGGCCATCTATTATTGCCTTGAATGGTTTCACAAGCTGGTTCATTGTGTTATGGAGATATTCCATACCTTGCTCCCCATACAACCCAAAGGCAAAGCATTCTCGAAGAAACGGACAAACATGCTCTTCAAGTAGATGCAGCTTTGGTGTGATCGACTCGCCCTTGAACAATTCGTCAGTTCGAAAGTGCAAGAGACAATCATTGATAGCAAACTCTGGAATCATTGAGATGAAGTAAGATTAATTTTTAAAGTACCTTATTCAAAGAAATTTTGGCTAGAATTTAATTTGGCAGATGACAGAAAAATTGAAAGTGCATACTTTAAGTAGGTAAATTGTGAAAAATCAGACATTAAACGAAAAAAATTAAATTTAGCGGGAACTTAATTTGAGGGATTTAAGGCAAATTTATTCAACTTTATATCTTGTAATACCTAGTGCATTTATCTCAGGCCCTGTTAATTGTTTTGTGCAGTTTATGATTTTGTTACAAGTAGCATATTGTTGGAAGAGCTCTTTGAATGCATCGGTTATTACCAGAGCCTCGTCATGAATCTTTGTTCCAGCCATTCCATGTTCTTTGCAAACAGCAATCGGTATAGCGTTACATAAATCACGAATGTTTGGTTTCTAAATTTGAAAAAAAATCATTGCCAATACTGGTACCAAAAGTCAGAGGTTTGAAATAAAGTGAGTGTTTGAGACCAACATAGTTATGATTTTTGTGAATTTGTTACACTTTTACATTTGAAGCATAACCTGACTTAACTAGATTGTAATTTAAAGAAATGACGTACATCAAGCATTTTGTCTACGTGATTTCCTACAAATGCTCGTCCATGATAAGCCTGCCTCTCTACACCACATTTCTTCAGAGCCTTATCAAGGGCTTTCACCACTGGACCACCATGCTTTTCTTTGTAAGGGTTTTTGGAAAGAAGCTCTTGAACTTCTTCCTCCTTAAAAATTAAATAAATTATGCAAAGGTGATTTTGGTTGAAGGAAAAAAATCAATCTACCAATGTTTATATACTTTCAAACTATCTTGTAAAAGGGGTTTTAAGCTTTTTTACCTTTGTCCCAAATTGTATTAGTCTTGGTTCATAAATGCCTTGTATTTCTTTTTCCCTTTCAGGATGTGCAACAGCTTGATGCACCAGTGAAATTGCCTCCTCAATGTTCAACATGTCATATTGGAGTAACCGAATTCGATCGAAAGCGATAACCATCTCTTTTATCTGTTCATCAGTCAAACTATCTGCTGTTCCATTGACTGCGGCAATCTTGAAGTCAAGATGATAACACTTGCTTTCCAGCAAATTGAAAAATTTCAAATAGGTTCCTAACGAAATGTGTAATGCTGGAATGGATACCTTCAAAAAAAAGGAAGAATAAAGACATTTCTAAATTATATTCAAACTTAAAAAAAAATAGTATGCTATCAACTGCTTTCTCATCGCCCATTTTACTTTTGTATTTATAAGATAATATACATTTTAAAATATTTAGTGTTATCAGAAATGAAGGATTCATATAGGTTATATATTCAAGTGTTGTCAATTTTACTTACCCTTGGACCTCCAGAAGCTAGTTCTGATGTGGCGCCATCTTCAGAATTTGCCATTTTATGCTTTAACACCCTCAAAGTGGCTCGTTCAACAGATTTTGGGAGAGGGTCTTCGGTCAAATCCATGCTTAGAAGATCATTTATCGTCATGGAGTGACCATCTTCATGAGCTTTGCAATGCTTGAAGTGTTCTCTAAGTTTTGGAGATGATTCGAAACTCACGCTGCAAATACATTTCAGTTTTAAATCTTCAACCAGCTTATTCCGAAGTTTACAGTCTGCCAATGAATGTGGCTTGAATTCGATCTGACAGTATGGACAATGAAACTCGTTCCTTCCTTCAAATTTTAAGACCAAGCATCCCAGACAAAATGCGTGCTGACATTCTTTAATCATGACTGGTCTCCTTAGAATGTTCTCACAAAGCTCACATTTGCACATCATTAAGGAAGGATTAAGGGCTGAATCGAAATCGGATAAATTCAAGTCCTCATTCAGGTGTGATTCTGGAACTATCGTTTTCATTTTCTGGGTCAACTCTCGTGTCCAAATAGATTTACTGCTGCTCACATGCGAATTCCAACCCCCATTCGGTTTGACCTTTTTCCTGCCTCGTTTGGCTGGTTCGTGTCCTTTCAAACAAATTTCACAGAATGGATCCGTGTGAGGTTTCCAAACGTAAAGTTCCATGGAATGTGCACATCCACTCTTTCTGTTGATGTTCTTCATGCTGTAGTAACATCCTTCGGACATCCTTCACAAAACTTCCGTGGATGTACTAATGAACTGTCATTTTTGAGATTTGTGATCCAGAAGGCAGACTTAAGATCATTGATGTAGTTCTCAACAGGGAAATGTTTTTTATTCCTTTGTAGTGGGAAGCCACAAACACGGCAAAGCTTTTGTAACACATCAAAATAAGACATCTCCCAAATTCAAGCAAGTTTAATAAAATCCCTTAAAATCAATCAAAGAATCACATGTAACATTGGCAACACTTTTAATTCTCGCACGCTGTGAAATTTGTTTACATAGTTGCTACATTGGGAACTTACTATACCGAACCATTTTTGAGAAAAGCAAACTAGATTTTTTTCAAATCTTTTGAATAGATATTTTATAGATTTTTAGGTAGACAGCAAAAAAGAAGATACCATTCTGTTATATATGTATGTTTTCTTTTTATAAACAAATAAAAATTCAATAAGATAACAAAAGTTTCGAACTAAAATTAAAAAAAAAATTGTTTACAGAACCCAGATCCCTTTCACTTTCATAACAAATCAAATCAAAGTTCAGAAATTTCATGGCTGTCACAAAGCACACTGACACTAAAACAAGGCATATTGAATCTTTTTTGCTGCTATACACTCTTAGTAATTGAAAATTTAAGCCCTTCTTGTGAACTCTAGGATCAGGGCTTTGCTTGTAAGAATAGATTTGAATACAGAAGCTTGAAAAGGCATGGGAAAATGACAGGCAGGAAAATTGGAGATTACCTCTAAAATCCAGCCTACAACAGCATGATTTTTCTTGTTTTAGCTAACCAAACTATTACTTAAGTTGATTAATCCATCTTTTTTTACACAGAAATTTGTGGAATTTTTTCTGAGGCCAGGTAAGACACTGAGGTAAGCTAAAAATCGTCATTCCCGACCCCTCTCTGGATTTTCACTCATAACTTTTAGTAGACTGGAGTCGTTTATAATGCATGTAATACTAATAATACCAATACTAATAATAATACGGGATTTAGTTTGTATAAACGACTGGAAGAATCCGGTGTTCCAGCCTTATAAATACAGGGGCTAGCTACGCAGAAACTTGCATAGCGAGAAAACAATTTATCAAGCAACAACAAACTCTCAAAACGAAATCAAGTCAAATGAAAAACTTTCAATACACCAAAATCCACACATATTTTTTTTCTCAAGAATTATTTTGAGCAAGAAAAAATTATAATCGCAAATATTGACACTTTTCTTTTGTTTGGAGTGCACAAAGGTTTCTAGACGACTAAAATTGTTCCACTCATTACTTTTTGCTTTATTTCTACTATGTATAAATTAGTCGTCTAGCTTGCTAGACTAAACTTTTAGTGTAAAGTGAATCAGACCATGAAACTTCTCACAGATATGTAAGTAGGTATTCTTAATGGGATTATGCAAAAAAAATGGTAGTTTTTGGTCAACTATATGGGAAATAAAGCACATACTTTTTATCAGTATTTTGGTTCTTCTAAAATTTCAAGATGGCCGAAAAAGCACTTTCGTTTTCACAAAATTTCGAATAATTTCTCACGCATGCGCAAACTCATAGGTCGCTATTCTTGCTTGCGTAAAAGGCCGTGCTTTAACAATGTTCTCATGAATGGCTTATGGGCGGACTGGCTTTCGTCAATGTGATTTAGGCTTAAAACTTATTTAGCCTTTCTCAGCCAGAGGCCCTCGCAAACGCATGCACTTTCAGTTTTTGCCTTGATCAATAGGTCAAGGCGGTCGTGAAACTTTAGAGCTTTAACCTCTTCTTGTGCGTTGGTCATGTCCCAAGCCTTCTTGATGCAACCGTGGAGCCACTCCTCCCTCCTTTTCCACACAAAGTCTGACAAATCATACTCTCCCGCTTCCTCTCTCTCATCAGCGATGGTAAGAAGTTCAGTATAAGTGCGGATGTTATGTTCCACAACAAAATTGCCAACCTCCCGCTCTGTTAATTTTATGTGCTTTGAGACACCTGAGGACTTCCCCTTATCGGCAGATCTCGACTTGCTGGCTGCTGAATGTCTGCGTTTATTAGCATACATGGCATGCTTAGTCCTTGGTAAGTTTGCATCTTTATGGTTGGGGTGGTCTTCAGAGTGTAAACATCTTCATCCTCTTTGGTGATATACTTATAAGCTCCATACATCAAGCCCAATTCTTAACCTTGGATTTAGCATCACCACGGTTCATCGAATGTATTGCATTAGAACTCAACGTACGTACGACTAAATGGCTTGTCTTAAGTGTTTACCGTAACCCCAAAACCGGGCTCACCTACTTCCTTGATCAGATTCAAAACTTGACTTAAAGCTTCTCTAATTACGAAAACATCCTGATACTTGGAGATTTTAACCAAGAAACTACTAATACCCATGTTCGTCAGTTCATGGAAACCTCATCTTTGAAAAATTTGACAAAAAGTCCAACTTGTTTTAAAACAGAGAAGGGTCGCTGCATCGACTTGATCCTCACAAATCGCTACAGATGCTTCCAACATAGCAAAGCCATCAAAAACGACGTAAGCGATCACCATACTTTTATTTGTACTGTTTTAAAAAAAAACTGTGCCTAAACTCAAACCAAAAAATATTTCATACCGGAGTCTTCGTAACTTTTCGCTCGACAACTTCAACAGAGACCTCCACGATACTTTGTCCAACGAAAATATCGAGCACTTTGAACATTTTCAAGCTGTTTTCGAAAAAGTTCTTAATAAACATGCTCCAAAGAAAATTAATCGTGTTCGAGGTAATCATAAACCTTACATAACTAAAGAAATACGTAAAGCAATCATGTTACGCAGCTTCTACAAGAACAAACGTAAAGAAACAAAAGACCCATACTGGTCAACTCTCTATAAACGCCAGAGAAATCTTGTCGTCTCATTAAATCGATCAACAAGAAAGAAGTTTTACGCTACACTTGGTACTTCTCAACAAATGTGGTCAAACATGAAACCGTTCTTCTCTGATGCAGATATCGTCCACGAAAGAATCTCTTTACAGGAAGGCGATGAACTGATCGAAGACGACAGCCTCATTTCAACTTTATTCAACGATCACTTTGCTACTATAACCAAAAATCTCAACATCGAGCAGTGGAAACCTACTAACGATACTGGTGAAGCATATGATGAAGTAAGAAATATTCTTTTGAAATACGAAAACCACCCAAGTGTACTAAAAATTAAACAAACCGTCGATTCTAACCACTTTCAATTCACCCCTGTCTCAGAGGATGACCTTGAAAAAGTTATCAAAAATCTAAACCCAAAGAAAAGTGTCCGTGGTAATATCCAAATAAAATTTGTTAAACTTGCAAGTTCTATTATTATACCCTGGTTGACAAAATTCGTGAATGCTATGATAATCAATGCAAGTTTTCCCTCGAGTCTTAAATTGGCTGAGGTCTCTCCAGTTTTTAAGAAAGATGATAAATTTGACAAAGCTAACTATCGACCTATTAGTCTTTTACCAGCATTTTCTAAAATTTTTGAACGAATAATCTATAATCAGCTGGAAGGATTTTTTCAAGATAGTTTTTCTGTGTTTTTGTGCGGCTTTCGATCAAAGCATAGTACACAGCATGCCCTTCTTCGTCTTCTTTCTGAGTGGAAAAAATCTCTTGACAACAGGGGAAAAGTTGGAACCATTTTAATCGATTTGTCCAAAGCTTTTGACACTCTAGATCACGACCTACTTATTGCTAAATTATCAGCTTATGGCTTAAATTTTCATAGTTTACGTCTTATAAAAAATTATCTCAGCGACAGACATCAAAGGACAAGAATTGAATCTTGTTATAGTGGCTGGCTAGAAATGTCTCTTGGAGTCCCACAAGGTTCTATTCTTGGCCCTCTTTTATTTAACATATTTATTAACGACCTTTTATTTTTACTTGCGAGCATCTGTAACTTTGCGGATGACAATACTCTCTTCTCATGTGACCCAAGCATGGATACCATTCTTTCTAACCTCACGTCTGATCTTGCCATCGTCTTAGAATGGTTTAAAAACAACATGCTTGTGGCAAATCCGAAAAAGTTTCAGATGATGCTACTAGGACATAACGTTGATCGATCTATTGAAATAAAGATTGACAATTTTATTATCAAAAACTCTGATTCAGTTAAGCTGCTTGGTATTGTGTTTGACTCCAAGTTATCCTTTGAATCTCGTATTTCTAGTCTTTGCCATTCAGCAAACTACAATGTCATCAGATTCAACAGAATCAGAAAGTTAATCAGCTACAAACAATCTATTTATTATTTAATGCTTTTATCATTTCAAAATTTATGTATGCCCCTATTGTTTGGATGTTTTGTATGAAAACACTTTACCTAAAAATTCAGAAGGTTTTTAGCGTTGAGCAAAAATTCTCAATTTAATCCCTCCTGAAACAGAGGACGTGCCTTTACGAAATCCCACGACTATTCATGAATTACACCTTCGCCAATTACTTTCTGAAGTCTTCAAATCTCAGAATCTTGGAAATCCTGTCTTCATGTCATGGCTGTTTCCGTCCCGGAAGATCGAACGTCACCTTCGTTCCAAAAATCTTCTTTCAGTCCGTAAAAAAGTCTTGACGGTACGCCATGGCTTTAACTCTTTCCCATTTCGAGCTAGTATCTTGTGGAATAAACTTTCGGATGACCTTAAGAATTCCAAAGATATTTCCACGTTTAAATCTAGTTTGCTTAAGCTTAAACTTTTAGATCTCTGTACTTGTAATATTTGCAAAATTTACTAAACTCTATTTTTTCAATTTTTTTTTTTGTTGTTGGTGTAAATTAGATATTTATCTATGGTAAACTAACTTGAAATAAATAAATAAAAATCTCTCGGTGGAGCATGGTGCGAAAGGATCTACGGGTGGGAAATATGTTGGAGTCCAGTTGGGAATATGTGACAAAGTGCAGCCTTCGCCCTTTCTTTTTTTTACCTTTGGGTTTTTTGTTCAATTCGTTACCACCGTGATCAGTCATTCTTGTGTTCAATATTTTTCTTCTATGAAAAGTAAATATCATATACCGGGTAATTGTTTCCGAAAAAAATTGTATTTTAACTAAATTTTCTTTTCTTGGTAAAGAGGGAAGGCAAACTTAAATTTTGATGTATAATATTTTAAATAAGGAAAAGTAGTTATCGAGATATGGAGGTATAAAGTCAAAAGTCATTACAAAAAACAGTCAAAAAACGTCAAAAAAGACAGTATCAAATTTGTATCAGAACAAACATTTCGTTTCGTCAAGTTTCGTGAAGAAAATAATAAGTAATATCGAATTTCAGACAATTCCCAAATCGTCCTTTTAAAAGTACCAAAAGTAGCAAAAAGAATTTTCAAAATGCCTTGTTTGATGTAAAAATTTGTAAACATGTTTCTCACTCAATGTCTCTTTTTATTTGTTAATTTATTAATTTGATACTGTCTTTTTTGACGTTTTTTGACTGTTTTTTATAATGACTTTTGACTTAATACCCCCATATCTCGATAACTACTATTCCAAAATTAAAAAAATGATACATCAAATTTAAGTTTGCCTTTCCTCTTTACCTGAAAAAAGAATTTAGTTAAGATTCAATTCTTTTCGGACATAGTTACCCTCCAAACTCTTATACTTTTTCGTGGGTCACCCGGTAGATGTCTTTTGTTTATTTTATTTTATAGCAATGTAAATAGTCAGCATTTTCATAAAAAAATTAATAGGCTATGGCTTTACTTACCTCCCCTCCCTCTGAAAACACAAATCAGTTCTAATTTTTTCGAAAACGAAAGTGCTATTTTGCCGCGAAAATCGGTTGGTTTTGAGCAATGGAAAAAAGTCGGTTTGTTTACTTTTCGCGCGCACGTGTACGGGGCTCGTACTTACTTGAATCTTGCATAGGTAAAGTCTGTTAAAAAATGCTTCGCTCATAAATTCACTTCGCAATAAACGGCTCATTTCTTATAGTGTTCTACATTATAAACAATGAAACCTTCATACAATGTGCTACATTATATTCCGTTGTTTTGAAGATGTTCTGCCCAGAATTTCAGAACTTTTCAAGGGCATGCTCAATCAGGGAGCAGAAAGATCTTTCTTGCGAAAACAAATTGTAAAGTGTTTTGATAGATTTCCAGAGACTTTTATGAAATTCAGAGAATCTTTAAATGGGTTTTTAGCGCAACTGCATTTTTGAAAAATTGAAACATTTTTTTTATAATATGTAATGTATGTTAGTTTTCTACGGTGGCTTCTACCCGCCATTTGAAAGTGTGTCACTTTTTTTTCGAAAAAAAAAGTCAACAATTTTTTTTGTCAAGATAAGCAGGTCCTAACTGAGAAATTTCTGAGATAATTCGCGTTATCGCGACAAATTCCAACTTAGCGAATGTTTTCGTAACAAATTCCAACTTAGCTCTAGTTATCTCGACAATTTCCGACTTAGCAAATGTTATCTCAACAATTTCCGACTTAGCAAACGTTATCTCAACAATTTCTAACTTAGCTAATGTTATCGTGACAATTTCCGACTTAGCTCCAGTTATCTCAACAATTTCCTACTTAGCACCAGTTATCTCAACAATTTCCGACTTAGCTCCAGTTATCTCAACAATTTCCTACTTAGCAATTGTTATCGTGACAATTTCCGACTTAACTCCAGTTATCTCAACAATTTCCGACTTAGCTCCAGTTATCTCAACAATTTCCGACTTAGCTCCAGTTATCTCAACAATTTCCGACTTAGCAAACGTTATCGTGACAATTTCCAACTTAGCAAATGTTATCGTGACAATTTTCGACTTAGCATATGTTATCGTGACAATTTCCGACTTAGCTCCAGTTATCTCAACAATTTCCTACTTAGCACCAGTTATCTCAACAATTTCCGACTTAGCTCCAGTTATCTCAACAATTTCCTACTTAGCAATTGTTATCGTGACAATTTCCGACTTAACTCCAGTTATCTCAACAATTTCCGACTTAGCTCCAGTTATCTCAACAATTTCCGACTTAGCTCCAGTTATCTCAACAATTTCCGACTTAGCAAACGTTATCGTGACAATTTCCAACTTAGCAAATGTTATCGTGACAATTTCCGACTTAGCATATGTTATCGTGACAATTTCCGACTTAGCTCCAGTTATCGTGACAATTTCCGACTTAGCTCCAGTTATCTCAACAATTTCCAACTTAGCAATTGTTATCGTGACAATTTCCAACTTAGCAAATGTTATCGTGACAATTTCCGACTTAGCTCCAGTTATCTCAACAATTTCTAACTTAGCTAATGTTATCTTGACAATTTCCGACTTAGCAAATTTTTCTAATTGTCAGTTTTTTTATAGTCACGTGGACGTTGAAAGAGCCAATCAAATTGCTCCAACATACACCTGATCGGATCGTTTTGTTTACATGTTTCAAAAAACACGCAGATAGAAATTGAGATACAACCAAAATGGACGTACAGAGCAGAGAGGGTTTGATAAAAGAATACTTTAGGAATGGCTATGAATATAAAGAGATAATACTCCTTTTAAAAGAAAACCATGGGTTGGATGTTAAGTTGAGAACACTAGAACGCATTTTACAAAGGAGCAATCTGAGAAGAAAAAAGTTGAATATTGACAATCGACAAATCGTGCAAGAGGTATACTATGAGATCACAGAGAGTAATGGCTGTTTTGGGTATCGTAAGGTTCACCAACGTTTGATTAGAAAGGGCATTCAAGTTGATAGAGAGACTGTCCGATTGACTATGAAAGAAATAGACCCAGTTGGTGTCAATAATAGAAAACGAAATCGATTGAAGAGAAGACAATATATCAACAATGGACCTTATTATCTATGGCATCTTGATGGTAATGATAAACTTCTTCCCTTTGGATTCGGAATACATGGATTGATTGATGGCTACAGTAGAAAAATACTCTGGTTGAATGTTTCATGTTCGAATAAAAATCCTAAATTAATTGCATTTTACTTTCTTCAAACTGTTAAAAGTTTAAATTACAAAACAGCAAGGAGAATAAGAGCTGTCAGAGGTACTGAAAATGGAATAGTAGCTGGGATTCAGCGTTTTTTTCATGGAGGTGACGAAAGTTCTTTCCTGTATGGTAAATCAACCGCGAATCAAAGAATCGAAGCATGGTGGTCGTTTCTCCGTAAATCGTGCTTGCAAAAGTGGATGAGTTTGTTCAAAGATATGCGTGACTGTGGAAGGTACGATAATACCAACCCTATCCACGTTGAGTGTTTAAAGTTTTGTTTTTATCCCGTACTTACAAATGAACTTGACGATATGAAGAATGAATGGAATGCACACAGAATCCGTCCTGTTCGAAATTCAGAATCTCCATCTGGAAGGCCAGATATTGTGTTTATGAATGAGCCTAAGTACGATTTACGTGTTCCTGAGAACAAGTTTCAACTTGCACAGACTTATCAAAAAGAACCCGAAGTGTTTTGTTGCACAGAATCTTTTGCAAAACTAGCTTCCCTGAAAATGAGAGAACATCAATACCAGCTACCCATGGGAATAAGCCAAGCAAAAACTCTTTATCGTAATTTAGTGGATTTGATTGACGCAGATTAAAAATACCTTTTTAAAATATATATTTTCTTCTTACACCAGATGAAATAGATTAATAAAATTGTCGCTAATAATCTTAATGAATCTTGTGCAAGTTTTTATTTTTATCAACTAGATCTTAGAAATTTGAGAACGCAGAAGTGCTCCCAGTTCAAAAAACACGTTTTATTTTGTAAACGGTTCACGTCAAAAATGAAGGGATTTTATTTATTTATTTTTTTGCTGAATCTAGGCGTAACTGAATCAAGTATCTTGTATTTTCGTTCATTAAAAGTTCATACATGACCAAAAAGAAATAAAATCTCAATTTACAGTTATATACAGTATTCTATTTTAGTGATTTTCTAAGCACTGCCTTATCAAGTGAAACCGTTTAATTTAAATTTTGAAAATATTCAAAGGAGAATCAAATGATTTGAGATATTTGGCTAACAAAATATCTTCTATAGCTGATCTGAGCAAAACCTCCAATCTTTTCTTTTTATGAAATTTTTAAAAGAGAACAGGTCATCAGAATGTGCCGTACTGTCCAGGAATGAATAGCTAGCGTTTTTTTCGTGTACTCACAAATGGGGGAAATAAGTCGAAACGGGGGGGAAGTCTTAAAATCAGAATAACCCGCGGTAGTATAATTAAAAAAAAACTATGCTAATCGTAAGCAATTCTCGAATTCTTTACATTAGAGTAATAGTTTTTGAAGAATGCAAAGATAAACCTCATAATCTGTGTTATTTCCATTATTGCCAAAAGCAAAAGCCTATTCCTAACATCCCCAAGAAAGGAGCGCGAGCCATGATAAAATCTTTTAATACAAACGTTTTGAATCTTCCATTAAATGTTCGCTGGCTATATTTTCAGAAACAAGAAGCAGAGAGGGTAAATAGAGTGTGGGCAATATTTAACTCGCCTCTTTTCAAAGACACGATATCATTTTCACGCCCCGTCACAGTTTCCACCCAAATTTGCACCTTTCAAAACTTGTTATGTGTGGTTTACCAGTTTTTTGATGAGAGCCGATGTGGGGTTTTTTCTATGAAATTCATCATTCGCAAAATAAGCGGATCCAAAAACCATTAAAACCGGTTAAAAACCATCTTCCAGTGTAGGCTGCAAACATCCCTTTTTTATATTGGTATAAGGGATGCGAATCGCCTCCAATTTGCTCGTCCCGAGGTTGACCTGTTTTTAGGTCAACCTGAGGCGAGTTACAAGAATAATATACCCGCTTGGCGAGTCAGCAACTGCCATGGAGCTCAACTCAAAAAAATAACAACAAAAAAACTCGGCGTGTTCTGCAAAATATACCACTCAAAACAACAAAGATGGCGTAAAATGGGATTTGAAAATTGGAGCTGTTACGCATCCCCTATAACAAATTAAAAAAAAGGGGATGCGTGCAGCCTATCTTCAGTGCTATGTATGTTAAAATTTAAATTTAGAAATAAAACAAGTTACACTGTATACGTTTAATAGGATTCAATTTCGCGAGTTATTTCGGGTGGATTTAATTTCGCGAATGTCCCTAAAAATGGACTTATTCTACCTAAACTGCATGGTTTTGATAATTCATTTTTGCTAAAATGGTAGTTTCAAACAATTCGTTTGGATTTAATTTCGCGAATGGGACCTTTTAAAAAGTACGTACGCTCATAGGGGGGAGGGGGTTCTCACAAAAGCGTACAGGGGGAGGGGGTTGATGAACAGACGTACGTACGCTCGTAATTATTTAGATGTTGCGATACGCTCTTAAGACTGCGATATCTGGGGTTTGTGGCAATGATAATTGTTACAATAACAAAACAGCCTTCGCACCGGCTTCTGTCTTTTAGAAATCGAATGTTAAAATTGTTGTAAATTCGATTAAGTAGATACATTATATAGTCTATGATTTACGAATTTCAACTTTGTGTGGGGGGAGAGGGGTCATAAATTTGCGATTTTCGAGCATACGTACTTTTTGAATGGTCCCAATCGATGAACAAATCTTTTCCCCCTTTATCGACCCAAGACCTGAATTATTGGCCCAAAACCTGGGAAACCTTTTGAGTAATTAGCGGCTCAAGACCTGAATATCCATCACAACAAATTTCCTAAACCTTTTTTGGCCGAAACCACGAGAAAATAAAGCAATTTGCTTGAGAAATTAAGCAATTTGCTTTTGCACTGAATAATGCGTATGGTTTACGAAAAACACAAGATTTTCGTATGAGAACCAATTTCTTATTTGCAAAGTCTCTCAGGTCTTGGGCCGCTTAGGGAAAAAAATTTGCATCGACCAACCCATGCAATTTCACGAGACCAATTTTCGCGGGTAAAAGGGCAAATAATCTAAATTTAATTTCGCGAAATTTAATCCTCATAAAGTAATCAATCACACATCCTTATTCAAGTTAAAATCGAATCAAATCAAAGCGTTGATCAAAAGAAAATGTCTATTTCGGTTTTAAAATGTTTAAATTTTATATAACTATGTAAAATAAGTTAAAAATATGAAATAAATTGTCGTTTTTCTGGATTATAAACACCCAATATTTACACGGAACGCATGTCAATACAATTGAAGACAAAAAAGATTTATCGAAATTCACAAAGCATATATATGCACTACCTTATCGGACAAAAAATGCCGGAAAAAAAGTGACAAAATATTTTGGAGGTGACGAAAATTCTGTACGACGTCCGACATTATTTTCTGCGGTAAGGTATGTACCATCATTTATGTAAGATAAATCTTGATAGTCATTTTTCGAATTATGATTTTTTTGTGCGGAATTAAATTACATATTTTGTCGAAACAAAAGAAGAAAAAAATCTAAATAAATAAATAAAAGCTAAGAATATCAACGGTAATTAAACATAAACATACCCCGTGTATCCAACAAAGGCACGCGATAGTTAACCAGAGTCTTAACTAAAAGAGAAAAAGGATTCTCAAGATTTGGAAACAAAAGAAGAAAAAAATCTAAATAAATAAATAAAAGCTAAGAATATCAACGGTAAATAAACATAAACATACCCCGTGTATCCAACAAAGGCACGCGATAGTTAACCAGAGTCTTAACTAAAAAAAAGGATTCTCAAGATTTGGAAACAAAAGATTTCAAATTTAACCAAATTCCTCAATTTCTTTCAATTTTCGCTCAATTCTTTAAGGGGTAAAAATAAGCCTTTACTTATATTGTTCTAGGGTTTTAATTCATGGAAAATATGTTTCTGGAATGCAAAATCTTAAATGAATTTAAACTTTTAAAAACAGACTCGACCGTAGGTAGTATAGCTCAAATTCTAAACTTTCTTGGACTTAGACGATATTGTTAATATTGTCACTTACCCGAAAAGAACCCCAGAAATTAATAAGTTTTTGATAAAAATTCAAGGGTGCGCAAAAGCACGTTTTTAAGGGACGCGCGAAAATTAAGATAATTCAGATAGTATAACAAAACAAAAAAAGTTTTTAGGACTGAATGATGACACCAAAACATAGTACTCAAGTCCATAACAAAATAATTGGCGGTGAAAGCATTCACGAGGATTCCTAAGGCCATCCTTAAAAAAATGTTTGTTTCCGGTCCGCAGGTGGACAAAATTTTCTTCACCACATTTTTTTTGCAAAATTCAAGTCATTTAAGTTTTTCTTTCGACAATGTTGAGGCCTCAAATCCCCTTATTATTGACTTTAAAACCAACAGAATTGGTTATAAGTTTTAAAGCTTATTTTTGAACATTTATATCATTCAGGAATTACGAAAATCAAATGATACATAATATCATCATAATAATAAAAAACCGGCCGGGTGACTCGTAAAAAAATTTCACCCGGCCGCGGACCGGAAAAACACGTTTTTTTTTAGGGTGGCCTCAGGGAGTTTCTTCTTTTAAAGTAAATTCTATTTGTGTATATCACACTAGTCCATAACCGACGCATTCACGAATGGCGTATTCCAAGTTATATGACATATTGTCCATAAAGATTGTAATAAACAGTCCACAAGTTGAAGTAATTGGCATTTTTTTTCCCTCTTCGAAATATACTTCAAACATTTTTGGCAATCCAAAGACTGGTATTCTATCAAGCGCCATTGCAAACACTAAAAAGTCTTTCAGTGAGAGACCTTTGCAGCCACCAGATGCAAGCTTTACGAGAAATAATTCAAATTCGACAATGGAATCTTGTTTGGCTTCATATATATTGGATCCTTCCAACCCACAGTGGTATTGCAACACTTGACGTACACTATCTAAACCAACAACGATTTCTTCTGAAATGAAAAATTTCCTCAGGCAACAATTCTTCTTTAGAAGCTCCCCGTCGATTGATCGAAAGCCTAAATTCACAAAAAAACTGTAAATACTAAAAAATAGCCAACTTTATTACACGAATATAACTAGACATGTTATTAACACGACCGGAAAATTTCGTGTTAATAAAATCCCGTTAATCATTTGCTCGTGTAAATTTACCCTTTGCTAATTAATGGCTCAAAAAGTTAATTTTTAGGCGTAATTTTCTAAAATCCAAAATTTACTGTCTGCGAATGACACCCAAATTCTGCGAAAAATTTTTCTCTGAAAATTTCTTTCCTTATAAGGTACTTGCGAGTTAAGAAAGTGATCTTTACTTAATCCACTGTATAAGACATTCTTAAAAACCTTTGTTTTCTGCCTTTTATGCAAATTTGGGCTAAAAGTCGAAAAGGAATTCATAACTTTTTAAATATAAATAAACAGCTTTAAATTCAGACTTTAAAAGACCTAAAAATGGCCAAAAAAGCTAAAAACGTTTAAGTACTGTTGCTAAGGTAACAATCTTGCCTAACAGAGAAATTGGCTTATTTATAGAGGATTTCACAAACAACGAACTGCAAAAAATTAAAGAATTGTGTGAAAAAGCAAAGAAACTTAATTTCTAAAACGAAGACATATAATTTTCATTTGCTGTGTAAGAGGTCTGTCTGTTCTGTTTGTGGCCCTTCGTGGAAACAATTCCTCAGCTGCCTAAAAGCTGTTAAATTTTTCGAAGCATGCCACATAAAATATTTGTTATTATTATTACGAGGAAGTCTGAGAACTTCCCTGTGCCCTTTCAAATTACGTAGAAAATTTTCGAAATTTAAACTTAAAATGAAATATACGTAGCATACCTTCACGGAATTGTTCAATTGCTGCAGCTTTGGAGATGACACAAAAATATTCACAATAGTCCTGTAAATCTTTCGATCGATCTTTTGAGGGCATGATGCCAGCATCTAAGAGGGAATCTGTTTCGCCATTTTTGATCGATGTGACATTTGCTTCATATTCCCCGTTCTGGATATCATCTAACAGTACAGGGTTTGGCGAACGTAGAATCCGATCAACAATACCAGGGTGTAAGCATTGGGGTCCTCTTCCGATATGCAGTATTGATAATGCACTCAATTGACCCAGAACAAAGTAATGTTTTTTTATGACAGCGTCAGTCAAAGCAGTAAACAAAAGCTTATATTTTTCACCGAAAAAGTATGAATTTAAAAGTTGAAATTGTTCCATACATCGTAATAAAAACTCTCGGAACGGGCCTCCGTCATCACTAGATGTTTCTCCGGCCCAAATGACTCGAAAAGGCCGTTTAAGATCAACGTTCTGTTTGAAAAAGACATTCCAAAAGGATTTTGGTCTTCTGTGTGCCACAAGTGTTGCATTGACATCGCCATGCTCGGTAGTTTGCTGTTTTTTCAGGTATTCAACTATATCACACTGGCAATCTATTGTTTCTTCTTCGATATCATTTACCGGTAGTCTTTGATTTATGTCTGCAATCTCTTCGTCAGCATACGCAAACAGATCTTCTTGGACACTAAATCCAGATAAAGCAACTTCTCCTTCTGGTTCAAGTTCTAAAGCGTTATCACATGCTTCCATATTTAACACTACTTTCCCAAAAGCAGAGACAGTTTTCCAAGGTTGCAAAAGCTGCCCGGAAGGGTGGATCAGTTGAAAATATTTAGGAACAATATCCAGGGATCCAACCCAGTCATAAACACACGAAAAGTTATCCTTGTCAAGAAACACTCTTCGACGAGTCCCAAGCTTTGGATGCCTCACCGAAATCACAGTGTGGTCTTCCGATAGATTTGGTTCTGCTTTTACACGAGACAGCCTGGATTGACGTAAGTTTTCTTGTTCTTGTTTTCGCGTTTCTGCTTGCCGTTTTTTCTCTTCAGCTAGACGTTCGTTTTCATCAGCTTGGCGTTTTTTCTCTTCAGCTAGACGTTCATTTTCTTCAGCTTGGTGTTTTTTCACCTCGGCTTTTCTTTTATCAGCATATTCACTTTCTTTAAATGCTTTTTCAATCTCATTTTGAAGTTGTGTCCTTGATTGGGTTGATCCAATAAGTAAGCTGTCCTAAAAATAAGTAAAAGAAAAGTTTATGAATTCCGAGTATATGGGTATATTTTAGGTTTGAAGATCATGGCTTACTAGACCAGTACGAGCAAACCAGAAGACTTCAAAGCAAATTCTAAATAGTTTTGTTTTAGACGTTTTTGCCTCCAAAAGGCTAAACATAGTTTCCTCCTGGGTCAGTTCCCCCCTGAGAAAATCGATTGCCCGATCAACAAATCCCCCCCTGGAAATAAAAAAAATGTTTCCCCCCTCCCTTTTGTGGAATCCCCCCCCAAAATGTGCTAAAATCTTACCTCCCCCCTTTTTTTCGGCCCCCACAATTTTTCATATTGACCCTTGACTCACGCCCTTACTGAAGAGGACTTTTTCCAAAATATTATTTAAAAGCTTTATGACAAGAGATTTTAAGTAGTCTTAATCAAAGTTGTATTAACCTTATCTATAAATACTAGCTAAAAATCAGTCATAAACTGGCATCTTATTTTTCCACAAATTTGCAAAATAGAAAAATCCTTCCCCCCCCCTGCAAAAAAACTTCGCCCATATAGGAAATCCCCCCCCAGGATTTCAATTTTTTCCTTCCCCTCCCCCTTTTTGAAAATTTAGGGAAAAAAATCCCCCCCCCCCTGCAGAAAGGGAGGGGGAGAGGAAACTATGACTAAATTTTGATTTCCTGGATATAAAAAGATAATGCAGTGTTGATGACATTACTGCGACTTACATGGTTTTATCACATTTATTTTATTGTCACATAAAGTCACAAAGAGGGATAGTAACAATTCAAAGCAGCAGCAATGAATGACTTATTTTTCTGTGGTCAAATTTAGGCAAGGGGGCAACCCAGTCTCCCAAAACAGACCAAATAAAAATTTTCAAAAAAAGAAAAATAATAGTGTACCCAGCCCAGTTTTCAAACTATTTTTGGCCTCTCCAGACTCCCCCAAGGATTTATGTGCACCTAACAAGTAGACAGATTGACATTGTCAGATCCAGCTCAACTTAAATTGAGAAAAAAACTCATTCCCTAAGCTATTCTTCTTCTCATATTTTTTTTTTGGGGGGGGGGGTAAGAAAAATTAAAAAGAATCAAAAAATTAAAACCTAAATTTTTAAATTTTGGGGGCTGTTTACGAAAAAATAGCTCATTTCAAAAGATATAATAGTTTGAAGGCACTCAAGGTAAGCTACCTTAGCTGCATGTGTAGAACTGATCAAGGACCTTTGCTGTACTTTAATAAGGGTAAGAAAATGAGTAATTCTTGCAGAAAATTGAAAGTTGTTTATATCTAACAAGCAACAAACTTTGTCAACTATAAACTGAAAGGGTCTGCACTTTAAGGGTTTGATTTTTAAAGCCAAATTTTATTCTGAACATTCAATGGCTTTCAGATCAAGTACCCCCAGGCTGTCCAGGTCAAAGTGTGAAAAGTGGTCAAAGAGCTTTTATACCCCTCTCTTCAAAAAAGTACGTATATACCCCTGGAAAATCACCCTTCACCACAACATTGAATGTGCTTTTGAAATATTCACTGGTACTTAAAAGGAAAGAAAATTAGCTAACCTGATTATTCTGTTGCAATGTTTGTAATGGGACTGTATTTTCGTCTGTTTCTTTTGGTGACAATGAATTATTCATTGGAGCAGGAGGCAAATCAAAATCATCGTCTGACGATAGTTCATTAACCTTATCCAGAAAGGATAAGGATTTAGTCATGAGATAAAACTTAGCCTTTGTCAAACGATTTTCTTGCAGGTAACCACCCAAACTAAATTGAACTTCTTTCCCATCAACTTCAATGGTAGATGGCAATGGAGTTTCATCGAATTTGCCCAATAAGGTTATCATTAGAGCAAGCTGACCAACTTGTGATTTTCCCTTTGGAAAGAAGATCTTTTCGGCTTCTCCTAATATATCTTGCCTTGTAGATGAATCATGCATTTTCGCTGATCGTAAACCTCCTCCACGTTTGGATCGGACACCAGCATACCGCCCTGCCTTCCTATCATAATGTATCCAGCCAATGCTGATTGACCTTTCTCTTTTTGATTTTGTCTTTTTTGTTGATCCTTGACCTCTTTTAACTTCCTGGTAAAGTTTTTCTTCATTATCTTCAACCATTTTAGGCAAACAAAAGGCTCTTAATGCAAGCAAGTCACCTCTTGCTCGAATACCCATGTTTGATAAAACTTCATCGGCTGCTTGGTTTATCGCTGTTTCGTCCATCTGAAAAAGGAAAACCACATATTAATGTATACCATTACATAACTACTGTCAACGTGCAGTAACTTTTAAGGAAAGCATAAATATACCAAATTCGCAGAGATAAAGTTAGGGATATTCTAACGATGTCATAAAACATCAGCATTCATAAAAAGTTTAACAACGATTATACTTACCCTACTTGGCCTGGGGGGTGGGGGCAAAAATTGCCCCCCTGTCACTTTTTCTCCCGGTGCATTTTGAGACATGGGTTTAGGGCCCTGAATTTTTATGACAATTTCTGAAATTCTATTCTACACCAAAATAAAAAAAAATCAGCCAAAAATTTTTCCCACCGCAGCCGCAGCGGTCTCATTTCGGATTTTGGATTTCCAAACGGCCATATAAATTGAACCTATGGTCAAATTGACCTGAAATATTGCACAGTAATTCGTATTTAGATATAGAATGAGACTGCATAATTTTTTTCCCCAAAATCCTCTTGGTTTGAGGGGTCGATTTTTCGGGCAAGGGCGATAAGTCTTTTTGGTCCAAATTTTGATGTGACGTCATCACGTGACTTTTCGAAAACTTTTTTTTGCCATTTTGTTTTATTGGTGATGGGGTTTCTCTGTGCCAAATTTCATTCAAAAAGGACAACTCTATCTGGAGTTCTGAGGGGGGGGGCAATTTTTGCCCCCACCCGGTCCTTTACATACCCGACAAAAGCCCGGTCCAAGTAGGGTTAATCAAAAATTTGAAAAATAAAAAAGATTTTTCTCAGATTTCATAAAATTGTAACCCAAAGATTTACAGTCATTTTGGCTGATTGTGAGAACATGAAATTTTTGAAAAAATGAAAAAAAAACACCCCAAAATACCAAAGTGTACCAAATTTCATCCAAATCCGACAATCTATGAAGCATTCACCCTGCCCCAAAGTTTTGTACACGGACAGACAGACAGACTCACAGACAGACATTTTAAGATTCTAGCTCAACTGAAGTTGAAAGCATATTACATTCTAGCTATTTCATATTTAAAATTATTAAAAACATTGAAATGAAGTAATTTATCCCCACAAACTTCTGTGGATTTTTTAAATATACACTGAATTTTAATAAGTCGAGCCATAATATTGACATGTATGGACCCAGCTGAACCCAGGGTTTTGGGGGCTGTATTGGAGAATGAGGTTAATCAGGGGAGACAATTTACAAATTATTTAACTCTTCGTTGTCCAGGTTTTCCCTGGCTGTTGGTAGCAAAATAAAAAATACAAAACTTACCTTCTCTTTTTTGAAGTTTGATATTGTTACTTCACTCATTTGTCTTCTTTTTAAGAATCGAACAACCTGAAAGATGTTTGAATTATTAAACAATGTGTGATACTAACTGCTTGACCTGACTAGAATATGATTCCAAATAATTACTTTTGTCATATATATGGTAAATGTTTTACATGTTGAAGCCCAGAACGTCCAAACATTTGAAAGTGTAAAATCTGCCACAAAATCAAATATATTTGAAATCATCATATTTTAAGGTCTATCCCAAAATTATGTGGACGCTTTACATTTTTAACAACATCTTGACACACAAGCATCACATTTAAAAGTTATTAACTGTTGGAAAGATCATTAAAAGAAGCTTACTTTCAAAATTCAAAATAATTCATAAATTGAAAAAATGAAACTTTTCTTGTTGATAAAAGTTATAGCCTCTCAAAGAAGACCTACTTTTCCCATTTTTGGTCGTTTTAGGCCTACTTTGAGGGGCTTAAAACTCTTTTTGAAAACTCTCAAAAGAATCTGCTTCAAATTATAGTTCCAAGGGTGTATATCTTTTAAATTGGTGATGCCTGTGTGTCAAGATATTGTTTTAACATGTAAAGTGTTTACATACTTTTGGAGAGATTTAAGATGTCCATTTTCTTCTAATTGTTATCAAATATATCATTTTCATAAATAACAAAAATTATTTTCTGTGAAAAAAGTAGTGTTCCTGAGTATATTTTCAACGGTATATACAAAATATATTATTAAAATGAAAAGTACTTGTTGGAAAATCTTTGAAAAAGCTTCCATTATTTTTATATTTGAAGAAATGTTATATTCAAAGAGAGATAGGGAGAGGACTAAAATTATTTCTTACCTCATTCATACTCTCTTCCATGTTTGTTTATTATTTATTAAAACTCTAAAAAATTAACATTTTAATTAAATGTGATCAGGTATTTTAGCACTTATTACAGTTTGGAAAATGTGTTGCTATTCCACTTTCTAATCAACCTTCTCATAGTGTGCAAGGGTGTTCCAGGTCCCACCTAAAATTTTCAGTCCCAGCACTATCTAATTTCCCCACCTGAAATATCTGAGATAAGGACCCACCTCTTTACCTTACCAGGTTGGAAAATTGTCCGGGCCAAAATCAGGGTCCCACCTTTAAACAGTATTATATTAGAGGTACCCGACCCATAACTTAGTAATCTTGAAGCATGACAATAGTAACATTTGATAAGAAAAGTGTTATTCTTCATATTTTGTTAAGAAATGGCGCCGGAGGCGCTACTTTTTTGAATGAATCAATAGAAGATGTGTGAAAGACTCCAAATCCCACCTAAACGAATAAGCCCCCAGCATAGCCTCTATCCCCCACCTGAAATCCAAAATTTCCAAACTCCAAGCACAATATTTACAACCAAAATCAACAAAACCACCCCTACCAGGGTGGGGGTGCACACTTTGCTTCTCTCCCATTTTGTGGCAATAATCCCTTGGAAATTCAACAATTTTTATAAATTGTCAAATTCACCACCAAATCTCTGTAAAACTGATAGTTGTTAGGAAGCTAACAACCAATTTTTTAAGCTTTAAATGGCAGAAATACAACAAAAACACCCTTTATCAACGGTATATATATTAAAATAAAAATAAAATTTGGCGGGAATTTAATTTGGCGCACAATCAGACAGGAGCAATATCTTAAACAAGGCGTATACCTTGTTCAAGTAAGAATTCTGAAATTCTTTTGTTTTATACTTCCTGTTTAGGATATGGTGGGAATATTTCCCAAACTAGATAAAAGAACGCTCTCTTGTCTATACCATTGGAAAGAGCATGAAAAACTGAATATTCATGCTGATTTTTATAAAATTCACATCCGGAATCGATCACAATCCTCATTAAGCCTTATTCAAGTCTAGTCTACATGAAGCAAAATTCGAGTTTCCTAAGATGTGGAAAGGCCTTTACGAAAAAATACAAAAAAGGATTCAAAATGGCAGCAATGTTAATAAAAAAAATAGAATTCACTTTCCCTTCATCTTAACTGACACAAGCCCACAAGCCGATGATGGGGTTCTGCGATGATGAGCCTCCCAAGAGGGATTTTAAGTTCAAGTTCAGCAAGGCCACCCTAAAAAAAACGTTTGTTTCCGGTCTGCGGCGGGGTGAAATTTTTTTTACGAGTCACCCGGCCGGCTTTTTATGATTTTTTTTATTATTATGATGATACTATGTATCATCTGATTTTCGCTATTCCTGAATGATATAAATGTTCGAAAATAAGCTTTAAAAACTTTATAACCAATTTTGTTGGTTTTAAAGTCAATAAATAATAAGGGGATTTGAAGCCTCATTGTCGAATGAAAAACATAAATGATTTAAATTTTGCAAAAAAAAAAAAAATCCCGGCCGCCCGAGTGAGGAAAGTTTTGCCCACCTGTGGACCGGAAACAAACAATTTTTTAAGGCTTAGGATGATCTCCCCCGGATCACCCCGGGGGTGATTCCGGGGGTGAAGGTAGGTTAGATACGTCGCCCCCGGAACACCCCAGAAATTTCCGGGGGTCGTCCAGGGTCGTCAACGGTGGAGCACACGTGTTTCCCGGCAAAATCTGAATTACGGGAAAGGTGTATTACAGTACACATCAAAGAATCAGGAAAAATCATGCTTACGTATCTTGAGAAAGTCACAAAAACTGTTATACTTTTCTGGTACATAATTTATACTTTTTTGGTACATAATAAGTACAACAACGACAGTCCCGACTTGAAAATTTACTTTTCAAAGATTGGGCCCATTCACATTTTGAGCATTTCAATCAATTACCTACACCTTTGTGCAAGTTTTCAGAAGAAAAACACCTACTTCAAACTTGGACATTCAAAAACAAGAAAATGATAATAAATCAGAATATATATTTAGCTATATATATCATTCACGAGATGGAATATATTATAGAACAAATAAATGAGTAGTGAAGGCATAGTCGGTAAACTTAACCAAGCATGTTAATTTTTATTTTTCATACATGTTTCGATTTAATAATCATCATCAGTGTTTTTAGTTCTAAAAATAGATAAATAAAAATTATATCATGTGTCACAAATAAATAGTGTATATACAGAATCAGTCACAAGTATAAAAATCAGCTTTTCAAAGTTTTTTGAATATTTAAAACCCCCCTCAAACGTTCGTTCCATAGATATTCCCTTTCAGACAATGTATATTTCCCCCTTGAGTGAATGCTTTCCAGATATTGGACAGCAAAGTCAGTTTTTTCTTTTCCAACACTACATACTTTTGAGTGTTCTAACACTGCTGAAGTTCTCGATTGTTGGAAATGTTCTTTAAAACGCTGGTTGAAATGGGTGGTGGTTTTCCCAATGTACATAGATAAACACGAACATGAGATACAGTAGATACCACAATCAGTACAAGTTAGACGTGCGTTAATGGGGTAGCTCCTGCCATTAGTTAGACAAATTAAACAAAATTAGACAAAATAAACAATTTAGAGGCTGAAAGTATAAAAATAAGAACCACAGCCAAGGTTAAAGCAAAATCTCCTGTTACCATTGAAAAACAGGACAAAAATGGTAAAAAATATGCATCAATAACAACAGAGCAAAAAGGTCTCCTTAGTTCCCTAGCTACACTGACTGGACCCTCTCTTTAGAAATTCTCAAAGACAACAGGATCACCCTCAGTTTTCAGTATTTGACCATAATGCATACATACATATTCATGTGATCAAGACAAAGTCATTTTCATTCCAAGCCAATTCCAACTCACCAAAAGGACAATACAAGTCTCTCATACTTGTGAATTAATTAGTCTTTAATAGATCTGCAGAGATTTCTGGATTTGTCCTGATGGATTTCAATGTTTTGATTTTGCGAGTGCGTATGCGCATGCGCAGAAAAAAGAAAGCTAAGTAGGAAATTGTTGAGATAACTGGAGCTAAGTCGGAAATTGTCACGATAACAATTGCTAAGTTGGAAATTGTTGAGATAACTGGAGCTAAGTTCGGAAATTGTCACGATAACAATTACTAAGTTGGAAATTGTTGAGATAACCTGGAGCTAAGTTCGGAAATTGTCACGATAACAATTACTAAGTTGGAAATTGTTGAGATAACTAGAGCTAAGTCGGAAATTGTCACGATAACAATTGCTAAGTAGGAAATTGTTGAGATAACTGGTGCTAAGTAGGAAATTGTTGAGATAACTGGAGCTAAGTCGGAAATTGTCACGATAACGTTTGCTAAGTCGGAAATTGTCACGATAACAATTGCTAAGTCGGAAATTGTTGAGATAACTGGAGCTAAGTCGGAAATTGTCACGATAACAATTGCTAAGTAGGAAATTGTTGAGATAACTGGAGCTAAGTCGGAAATTGTTGATATAACTAGAGCTAAGTCGGAAATTGTCACGATAACATATGCTAAGTCGGAAATTGTTGAGATAACTGGAGCTAAGTCGGAAATTGTCACGATAACAATTGCTAAGTAGGAAATTGTTGAGATAACTGGAGCTAAGTCGGAAATTGTTGAGATAACTGGAGCTAAGTCGGAAATTGTCACGATAACATATGCTAAGTCGGAAATTGTTGAGATAACTGGTGCTAAGTAGGAAATTGTTGAGATAACTGGAGCTAAGTCGGAATTTGTCACGATAACATTAGCTAAGTTAGAAATTGTTGAGATAAAGTTTGCTAAGTCTGAAATTGTTGACATAACATTTGCTAAGTCGGAAATTGTGGAGATAACTAGAGCTAAGTTGGAATTTGTTACGAAAACATTCGCTAAGTTGGAATTTGTCGCGATAACGCGAATTATCTCAGAAATTTCTCAGTTAGGACCTGCTTATCTTGACAAAAAAAATTGTTGACTTTTTTTTTCGAAAAAAAAGTGACACACTTTCAAATGGCGGGTAGAAGCCACCGTAGTTTTCTCAGTCATTTTCTTGTCCGTTCTTTCCCGTGCAGACGGCTGCACGGACTTTAGGTGTCGAACCGGGTTCTGGGCTTACTTTGTGTTTGTGAAAATTGTATTTTGTCGTTTTTCTTCTTCTAAATTCTTGTCTGTTGTTTACCCTTTTTTGTTTCTTTGTATTTGTGTGGTGGGAGTTTTTGTTTATTTTTCTATGTTTGTTAGTTTGTTTGGACTGCGGGTCGGTTCAGGGTTATGGAATCTGGGGGAGGCTGAGTGTTGAACATCCTTAAAACATGCTTAAAGCCGCTGCACCTGTTGCAAGTCGGGGACTCCAGATTCCGTTGGTAGGGTTTTTGAGTGGTTTTTGGTGTTTGTGTTTTTCTGCTTGGCTTTTCAAACTTTATGTCTATTGGTTTGTTGGTTCTTTTTCGCATAAAATTCTCATTTCTTGACAGAATATTTGATTGGTTTGATTTATATCTTTAGAAAAATTCAAAAAAATGGAAAAAAACGTATAATTATAAAAATATTAATGCCTTTTATGTTACATCTTTATTTTATTTAGTATTTTCAACACTTTCTCTCCTTGAGGTCAGATCTCTGATCTTCACCATATATAGTAACAATAATTTTCCTTTTGTTAGTTTAGTCATTTGTTTAATTACTTTAAATAAAGGATTGGCTACTTAAGTTTTGAAAACAGGGAAGAACGGGACTAATTATACGCACTAATTATAAAGCTTTTAGGTATTTTTCGGGGCTGTAATTCAGTCCTGTCAGTAAATTATCAGGTCTGAAATACAGTCCTGTCAAGTATTTGGCGGGACTAAACTGCAAAAGCAAGTATACAGAAACTGGACAATAATTATCCTTCTGTTTATTTGAAAAGTCCATACTAAAGATACACTATTATAATTTAAAGCACATTATCAATTATTGCCCGTTCATTAAAAGCATTATACAAATAACCTGAGATCAGATTGTGAATGTTTTCTGCACACCACGCTGAAGCTCTAAAAGGATGTGTGAAAACAAAAAATCTGACGAATATGCAATCTAGAAATTGTAAGGACAGCCGAGTTCATCTAAAAGGACTAGGAATGACAACAAAGTTGCATGATTGTGTTTATGAATATATCAGTTTTTGACTTTCCAGCGCACAACAAGATTCTTGTCGTAGAATTTTCCGCGGGTGGACTATTTTCCTCAGATGTATAATTTTCAAGCACCTTTAGAGGTTTACAGTGCGCGTAAGAAAATTACAAACATCTGTTATCAGGTTATATACCAAGGGGTTATTCTAATAAACGGAAGATACACCATTATATCTTATAGCCCATGCCAAAGTATTGTTCTTCCTAAAAAGCATTATACAAAGGGGTTATTTTAAAGAACAGAAGATACACTATTATATATCATAGTCCATACCAAAGTTTTGCCCCTTCTTTAAAGGCATTATACAAAGGCACTATTCTAAGGAACGGAAGATGCACTGTTATGTCTTATAGTCCATACCCAAGTATTGCCCGATATTTAAAAGCATTATAGAAAGGGGTTATTCTAAAGTAATAGTAGCCGTCAAATAAGTGAGTTTTCATTTCCTTTATTTTCGATTTTTTAGCAAATAAGATCATCAATTTAGATCTGAAAAATCACCCCCCCCTCCCCCCGGGGGATTCATGTGCAATTACGCACTTTATATTATATTTCATTGGCACAAAATAGAACGTTCACAAAAAAATAATGCAACAACTTTTTTTCTGAGATGACAAAAACCGCAACACCCATTCTGCACGATGCGTTTGGTTTTTTGTAAAGCTGCAAAAAGAATTTCTATTGCTTCATGAAAAAATACAGTTTTAGTGTTTTACCCCTTAAAACCTACAAACTGGTTTTTCTCAAATACCTTAATGCCCTTAATTTTCATGCACTAGGCCAGGTAAAATTTAAAAGGTGCGCAAATTAGCAAATAAGGAATTTTTAGTCACTTATGGCTTTTCTAAGGATCGCCTCTTCTCTTTGTTCCCGCCCCTCACCAAAAGTAAGAGGAGTAAATAAATAAAATTAACAAGATAAATGTAACGTAATGTTGTATGTTCGTTGTATCGGTCATCGTATGGGTGGTCTCGGCAGTCATGGTAAGAAGGGTAGCGCTCGTGATAGGGATGGTGTGATCAGTAGTCGAAGGGGCGTTGTCGGTGGTTTTCGGTGGTTGCTGTTGTCAGTATGTCTTTTGGGCCGGTCGGAAAGGCGTTTGCGTTGATTGCGGTTATTATGGTGGTCACAGTTGTCGGTTATCTGTCAATCTCCACTTTGTTGCGCAGTACAAAACAGTACATAACAAGCATGGTCTATAAATTACCAACTAAGAAAAAATCTTAAATACCCCCCTCGTGCAATCCTTGCCTGGTTTATAAGTTGGATGAAAGTTGCTGAAATGTGAAACTGGATTTCAAACATCGCTTCCTGAACTTTACAATCTCGTTTATATCCTTTAATTTTTTGTGACTTCTTTTTGGGAAATTTTATCATTGTGAGTGTTATAATTGAGGGGCGCAACCAGTTTGTGCCGCCAGTGAACACTTTAAATTTTTAACCTTTTTATTCAGCTAAAACCTGAAAATTTATGTTGTTAAAAAGCCTATTACAAAGATTTAAAAATGGCCAAAGTGCAGGGACAATACACCTCCTAGTCGGCCCTAGGTGCTTCCTGTTAATGCGGAAGTTATTGAAAATAAGACCAAAATTTCAAGCTATATTCCTTAAAAATTGAGATTTTTTCAGATTTTAGTACTTTCGCAGGGAATAAACCTATTTACATACTTTTCTATTCCTAAATGCTGTCAAAAATTGTACTGCCGCTGACGTAGGTGATAGAGGTCATTGCTGTGTAATAATTGCACCAAAATAAAATATTGCCTTAGTTCGCTTTTTCCGAATTATGCAGTTCCACGTCAACGATTGTTTCGTGCCAATTTTATATTCCTCGTGTTTAATCTGCTCCAAGCCTTCAGTTAACAAGAATAGCCAATTTGGTGTGAGGGGTCTGCGTATACTGGGACAACAAATTTGATGTATGGATCAATTTGAATATTATGGACAAGGTTTGGGTTAGATGCTGCAAAAGTTAAAACTAAACTCATCATTTTGCTTTGGCTGTCGAATCTAAAAATATTATAAGCTACTGCTATTTTTTTTCCGGCCGGCGGTACAGGAGAGTTTATAGAAAAATATTTTTAAGACCATATATAACCGAGCGAGAAGCGGGCGGTCGCTGGATAAAACTCAAAACAACGCAAGGAATAAAAAATAGGACTATCAGATATATAAAAATAAATAAAAAACCTTTGAGCCAAGTTTCAATCAGTACTTTGTGCGATATCCACCAGTTTTGATAATGTTGTCAACACGTTTTCCCATTGAATCGATGATCTTGTCGATGTCTTTGGCTGGAAATTCCAAAAGCGTTTGTGTGACTCTCTCTGAAAATTGTTCAAAGGTTTCGTATTCAATGTTTTGATCCAGTACTTGGCGTCGCACTCTATTTTTCTCAGTGTTGAACAGGTTCTCTATAGGATTGAAGTGGTATCTTGAAAACTTTGATCTTGTGTTTGTCGAACGCCTTCAAGGAAATCTTGGAACTTTTCCTCGGGCAGCCGTCTTGAAGGATCCTCCTTGCACGAGCGGAAACGCTTCTCTCAATTGCCGAAGCCAGACATTGTTCAGAGGGGGCCCTAGCCTGGTCCAATGGTTTAGTTTTGTACTCAAAACCAACGCCATCCACATACATTGATACATACTTTCTCCAAAAGTCTGCCCATTTTAATGCCTTGACCTTGTGACAAAATTTTACTCGCTTTTCTCGGTCTTCTGGGGTTATTAAGCCCTTCTTGCGGGATTGTCGGTACCCATACCCATGCCTGTTAAGGCAGCGCCTGATTGTCCTGTTGCAAATGTTCCCTGGGAGCCTGGCTTAACTGGAGATTCTTCTTGAAGTGAAACTTCCCTCGCTTTTGCGTAATTCAGGAATTGATCTCAAGACTCTTTGTTCGTCTCTTTCTGACAACTTCCTTGGCATCCCTTTGTTGTTGACACAACGGTCTGATCTTTGCAGCTGCCCCAGGTGGATGTTTGAATGTCGATGCACGAGAACTTTTTCACAATTTCGGCAAGACCAATTCGACTAGTTGTTTTACGGGTCCGACCGACCCTGAAATTCCAAAAATTGAAATAAAAATAAAATTGAGTGTGGTAGTACACCTTTATTTTCATTGCTTTCATTTACTTTTTCAAAGGTTTTGAGAATTTTATGTTCTATGTTCGATTTTTAATTTTACCAATGAACTCGAGATTTTTGTGTTTTTTTATTCACTATTTCCCATTTTTTTTCAAGATTCGTAGTTTTTGCTGCCTTTTTAGGAGATTTATCGCTGAAATTCTACTTTTATTTTTATTTTTATTTTTTCGCTGACCAACCGACTGACCTTTTCTTTTAGGTAGCTTGGCCTGTAAAACAACAAATTAAATTGGCCTCGCCTTACAAAACAGCATACCGAGCTTTTTCCCATCACTTGTTTCAATTGTTGTAGCATATCTGCGGAAATCAGTAGTATGTTCTTTTGATCAAAAATCGATTTCGTTTCTTCGCATTCTTAGCCATTCTGGTAGATGAGACAATTGTAAAGTTTTCGTCTAACAAGACAACAGTACCATTGTAACCTCTGTTCTCCCCAATAACCGTTGTCATCTGCAGCCCAATCATTACTATTTTTAAGTTTTGTTGTGTCGAGACGAGAAGGAAGCTTATTGTCTTGTACCCTGACTGGCTTCTTGACGGCTGGTCACCTCGAGAAGACTGTGTAACTAATCATATTTCCCCTGATATCAGTTTATGGTTAGATTTTAAGAAGAAGAACATCACATTAATAACACAAGGTAACAATGATACCTGAAACTAATGCTGATTGGTTCGCTTTCAAGGTTCTCTTGTTAATTGTTTCTGACAAATATAAAATATGTCATAAATAACCATTATCACATTACGTCAAATACTATTAGTTACACGGTCTTCTCGAGGTGGGATACGGGATATACAGGGTCAGTAAAACCGTATTGGTGGCGAGGCTTGCCGAGTCCCAATACGGTTTTACTGATCCCTGTATATCCCGTATCCCACCTCGAGACGACCGTGCAACGGATTTATCCCGTTGAAGTCCTTTGCATCTTTTCTAAAAGCACGAAAAAAATTCAGAACTATCCAAGTAAAGTAGATACTTACATCAAAAAGCTACAAAGTAAATCAAACAGTGAAAGTGGGATCCGTAAAAGAGTAAAAGTTACATTTTATAACATCGCAATTAAAAGTCTTGCTGTATCCATATAAACTCAAAAAAGTAAAACTTAAAATAACTTTGAAGATTTTTTGTTTGTTGATTTTTTCAACCCCGACCATTTCGATTTCGATCTCAAGTCTTTTCAAAACAAAACATTCGAATCTTGATCAAAACATTCGAATAAAGCACATTCATCAATATGCAATGTCTTCTTTTTTTTCTCAATCGAACGTGAGGAAGACAGATACGGTATGTATCCCACCTACACGTGATGTCTTTTGACCAATGAAATCGTTAGAATCTTACTGATGCGGGATAATTTTTCGCATCAAGACGTCTTTTTTTAAGCTGGCGAATCTCGCAAGGAAAATGGAGGAAAAAATCGATGAAAATGACCAAGAATTGCCGCTTAAAAATGAGGTTTGCACCCCAGATAAATGCATTATTAGAGAAGGAACAACACCAAAAGACACTCTGACCTGTAGGAAGTGCCACCGAGATGTTCATTATGATTGTTCTGAGCTACCAATCTACCAAATACAGATTTGCTTAACGTTTAAATCTCGAAGTTTTCAATGCCAAAGTTGCGTTAAGATCTCGCCAGAGCTGATTGAACGAGTTGAAACATGCAAAGACACCAAAATCGTAGGACTTCAAAAGGAAATTAAAGGGGAACGGCACCGATTTTCAAAACTGATATCTTGGCTTCTAATGGCTATATAAGATTTATTTTCATCAATCTAGACAGTTAAAATCCTTTTCTGAGAAAAAAAATCAGTACTCAAATATCCTTGTTTAAAGCTCTTTTTTCTATAGCGCGTTCAAAAAGAGAGAAATGGAACTACTACGTCATAAACGGCAAAAGAGGAACTTCTTTGATAAACAATTAAGAAAGAGTGGTTTATGTTATTGAGTAATATTATACACCATACATATATATTAAAAATACTGAAGATACAACTATGAAAAAAATGTACAAAATTTAACAAAATCTAGACCTGCTTTTTCTGACAACTTCCTCCTTATCTGGTTTAGGTTCTGTAGCGATATTTTTTGGTGGCTTAGGCAGGTTTGGGAGAGGGTATTTCTCACGAGTTTCCCGTAGATAAAAAACCTCTTCGAGAATGTTGCTTATGTAGCTTTTGTCCTTCGCTTCTTTGATTGGTTTAGATACCCAACTTTGAGTGATACGAGTGAATGTGATCTTGTTACGTTTTTTGCCAGATTTGGTTTCAGCTTGCTGTAGACCAACAGATGAATTATGATCTAAAACTGCAAGTTGTGATCGAGCAACCATAACCTCGTATGAAAAGTGCAGACGTTTCGGACAATATTTATTATACAAGGAATGAAATACTTCTAAATTTCCTGTGTGGTTAAATTCGGTAAGATATGGAAAATCTTTTAAAAGTTTAGGATCAGCAACAATTTTCTTGAGTGCAACAAATGCTGACGAATCTTTTTTCAGCCATTTACGTCCAAGGCGTTTCCCATGCTCACATGATTTATAATGCTTGTTTCCTTTGAACGTATGTTTATTGGTGATGTGCTCCAGAATACTGAGCCACTTTTCCTTTAAGATTTCAACATTTCCACCGCACGTTTTACAACACCACCAAAAATGGTTGATAATCGATTTTACCCACAACAACAACTCGGCATTTTTCTTAGCTTTAGCTGCTTTCATCAGCCGTTTTTTTATGCTCTTACAAAAATGCCAAATGTCGAATTGGTGAGGAATGTCTTTACATTCTGTTCTCATGAACTTTCTTACTTGTGTATGGCGGTCAGTAGTGAGGCTTAGAATTTTGATTCCGTACTCTTTGAGGCGTCTCAGTAAATCTTTAAGTCCAAAAAGCTCCATTCGATTGGAATTTCCTGCTATACGGCAATGTGAAACGTTAAAGTCTACAATTTGACCATCAGCAGAGTTCATTATCGTGTAAGTACCGTACTTAGCGCTGTAGCCGGGAGAATCGCATCTTCCATCTCCGTTAACGTGAATCGGACCGTTCTCAATAATCTCAGCGATGATTATTTCTCTGAATGTAGTGTAGACGTGATGAATAGCAGGTAGGAGATAAGCGTTCTGCATTTTGTAAAACGATCTCTCACTAATAAAGGCTACCTTGGCGATTCCCATCATCTCACTTATTCGACGATAAGTAGCACCTGAACAGAGAACTGATGCTGCCATAAGAATGTTCCCTTCAGCCATTCCTCTCACATCTGGTTGTGACTCCCATTTGGTTTCGTGATTATTCACACAAAGCTTTGTAACGATTATCTTAGTTCCTCGAGTGACACATTTCGTTATCGAGGCAATTTGGTGGCATAGAGAACAAAATGAAAGAAGTTGTGCTAGACAAGACCAGTAAACGATGAACTTTGTGTCTTTGTTGGGCAAGCCGATCGACTCCTCACTCTCTACATCACTATCTGAATCACTGTCTGTGGGATCGGGTTCGAATGTCAGATCTGATGGGTCGTCCTCTTCTTCATCAGAGCTACTATCGATTACGTCCATCGGTTCCTTGTCATCACTACTTTCAATTTTAAACGTGACCATCACATCAGGTGGAAATGTTATTTCTGTATTTGTCTCTTTTACCTTTGTGTCTGTCTTTTTCTTCTCAAATTTCACTTTCAATGGTCCTGGGAAATCAATGTTATGAGTTCTCTCTTTATCCTGTGAGTGATTGGGTTGGTCATGGTATTGTGTTCCCCGAGATGTCACTTTTTTGAAGGGTGTCCCAGCTGATATGGACTTGTCTACCATGACAGGTGCCTTTGAAACAGGTTCGATATTTTCGGTGCTGGTTGGCTCGACATTTCTCTCTTCGTAAACTTTTTCAATAAATTGTCGTTTATTTGCGCGCTCAGACCTTGCTTTTGACATTGGCCTTGACTTAGGTTCTTTCGAGAAGCAAAAAATGGTTGGCACTGCATCTTCCTTCAATTTTCGTTTCGATGGTATTCCCATAAGTTCAGCCTGTAAAAGTAAAAAAGCAAATTAAGCCAAAGTTGTTGTTAACACCCCTGTTTCATATGTGCTCAAAATCTTATAAGTCTAATCCAAACCATCCAAGTGACCTTATTGAGCCAGAATTTAGTGGATACTATCCCAAGTGAGTGAAAACACTACACCAAGGCACTGAGACAGGGGTGCTAAAGATATTTCAGCTGTGGGGGATTTCTCACAAATGCGGGCTAGCTACGGCTATTAAGAGAGAAGGATCCCATTGGGATAAGGAAAGAGAAAAAACAAGCATTTACCTGGAGGTCTCGTTCGAAACAGGAGCTCTCAAAATGTTCTGAACAAAGCACAAGACTCTTTGGTAATTTTCCTTCCCTTCGTATATTTCGTTCCCATTGCTCTCGAAGGCTTGCATTCTTAGGAAGAGAGTGAAAACTGAGGGTTTTCTTTATTTGTTTGGTTGCGTCGTTTTTTGGTTCACTTTGAGTCTTGTCGTCATTCTTTTCGTGTTGCTTCTTTTTTTCCTTTGCTTTCTCCTCACCACGGTTGGTACAACCATAAGCACCGCAACTTGAAACCATTTTACTTTTACTGCTTCTACAATTAAATTCTTCACAAAATGATTTTTCTTCTCTCTTAAAATCGTAAAATCCTTCTACTGTAAAACGAGAGATGAGAGAGCCGTTTTGCTTATCATCTCATTATAACATTTGTTTAATCTGCCTTTTGCCTTTTATGACGTAAAATTCTGCGCTCGACCTAGTTTCCTGAATGTACAAAAGTGGGTCTTTTCAAAGCTTAATAAACGCAGAGATTGTTATGACTTTTAGAAAAAAAGAGAAAGTTTTGTGAAGAGATTTTTTTGGGATGTGATTTTTTAATGTGAAGCTTCATGAATTTTAATTCTTTAAAATTAGTGCCGTTCCCCTTTAAAGCATGTGAAAACATCATGAAAGTACAAAATGAAGAAATTTCCCAACTGAAATCAAAAGATGTGAACTTTCTTACAAAAGAAATCAAAGAAAGCCTGGAAACAAAGATGAGCATACTCGAGAAAAAGATAGAAACAAAGATCGAGAACATCTTAATCGAAAAGAAGCAAGAGGCGAAAGATAATAGTTATGCTGAAGCTGTATCCAAACAGATGAATCAAAATTCAAATAAGGTGGAGAAAATGACTCGATGTGAAGAAACAGTCGGCAAACAACGATCCACAGCATGCAATCTAATTTTTCATGGAATCAAAGAAAATTTAGAGGATCCCAAAAATACAACGAAAATCTACGACGAGAAATTTATCAAGTACAGAATCCTTGGATTACAACTGGGTATCAAGGACATAAAAGTTATAAACACACAGAGGATTGGAGTATTCACGGAAGAGAGAGAGGAAGAAGGGAGGTATCGACCAATCAAGGTAGTATTCGAAAATGAAGAAGACGAGAACAAAGTCTTGAGAGCCATCACGACATACAAAGGCCCCTAGGCCATCCTATCGAGCAACAGAAGACCTCACAATTATTGAACGATTGGCAATCAAAGAATTGTGCAAGAGAGCACATGAGCTCAATGCTCAAATAAAAGACAAAAACATTCAATTCAAAGTCATGGGAAGCCCCAGAACAAAACTTTACCTAAAGAAAATTGTAACAACAAGCAATTGTAAAAAGACAGGTTCTTAGAGGCCCACGGCGTGCCTTGAACCTCAATCCTTTAATAAATAAATGAATAAATAAATAACCTAAACAAAGAAATCCAAATTTGTATAAGTTACTCCTCCATTTAATTGAATCATCTACATTTGTACTCAAAACTTTAAAACCAGTTTCTTCCAAACATTGTCTATTTAACATATTTAAAACAAGTCTAACGTAGTCGTCTAAAAAAACGTTTTTTTAGAATCATCCTTACAATCTAGTTTTTATATTTGTAAAAAGTAGATTGCTGACGTGTGGAAAGGAATGTCGGCGTGACTGATCCTTTTGTTTCAATAATAACATCAAAGCGGGAACTAATTTTCTTCTCGTTTCTTTCTTTCCTTTTTCTTTCTTATAAGTTCACGCTTTCCCTCGCACTCTTAAAGCGTGGTTAGCTCAAGTGGTTAGAGTGTCTGTCTCATAAGCATGGGTTTCCGAGTTCGATCCCGCTGGGTGTCAAATTTTTCAATTCTTCAAATTTATTTTTGGACCTACCCTAAGGTAGTCCTTTAAATTAACCCTTGTCCGTCCGTCCGTCCGTTCGTCTGTTGCCAGCTTTTCTCGGGATCGGCTCATTAGTTTTTTCTAAGTTTTTGCACAATGATGCAAAATGGCAATGCCCAAAATGTGATGGAGCCCGATTTTCGAAAAAAAAATTTTCTGGCCGAAAATACCGGAAATATGCCGGAAAAACTGTTTTTTTGGCATTTTATCGATATTTTATCATTAGCTTTTTCTGATTTTTTGCTCAAAGATGCGTATTAACAATGCCCAAAACATGGCCGAGTCCAATTTTTGAGAAAAAAATTTTTTCGGTCGAAAATGCCGGAAATCGCCGTTTATCTGGATTTTCATTGGATTTTTTTCTCATAATTGGTTGTTTTTTCATTCAAAAACATTATTAATAGCAATGCCCACCACCAAGCATGTTTCAATTTTCAAAAAAATTGATTTTTGAAGCCGGACTATTCAAAAATCGCCGGAACAACCTATTTTCGCTGGAAAGACAGTATTTCTTGAATTTTTCGAGCTGTACTTTATATTTTTTTATGAAATTTTGCACACTGATGCAAGATGACAATACCTAAAATGTGACGGAGCCCGATTTTCGAAAAACATTTTTTTCCGGCTGAAAATGCCGGAAATATGCCGGTAAAACCAGTTTTTTGACATTTTCTCGAATTTTCATCCTTACTTTTTTCTGATTTTAAGCAGAAAGATGCGTATTCGCAATGCTCAAAACATGATCGAGTTTGCTTTTTGCGAAAAATTCTTTTCCGGATGAAAATGCCGGAAATATGCCGGTAATCGCCGTTTTTGCAGATTTTCATTTGGCTTTTTCCTTATTTCTTTGTTTTTTCACACAAAAACATTATTGATAACAAATCCCACCATTAAGCATGATTCAATTGTCAATAAAACTGATTTTTGCAACCGGAGCTTTATATTTCTATTTTCCCTACTCCCCTTCCCTCTTCCCCCATCAACAATCAATGATAAGATTTAATGTGTTATGCATTTTTGCAAAACGCTATATCGTCTGACTGATTGTTTTCATTTTTCTCCTTATTGCCTTATTATCTAGCTTTCATCATCAGGTAGGTCCATTCAGCATGTTGCTTGTTTTAATTCCCTTTCTATTATAATGAAGGTCAATCAAACAAGTGACTAGCATAGATTACCTCTGCTCTCTGTGTAAGGTTTAGATAAGCTATGATAGCATCACTTCATAAGAACTTTTTTGGACCTACCCCGGTGGGGTGGAGGTCCTATAAATTAACCAATGTTTAATTTAATACTGTTTAAATTTTTCAAAATTACAAAATCGCGAAATTAAATACACGCGAAAAATTCTTTCTTAGTAATTTGTTAGTATTTTTACATCAAAAACGTTGTGTTTCAAGCAAAATCAGTCTTTTTCTTGCTTTATATTCCGAATCGCGAAATTTAATACACGCGAAAATTTTCCAGAAGTCTGCAATCGCGAAATTTAATACACGCGAAGCACGTTTTTTCGAAAAAATTTCGCGATTCGCGAAAATTTGTAACACGCGAAAATATATACCAATAAGGTAGTTAGTTAGTGCGTGTGTTCGTTACCAGCTTTTCTCGAGATTGGCTCATTAGTTTTTTCTGATTTCTGGCACAAAGGTGCATGACCATAAACCTGCGAATGTGACGGAGCCCTATTTTCGACTTTTTTGGGCAAATTTGGGCCAAAAAACGGCTTAAAAACGGGTTTTTTGGACTTTGTGAAAAATTGGACCATCAATTTTTTCTGATTTTTAGCATGGAAGTAGGGTACAATCATAGTTAGAAGATGATGGCAAAAGCAGATTTTTGCAAAAAATTTTATCTATAAGAACCACTTTTAATAAGAATACATCAATGTTCTTAGCCATATTATTATTATTATTTTTATTAGTTTTTTTTAAGATGAAAATGTCACGGTGGAGGGTAATGATTTGAGTTTTCTAGAAACACTTATTATTAGCGGGAAAGCGTGAAGCTATAAGAAAGAAAAAGGAAAGAAAGAAACGAGAAGAAAACTAGTTCCCGCTTTGATGTTATTATCGAAACAAAAGGATCAGTCACGCCGACATTCCTTTCCACACGTCAGCAATCTAGTTTTTATAAATATAAAAACTAGATTGTAAGGATGATTCTAAAAAAGAATAGCCGTTTTTTTAGACGACTACGTTGTCTTTACTTTACTTGAAATACCTTATCAAAAAGAAACTTCCAAAGACAGTTATTGAAAGAAAAAAGCAGACAATTTCAAAGTTTTAACTCTAATTCGATTGATACTCTTTAGAAAATGAAGACCAGTAGCCCAGTGGGTTTATGAGAGTTTCTATGGGGGACCGTCAGACCAGCAATTTTGACTTTTAAATGTCATAAAGGAGACAAAAAGCATCAAAACCTTCAAAGTGTCAACCTAAATTGAATTGATACTCTTTTACAAACGAAGACCATACCATCAAATTTGAGATTCCAAAGTCAAAGAAAAGATTAAAAAAGCATCAAAATTATCTATTTCAGTAAAAATAATTTAAATTTCAAAACTTTTTAACAATTGGTGTGGTGACCGGAATGTTGATTTCTTCTCTAATTTCCTTTATTTTTCTCATGCAAGATGGATATCTTTGGAGAAAACCCGGGAAATCAAAACTCTTTCCCGGCTTACTCAGAACAAGAAAGGCTGCGTCTTCATATGGGTCTGCTATGGTGGGTGGTCTTGGCGATTTTGCGGATGCGATGTACTTTTTATTTGTAAGGAACAAAGAATGCGCAACAGGACCATGCAAACGTTTGAACCCAAAATTGTTGAGTAGATAATGCTTTACGCATTGTCAGAGGAACACTGAAAAAAGGAAAAACTTTTTGCCACTTGTCTAAAGTTGTAATGCTTTGGTTTTAGGCTGATAAAACATCTCTAGCTGGCTCAGGCAACTGGTAAAGAAAAAGAGAAAAAAACATAAGTCTTCTCATACCATTCAATGTAGTACCAATATTGTTTGCTTGTGCAGACGTACTTGCTGATGCCAGGACGTCACCTGTATATTGGCCGTACAGAAAAAGTTAACATGCTCACCATTTTAAAGATTTGAAACACATTCAATAAGGCTGTTCAGAAGATCTTTAACTGTAGCCGTCTCTGGACTTCCAATCCATCTGTGACGGGCTCGTTTCCGAGGAGGTTCTATATCCAAGTCTTGTTCAGTAGATGACGAAATGAATCCAATGAGCACGTCACTGTCAATTTTATTTAAAGTGTTTTCTTCGAATGGAAATGTTAAATTCTTTATTTCGGCATCAAAATCGATCTTTATTTGGCGAAAAATGACAAAATACATTCTTCAATACAGGTTTTTCTTTTTAGGGTTAGAAAACAGTATCTGCCCAAACTAAATTGTTTTTAAATTTGGTCCTTTTGCAGCGCTATTTAGACCAAATTCTATTGTCACCGTATCTTTTACGATTCCGTTGACAAGTTTTCATTTATTTACTTTGTTTACATGTTAAATGGTTTTGAAATTTTTCAATGATTGCTATCTGCCTAAAATGGTTGTCAATTGCCCAAAAAAATATTTTTCTTTACAGTTGTCTGTTTGAGCTCAAATTTGGACAGAAGGTATCTTTTGAAGTGCATATTCGTAACCCTGACCAAATTAAAAATCTGAATTGTTGCTAAAATTTGGGACGATTTTTTCCGATTTCCAAAATTGCGCTTATTGCACTCATCACAAGGCTAAGTGTTAACCTTTTAGATTAGCCAGTACGCTTAAATTTGACACAAAGAAAGTCCTAGGAGGGGTGTACGCCTAGAAAATAGCGAGAGTGTCTAGGGGACTCCATGCAGACCACTTCTGGTTACGTGAAAAATTACAAAGTTAAAAAAATATTCGTTGTAGCATATTTGCAGTGGCAAAAAGGCCACTTTTCTGAAATTTTGCAAGTTCATATAAAACAGTCTATTACAGGTCTGTGGTAGATTTCATTATCATTGAACTATTACCTTTTGAGTAATCATTGCTCAAAGTTAGCTTCTGGGACAACTTCCCTCCTTCGTGGGGGTTCGAAATCAATTTTTTTCAGCCAGAATATTTTTATGTCGATTTGCTTGAATATGAGGAGTTTTACCTGAAAAAATCATCTTCATAGCATAACGGGGTCCAACGTTTGCAAAACTGTCTTTCACAGTTTCAGTACCCTAAAACTTCATGGTTGTGTTACGCCCGAACTTTTTTGCATGGGTTTTGAAGCGCAGTTACTGTATGGAAGGCCCCAAAACTATTGTTGGTTTTGAAAAGGTTGAGAATGTTATGTGCCCAAATTAAACTAAATTCGTTCCAGTGGTCTGCTTGAGCTCAAGTTTGGATCAAAAGTTCCTTTTGAAGTTCTTAACCATAAACCTGACCTCGACAGAAGGTTTGAATTTTTGCTGAAAGTCCGGTCGATTTTTCCCGATTTTCAAAATTACGTTACTGGGCTCAGTACAAGGCTGATTCTGAAGCCCACGAAAATACTGAAAAGCTCTTATTTGGTATGAAAATAGTACTAGGGTGGATTAAGGCTTGAAAAAAATCTGCGTTGTCGGGACAACATCTGGACTCTTCTCAGCAGCTTTCAAAACTGTAAAGTTAAGAAAATATTTGTTGTTGGTATTGTATTGGAATGCTTAATTTTACATTTTGACATCAAAGTCGATAAAAACGTTGTTTGCCCTAACTGGACTATTTTTCAAAGACCCCTTTGTCAAAACATGCTCCAATACTTTGGCTGATTTTCCTGATAGTTGAAATTATTGGTTCCAAACATAGTGCAAAGCCAACTTATAGTCCAAGACTACTATTTTGGTCTAGATTTAGGAGGAGCTTTTCGAAAAAGCGGTGTTAAGGTAATTTTCCTCTAGGTATTTTGTATAAGAACCGGTTAGAAATGTTATGTACCCAAATCAATTCTTCGTATATTTGCGTTAAAATATTAATCCAAGGTAAAGCATACAAAGCACTGACCTTAACCGATGGTGAATTTTTTTAAATACGCAATTGACTTTTAAAAGGATCGAGCAAAGTCCCTAACCCTAACGGAGCAAAGATTTTCTTGCTTAGGTTTAACTTAAAAACGGTTTCGCAAAAATTAAGTTGATAAGAGAGCCATTTAGTTTGTAAAAGGTTGACCTCAAAATATTTTGTCTTTATCTAGAAACTTTTGAATATATACACGACTAAAAGCGGTTAGAAATAGCTTAAACTATAAGTGAAAATATTAGGTTGTGCTATCAATAAAATAAACATATGAAACTAAAAATGTTATAAAGAAATTAAAAAAAAACAAATGAAAAAAACGATTGCCAAATGTAAATATACTGTATATATTAGTCAGAATTTAGGAGGTGACGTTTAACACGAGAACAAAAAGATTCAAGGAAGAAGACTTAACTAGAATTGTAAATAAGCTTTTTTTTTTTTTGCTACATGGCATTGAAGTAATAAAATAACAAATATGAACAGCCACATTATACACAAGCATAAAGCTGAAAAAATAACTTTTGCCTTTCTTGTCATTTGGCATGGTAGCATGGAATTAACAAAATAACAAATATAGAAAGCCACATTGTACACAAGCACATAGCTAAAAAAACTAAAATGGCATGTAAATAACAATATAAGACATTAAAACACGGCAAATTTTCAGTTATCGTAATCTTATGACATGCATAGAAAACTTTGCAAAAGTGCAATATGGTTGTATTGCGCCCAAACTACTTTTACGGGGCCAAAAATATGTTTTGAAGCGCCTTTTTCGCATGGAAATGTTTAATTTTGTATCCGGCCATCAAAATCGAACTTTAAAGTCTAGAAAAATTGTGAAAGAAAAACTATGAATAAAGTAAGAAATTTCCATCCAGTAGAAGTTCAAAATATGGTTACTTATTTTTAGTGATTAAATTTATTCATGCGTCATGGCATCCATCCGCCACATCGTTCGGGCCAATGTACAAAACTCCTCAAACTTTTGATGGTTGCTGTCGTGACTTTTGTGAGAAGGATTGCATTCGTTCTCATACTTCCTTCTCATGGCCCTCAACGCATTATTTATAGTCATCCATTCGTTTTTGAGGACGGGTTCCAGGATATCTAACCTTTTGAAACCATAAGATCTGGCAGATGCCAGATCTTTGAGGAACCTTGTCTTGACTTTATTAGTTTTGTTAGATGTGTCTTCACTGTCCTCTTCACCCCTGATAAACTTTTTTGCGACAAAGACAACACACAGTATTTGGTATCTATTCAAAAGGTGTTTCTTCGAATGATACCAATCTATTGAAAAGAACATTTTGATTATTTATTGTCATTCTTCTCCTTGGGTAAATTAATGAGTGGGGCGACGATTTGCACACTTACTTCGGCGCTGCGCGTGGCTCACGCAGTTAGCGCACATATTTTACGTGTGCAAGCTTTTCGCGTGTGATGGGGGCTATTCTAAGTCGACTTCGGCGCAGCGGCGAAGGATGTTGCGCAGCGCGAGTCTTTCGCATATGGTATAAGTTATTTTATGTCTGGAACAGCTTTCGTGACTTCGCATATGGTATAAGTTATTTTATGTCTGGAACAGCCTTCGCGACTTCGGCGCAGCGACGAAACATATTGCGCAGCGCGAGTCTTTCACATATGGTATAAGTTATTTTATGTCTGGAACAGCCTTCGCGGCTTCGGCGCAGCGAAGAAACATATCGCGCAGCGCGAGTCTTTCACATATGGTATGAGTTATTTTATGTCTGGAACAGCCTTCGCGGCTTCGGTGCAGCGGCGAAACATATTGCGCAGCGCAAGTCTTTCGCATATGTTATGATTTATTTTATATCCAGTTCAAATGTTGTCACAGGAAGTGTAATCATGCAAAAACTTGCGCTGCACAATATATTTCGCCGCTGCGCCGAAGTCGCGAAGCAGTATTATCCATGCTAAAATATCATTTTATATGATTAGTTTTACATCAGAAATGGCCTTCACAGCTTCGGCGCTGCGGCGAAAGATATTGCGCAGCGCAAATCTTTCGCGTTTATAAAGAGTTATTTTGTGTCCTGAAATGACCTTCGCGGATTCGGTGCAGCGGCGAAACATATCGCGCAGCGCAAATCTTTGTTAACAGCAACTGAAGCTCATACAGAGTTTCTGAGAATGAAAGTGACGTCAGATCAAATGTCGTCAGAAAAGAAAGTGTAATCAAGCGAAAGGTTGCGCTGCGCGTTGGGTTTTGCCGCTGCGCCAAAGTCGCGAAAGTAAAAATTTTGAATAAGAAAAAACTATATCTTGCGAAAGGCTGCGCAGCGGCGAAGTAATTGTGCAAATCGCCGGCCCTTTGAAATTAATGCATGTCCAAATTTTCGTTAATTTCTCGGAGGCAATTCCACTCCTCCTAGGATAATAAATTATACCTTTAAAGAAGCGCATTACGATGTAGAACATGAAAATCGGTGTTACTTACATTTAGGTTTTGCCAATTTTGCGAAAAACCCCAAAAACCAAAAAATGCTGACGTCAGCAAAATTTGTTTTTTGAATTGCCTCCAAAAGATTAACGAAAATTTGGACACGCATTAATTTACCCGAGTCTGTTGATACTCGTTGATACTCGTTCATTTCAAAAAAAATTCAGATAACTCTATCAACATTTTGGTACAAAAATTCCCGAGATTGTTTAGAATTTCTGACAATAGTCCAAGCATTAATATTTACATTCTCTGTGAGTTTGATTAATATTTCTCATACCTGTTGGAAGACTTTGTCTCTCTGGATAAAGTTCATCAAACTTCGTATTTTTCTTAACGACTTGTTCAGGCTCTTTTTCTGACTCTTGTTCGGACTCTTCATCTTTCTCTTCATCTTTCTCATTGATACCGATATCACATCTTGTTAATTGAACTAAAAAAATCAAACAAAGAATCGTGTAATTTTTATTATAAAGGAGAAAGAAAGAAAGCAATTTTTGTTTAAATAGCCATCTGCAGTGTGTTTTTGACAAAGTTTAAATAATCTTTAACGATTCTGTTGACGAATTTCAATTGAAATAATCTTCTCAGATATTCAATTATTTTTAATTTTTCGGTCGTTATTTGCCCAAATAGGTTGTTGATTACCCAGAGAATTTTTCCATTGTCTGTTTGAGCTGAAATTTGGACCTGAGATGCTTTTTCAAGTGTCTGCATCGTGGTGAAAAATCTAAAGATAGTGACACTAATGAGGGAAAATGAAAGTTCCCTGAAAATTTAAATGATATTTGTCATACCCTTTGGAAAACGCCAAATTTGGCCATTTTTTCACTGAATTCCTAATTTTTGATACCATTTTACTGGATACGTCTTATCAACGACCGTTCAAAAGTTAAATATCTCAACCATTTTCCAAGTTTGTTAAAATATCTTTCATGCCTTGATTGAAGAAAAAATTTTGTGATTTTTTTTTGACTTTTGAAAAAAACGATTTGAATTTTTTTGCTTCCGGAATTTTGAAAAACCTAAAATTTTAAGTGAAAAATTGAAAAATGTGCTCACTTAGTACACCATATCCTACCAAAATCGACAATTCTGGGCTTAGGCACCACCCATGTTGCAGTTAGTCCACTGGTGGAGTAACTGTATTCCCAAATTTTGGTTTATATACCACCACGGTAGTAATTGGCATAGTGTTTATATAATAACTGCATGACCCCCCCTGTTTCCTTGTGAATTAAATGTAAAGTTGATTGCTTGTTTTTTATCTAAATTTTGACAAACTGAGTTAATGAATTTCAAAATTTACCAACTCTCAAAAATCGTTGTTTTTTTACTAAAAGGTTTTATGAACATCGTCTGCTTACTCGTCAATTCTAATTTATAATACAAGCTTTTTCACATTGAATTGGCACAGATGTTGAGCAAGATTTTTCAAAATTAGGGAGACACTGTTCTGATATGAAACATGTGTCTTATATGGAACGGGAACACTCATGCAAAATAAAACCTCTAAATGTCTCGTGATTATAAACCATACTTTTGCAAAGTAAGAGTTTAAAAGGCTCATTTTTAAAATTCGGTTTGGGAATAGTTTTTGAAAGACTTGAGCATCATATTTTTTGGGATTCCGAATTTAGAAAATAACCTTTATTTTATCATCTAGTTTTCGTTAATCGTTCACATAAGAAACGTCTTCTTGAAAATCTTGTTTACAGGAATTTGACGTCTTAAAAAATTGCCTAAAAACTTTTCAATCGAACGCAACTTCTTTCGAACTGTCACCTGAGGCGTGGCCACGTGTTTTCGTTTCGGCGGACAAGACCTTTCTGTTGGGAAAGATTTTTGGAGACAATTTTTCCCATGACTAATGCAATCTCAAATGGCTTAAAAAAGGAAATGTCAAAAGGAGACCTTAAAAAGGTCACATGAACTACACACCCTTCACATTCTATTGGGAAAACTTTGACCTTTTTGGCCAATTTTTATGTTCGAGGGCCAACCCCGGTGAATACGCCACTGATAAAAACTATGGATGCTAGGATAGAGGACTGATATTGATTGAAAGAATCTAAAAAAGCTTGTAAAGGGGGAGTATTCTGGCTACAAAAGAGAGTTTTATGGTATTTTTAAATCATATTAAATTGCTTGTTAATCGAATCCCTTAAGAGTAATTAAGAATTTAATTGCGAAAATGACGTTATGAACTTTAAAAATATGTTAATAATATGTTGCATCACCCTCTTTTACAAAAAGTGCTTAGTTTTAATGGGTAATTAACTTTTTTGTTTCAAAATTTCTTTACACTGTCTGCAAAGAATTGAACTATTTTAAAATTTGCGGAAAGTTTTTCCAAAAAGATGTGTCAAAAGTTATGACTGTTTTTTTAAGCAAAATCCAGATGAAAAATTGATGAAAAACCACTATTTTGCAGATTTCGAGACAAAGAAGCATTTACCAAAGTTTTCCGCAAAAACTTTTATTGTTCGGTAAAAGATGCACCATCTACTGCGAAAAATTTTTCAAAATGTTTTTTCTTCGCCGAAACTAAGCTCTTCAAAGTTGATATACCCTTCCTCGCAAAAGTCTTCATTTTCTTCTTCATCAATTTTTTTCAATGCAATTGTTGAATTTTCAGATTCAGGAATAGTTTGTCTAACAGAAAATGTATAACATGCCATAGTTTTGTTGGTTACATCAGTCAGAAAGCACATTTTGAACACGACAATTATGAAAAATTCACTATGGTCAGAGCCCTTAATGGTTAACATTAACTCCGATGTTTCTAGCGCGGAGATATTTTAAAAATGGTAGCTAAGCTGCATAATCACATTCTGATAAATAACGAGATTGCTCACGAGAATTTTTAACCTGCGCGAGCTAACCCGCACCTGTCAATCATTTTCTAGCTGCTTTTCTTTTAACTTGTGATTCTGAAAAAAGTGATAATAATAAAAAAAGTCGATTTTTATGCATTTATTTTAGTTGAAAGTTTTGGAATACTGGATTTTCAAGAGAAGGGACAGTGTCATGACTCTTGTCTCTCCACCCGCTAACCAACCTGATCTATTTTGTAATACTGTACTTAAGTCAAACTGCACTGAGGTGACACCACTTAGAACATTTTTGTTTCTTAAAAATATAACGGGAATTTTCAAAAATATCAATAAGAGCTCATAAAACCAGAAAAAGTTTGGTCAATGCTGACAAAATAACACTAACTCCAACGCACCGTATAGGATTCGAACTCTCGAAAATGACATTCACAAACTTACCAGCTCACCGCCTTATCCACTCAGCCACTCAAGATGTAAATTTAGATGAACAATGATAAATGATATAATATAACTTTATTTGCCATGACCAGTATAATTTTATTTACCCTGTCAAGGTATGAAACAAATGATTTTAGATAATTTCCAACATGCGGGAGCCGATCGCCGATTCTCAGGGGATTTACAGGACTCTTTAGTGGGACTGCTGCAAACGGGCTGTAAACCCTGCTAGTGCCTGTAAAATTAGAATAATTTCTATCTGGGGGGTTAGGACACTCTCCAATCGCCTTAAAGTCTCAAAAGACTGAGGAGAGGAGCTTTTTCTTGCATACAGTACCCATATACAGCAGACAGAATTCACAGAGCATACACGGGCGGGCGATTAAACACGATCGCGCGGAATGCAGGTCAAAAAATACCCGTGAGGAATCACGTTATTTATCAAAAAGTGCGTAATCATAAAGAAGCGGTGGTCGCTTGGGTCTAGTTCGTTTTTTGCCTGCTGAATAATTTCATTACTGTTCTTTCTCATTGGTCCTACTTTAATTAAAATCTTCTAACTGTGATATTCAGATAGATGTGACATAAATGGCAATTAAATTTATGTTTATTCCTTTTCTTTGTTGGAAATGGATGGATGGTTTACACAACATCACGGGTTGCAATTCCACAACAATGGGTTGAAAGGTAGCCATAATAGCAATATTCAGTTGCTGTGATCGCAGCCAATATGAGAGATATGCAAGTTGTTTCAGATTGGTTACTTTCCTAGCAATGGCAGCTAACTTTTCAATATATGGTCGCAGCATTATCAGAGAAAAGATCTATCGATTTATGTCGAGCGCATCACAATATCGTATCGATGCGATAATAATCGATGGATAATCGATAATAATCAATGGATAATTGATGAATAACCGTTAACCAGAGGTTGTCATTCAAACAACTTAGACTAAAAATCTCAATCGAATCAATTGAACGTAATCATATGTAATCGAATAATCATTGCGATTCAATTGTCAAGCGCAATTAAAAATCTCGGGTGGAGCAGGCTGATTCCTGGGTAATTATTTGATTCTCTGTTCGATTGCATTCGGGTAAGGTTTAATTGATTCAATTGGTTGTCTATAGACCTTTCCGATAATGCCGCAGCCATATTGGAAGTACGCAAAATAGCAACTAGCTAGGGAACCAGGGGTAATTAATCGATAAAATCGATCATCGATTTTAATCGATAAATAATCTATATAAAGCGATGGATTAGTTAACGATTAAAATCGATAATCGATAGCTAATTGCAGTGGAAAAAATTGTGAATTACCGATTAGCCATCAATTAGTATCGATTGCTTTTCGGCATGGATAGACCTTTCCGATAATGCCGCAACCATATTAAAAAGTACGCGAAATAGCAACTGTTGCTAGGAATGTAGCGAATCAGAGACGACTTGCCTATTAAAATTTCATCGATTTTAATTGATAGATAATCAATATTAATCGATGGATTAGTTATCAATTAGAATGGATAATTGATAGCTAATTGAGGTCAAAAAATTGTGAATATTGATTAGCTATTGATTAGTATCGATTGCTTTTGGTATCGATTTATGGATTACTCATCGATAATCTATCGATAGACTATCGATAATTATTGATTACCGATTCTAATCGATTCGATGATCAATTTTACCGATTAATTACCTCTGGTACTTCGAGAATTGTCAGTGTGCCAATCTGTGCCAATTTGACTAAATGACTATTAAATTGGAGTACACTAACCCCTATCAATTAATTGAACGCAATCAAATAATTGCAATTCGATTGTGGAACGCAATAGAATGGCAATCAAATATTAACTAGGATTTGCTGATCGATTATCCGATTGTGTTCGATTGATTCAATTTGTATTCGATTAGCCCGCTCCTAGATCTTAAGGGTAGGCAGCCGCCAATACGCCTATCAGAATAGTGTGTCAGATAAATCATACGATATCTTGATTGGTTTTGGTTCACCGTAACAGCCTGTTATTAAAGTTTTTCTCGAATTAAGTTAAATTGACCGTAAGTCCAGAATCGAAAGTGCCTCTTGTTACTCGTTGTTACCCGTTGTTACCTGTTCTTTGACTTAGTTCAAGATAAAGTGTAACAACAGGTAACAACGAGTAACAAGAGGCACTTTCGATTCTGGACTGAAACTTGTTCGGTCAATTTGACTTAATTCGAGAAAAAGTGTAACAACAGGAAATAACAAGTAACAACGGGTAAGAAGAATTAGAAGTAGCTAAATCTAAAAAAGAAAACGCCCACATAATGCAAAAGGAAAAAAAAGAAGAATATAAATAGGTCATGGTTGCTTTTCATTCATTTATCTTTTTCAATCTTGAAATATCATTTACTATCTTTTCCAAATCTATTTCCAACATGGATTTCTCAAGCTCATCCTCATTGCTATCCAATGGTATCAAGCTTGTGGTTGAAGTCGATAAGACTTCATATAGATATTTTCCAATTCATTGTCAGTGCTAAGTTCCATAATGTTGGTATTTTTGTTTTCTGTTCAAGATTTTTCGTCACTCGATAAAAGACACACCCCTCTCGTGGATCCCTTTTCAAAGTTGCTCTTCTAAATTTTCTTTTCCGTTTGTCACCTCTATTTAATGTTTCACACAAAGTCGAGGCATTATTAAGTTTTTATTAAGTTTTCTTAAAAAAAAAGTGCAGAAATTAATTTAACACATCATTGATTCCTAATGTTTGAAAATTTAATATCGAATTGAAAACATATAAGATTTTGACTTCAAAATATTTTTTACAATGTTTAACGTACTACAAAGAACGCTATTATACAATACAGGAGTGAAGCAACCATAAAAATTCATAAATTAAAACGAAAATGAAAAAATAATTCATTTTTTGAGGAGTTTTTTAAAAGCAGCAGAATCAGCACGTACCCTCAACGAATCACGGGTTCTTGATTGATGGAAATCAAAAGCTTTATCTCGAATAATGGCAGCCCAGTTCTTGTCACCATGTCTTTTGATACCTTTTAAAAGCATATTATCTTCCATTGGCGAGAACTTAACTTTCTTGTTACCAGCCTCCTTCGAGGCGATCTCCCTTTTGACAGTGACACTATTGCTAATCTTTGTCTTGTCATACATGGGTCGTTTTTGAGAGCGAACAGGTGTCGATGCTTTAACCGAGCTAATAGTTTCCATTTGAACGTCAGTAGAATCATCAGGACTGGCGTTTGAGTTACCAACCGAAGAACACATATTTTGTACACGCTGCATAATATTGTTTACCTCTCTACATTGGGCATCCAAGTTGTTGGATTCAAAGTTTTCTTCGTCCGCTTCAACAATGAAAGGGGTAGCACTACTATTAGCATTGTTCGAAGAAGAAGGTCCGGCCATTTGGTTGAGATTCATAGGGGAGGAAGATTTCGATATTGATGTTAAATCTCTAATTACCTCAGAAATTGCCTCTGGTTGATCTGTTCGTGCTGCTTCTAGCATTTTCTCCATGCACTTTCGTCCTTGTGTTGCCACTATTGCTTCTTTTTGTAGTGTACCTTCGCAACATCTGAACTGTGTTTTTGGTCTTCAGAAATGATTTCTTGTTCTGATTTCGATAAACTATCTGCACTTGCAGTCTCAACGATCTGTCGATATCGAGTTGGATGAATGTACTTTCCTATAGCTTTATGTACAAGTAGAGTCATGGCAGTAGTTAAAGATTGGTATTGGTGTCCTGTCGTAGATACTAGCAGATAATCACAAGTTGGACTCATTAGGGGTCGTACGAAGTCTATATACGTGTCGAGTACGGTGAATACGTCCTCGGTTAAGATGAGGGTGTCAAAAAGGTATTTACCTGCAGTCTTGAATTCTCTTTGATCAACAAACCCGTCTGTTTTCTTGGCTTTTTCGATCATTTGCAAGGTTAAATACTGAAATGTCAAAGGTCGGCTGCACTTCACTCTCAGGAACAAAAACGTAGTGATGAAACGAGTACAAAATGTCAAGTCCTGCTTGTTTGGTAGGGGCTCTTGGATTTTGCATTTATTGATGATATCTCTGTCCATTTCTTTAAAGCTAGCCCAACTATCTCGACCAATCAAATTTTCCTAATCAAATTTTCGGCTGCTGTCGAGTCGTTTTTTCTTTCTCAAGTTCTCTTTAGCTCTTCTTAAGTAGACGTCGGTGATTGTGAAACATCTCAATTTGTTATCATTGATTCCAAATAGTTTTCTATAATCCATTAAATCAGAAATAGCTTTTACGTAGTTCAATGCTCCTGAAGAAGACATTTTCAATTCTTCTACTAAAACAGTCAAAAACTTTTGTATTATAGTTGTCAAGCCTAAACAACAATCAACAAGTTCATAAGATAAAGGAGCTAGTGACTCGTTGTCACTAGTGCTGTTCATCAAAAACTTCATAGCATGTTTAGCTACCTGTTTCGCTTCTCTATCATTTTTACCTCCTCCACAAGTAGTGGTTAGCTATTTATAAAACGCATTTCATATTACTTCGTCAATTGAATAGTATGGCTTTGAACTGGTTGAAGCCTTTCTTTGGACAGCAGGCTGGTTTAGTTCAACTTCTTCCCTTTTCACCTCTGGTTAATCGTCAAAATAATAGTACCAAGGATGTTTGTTATGTTTTCGTAAACCTCTTTTACTTTCAAAGTCTGAATGTAGGCGTAGCTTTGTTGGACAAGTGAATTTACCTTTTTCGTTTTCATCGAATGACAACTTTCTTTTCCCGTTAGCTGAACCCATTGATCGAATGCCAGTCTACGAAGAGCACTCTTCTGCGAGCCATTCTCGCCCTTGATGAATAAGTTTAATAAGAGTGCCTTTCTATATCATTTAGATTTTGCTTTGATAACTAAATGCAGGGGGTCATCATGTTCGATCCAAATTATTTTGCAACCTTTAGAAAATTTGCTTTTTCATTGGCTCTTTCATTCACCGGGGGAAGTAAGCATTTTATCATTCTACCGCCTTTTCCTTCTCTAAGGAATTCAACATAATGTGAACCATAACCCTTTTTGTTTTTAAACTTTGGAGTATTTACGAACAATAAAGGATTACTATGATTTAGACTGTTAGTGCCGAAAAGGACCTTTTAGTAAGAAAGAAAATGATTCCTTATAATAAAAACTTTCTGTTCCTACCAATACATTAAACTGTAGTAAAAAGAAACGATAAAACTGTTCTTTTGATAACAATTAAATTAGGTACATAATCTTCCAATGCCCAAGGAAGCAAATTATACCTTACAAAGCAAATTACACCTTACAAAGAATACTCTTTTCCCAACGGTAATAACGAATTTGATCCTTTTTCTATTGTACATATCGAAACCCGCATTAAGGTATTAGTTATTGTGTACAAATGTAAGTATACAATATAAGTGTACAAATACAACCCATGCCAAAAGGAACGATTTATTCTGCTCATTAAGAAGAACAAATCTTTCTCCGCGGTGATAATAAATTGTTCCCTGATCAATATGAACAGTTTATATTACGCGCAAAGGAAAAAAATAGGGTGCTTAATAAAGCTCGCTTTGTTCTCTTTATAGAGGACTTGTTTGTTCTCAAAAAGAGAACGTACTCCCCTAGAGAAAACGTTCTCAAACAGTTCACTTTGGAACAGATTGGATAACAAATTTACGTTCCTTTGTTGTACACAGCATAGTAAAATTGTGTTGATTATTTTGAGATTCGTTCAATAGACACAATTCCTTAAGTAGCATAAAAGAAGTATAATTCTCAAGAGTGAATGTTTTATTACAGATGTGATTCCTTTGTTAAAGTGATTAAAATTTGTGAAAAAAAATGAGGAAAGTAGTTCACAAAAAAGTATAAAATCAACTACATTAAGGTATACAATGGAAGGCAAGGAAGTTAAAATCTAAAATCAATGAGATCTAATAATCATAACAGATGATTGACATCATTAAATATACATATTGCATTTGAGCAGAACTCGTGTGAAAAAAAAAGAAACGAACCTTTTTTCTTTAATAATTCACAACAAACACAGTGGTCTGCTTTCGCAAAGCGATTTGAATGCATTTGTTTGAAGCAGTGCTTCCAAAGGCTTTGCCAATTTTCTATGACATTTTTCACATACTTGATGTTTCTTCTTCTTTTCAATCAAATCCTCTATTACGTCAAGGTAGTCTGTGTAATTCTCGGTGTTATTTCTTGCCCCCAATCGTAACCACATCCATTCACACGTCCTAGGAACCGTCCCCATTGCTCAGGCTGAAGTGAAAAACGAAGAAGTTGATCAAAGACAAATACTGAACGAAAAACAATTGTATGCCCAAGGATTTACAGAAGGATAGTTGTCAAGAGTAAGTAAGTAAGTAAGTAATAGTTTATTTCATGTTGACGAAAAGGTAGCAACAAAGGCTAATAAAAGTCAACGCTACTTTACAATTAAAAAAGACTAATGTTTTGTTGGCATCTCATCGTCGCTGCTACTGAGGCTAGATATTGATAGCTTTTGGTTGGCAAAGTTTTTGTTTGTTTTTATCAAGTGAAGGTTATCTGTTCTAGGACTTCCTCTCACACGCCAAATGAAATCACCATCACATTCGGAGTTCCATTTTTTAGCTTTTTCGCACATTTCTTTGATTTTTCTTCTTTCATTGATGGTGAAATCATCAGTGATGCTTAGATGATATCCAAACTTTTTTAAGGCTTTAAGGTTGCTCATGATTCTTTCTTTTTCTTCTTCACTTTGCAAGGTCACCTTTATCGGACGATTTTTCTTCGATTTTTCTTGCGTTGGTTTGATGTCGCGGATGCCGATATCTTTGAGCAGATCCTCAATTTCCTTTTTGTCCTCTTCTTGATCTTCTTCTTTCCAGTCTTCAGCTTGTTCACTGAGTCCATGAATTATGATGTTTTTACTTCTTGATTCGATGTCTCGTTTTTCTCTCCTCTCCTCTTCTTTTTGTTCCGCAACAACAGATTTAAGATTTTCCTTGTGTGCTTTGGTTATAGCAGCGTAAGTTTTACGGGATGACTCTTTCATAAAATCTTTTTTCTGTTGTATCTCTTCTTTTATCATTTTCCTTGTTTTGGCTTCTAGGTCGCTCATCTTTTGTGTTAGCATTTTTTCGATGTCGTTGTTGATGACTTCTCGGTTTTTGGTCAGTTGTTTTTTGAGTTTTTTGATTTCGTCGTCTTTTTTAGCAATCTGCTCTTGCATCATATGGTACTTGTTTTCTCCGATTTTACTTCTTAAGGATCTAGTTATTCGCACACAATTGTGACATACATATTGATTATTGTACGTGTTAGCGAATATTTGCAGTTGATAAAGTGGCAATTGTGTGCATTCGTAATGTACCATACGTTGGCAGCTACGGCATTTGAGTCGATTTTGATCTTCATCATCAATGCATGTTGCAGTTGTGTTTGCTGCTTCAATTGGTGGGTCTTGGGTGTTTTTATGGCGATTTTTGTTCATATTTAGCGAATTTCGATGCTTCTTTGAGTTTCCACCATTTTTTTGAAAGCGATGCAGAACACGTCTTGACTATTTGACGTCAAATAAAAAACTGTTGAGGGTAAGAGCTCACTTTTTGTGAAAATTCATCGATTTGTTCTGTCGTAAGGTTGATTTTGTTCATTTCTTTGTACAGCCATTCAAAGTCCAGAAAGTAGAACAGTGTAAGATTTTTGAGTAGTGTAATTTGTTAAGAAGTTTAAGTAGAAAATTTTGGTTCTCTATCAAATCTTCATGAAATATTTTGAATGTAATAACCACACCAAGAACCAAAGATAATTTCATTAGCCTACCTGCCATAGCTTTCTTGTTGGCTCCACCTCACTAGGCTTTAAAGAATTCACCAAATTTTGATGGCAATTTAGCTAGCAGTCTTTTCTTGTCGTTGCCCATTAGTGATGTCCATTCTAGTTTTTTGTTCTTATTTTCCCAAATGTTGAAGGAAACCCCACATTCTTGTATGCAACGGATCATTGCCTTTTGATGGACATCAGTATTTTCTTTCCGCAAAATTGATAAAGAAACCAGAGATATAAAATTTGAATTACCCTTTTAAGAAAAGTATAATAAAAAACATACAAAAAAGTTGAGGTTGAGGGCTTAAAAGGCTAAAAAATACTCATAAGGTTGCTTATATCCCTAGCAAAACTTTGGAATTTTAAAATTCCCAGCCAAAATCATAAAATGTAGGTTCAAGGTAATGCTTAGCATTCCCGCAAACCGCTGGGGGGCCCATTTAATTCGATAGATTTTTCCTTTGCAATGGTGTTAACTGTTTTGTGACATTCGACAAGGAGCTCTTCGCAGATTTGTAAGTTTCATCTGTCTTTACGATTGACAAAACCTTGTTTCCTGACAAAATATACAAGAGTGTTTTCTTTGCTACAAGCTCTCGATGAATGTCGTGATCAACCAATTAATTGGTTAACCGAGTAGGTGCAAACGACAATTGTTGTTGAACGTGAGATTTTAGTCCCATCAGCACTGATCTTGAGCTGAAAATGATTAAGGGTTACATCAAAACCAGTTAATTCGTGAGACTTGTTTTAAACCTTTTTTGTAAGTTGGTAGATTTGGGGGTTAAGTTTTATATGTACATACCGTAAATTCATTTTCTTTCAACCTTTGGATAAACAAATCTTTTTTCAGCGAATCCAACAAATCTATCTCCGCACCAAGTTGACAAGGTGTATACACAATGTCAAATGACTCGTTCATTGTTCTATAATTGAGGTCAATAGTTAACAACAGAATAACAGAATCAAAATCATACTCAAACTTTCAGTGCACTTTCAAAGACAAAAACTAATTTTATCAGATGATCAAATAAATGTGAAATGTCTTACAAAAAAAGGACTTAAATTTCTATCTAAAAGTCTTCCAAAAAAGAGATTTCCTGAAAATTTTCTAGAGCTGTCTAGAATAAATAATATAAAGGGTATTTCTCTAGTTTTGAATTATACCTTTGGAATTTTTCAACAAGGTAAGATCTTGGCAGGTCAGGAAACATTTGACTCAGCTCATGATATCCACTTAAAGAGATGCTGTGCTTATCCAGGACGTACTGTAAAGACTTCATCTTTGCTTCATAGTCTTCCTCTGAAATAATAGATTTTATATAAGAAAAATCCTCATTCGTTAAATTATCTCATCGATTGCTTATTTGTTTTATTTTCTAGGGATTTACAAACCTTCCACTGAGTAACCAAAGCAGCCATCTGATGACGTACTTTCTTCGGATGAAGCATCGATCGAACTTTGGGACGAATCTATGATATGAAATTTCTGGTTATGAATGGATGTTTGAAATTGTTGATATAGCTTGAAATGAGAGCCTAGGGAAACTTATTTTTATGCTCTTTGAAATTTAATCCTTACAGTCTTATTGGTAAAACAGTTCAGAATTCTGGTATACATTTCTGGTTATGATTGGATATCTAAAACCACGGATAATTGACCAATTGGATACCTTAAACCACGAAGAATCTACCAATCACACCCAATTATCGAACCCCTACTGGGATCTGAAAAGAAATGGAGTGGAACCAATTCTCTCCTGGGAATTAATCGACCACGCATCGTCCTACAGAAATGGCTCAAAAAACTGCAATTTATGCTTAACTGAAAAAGTGAATATAATCACCTCCAAGCGTGAACTCGTTAACACAAAATCTAAATTAATTTTAAAATGCCGACACGTGAACAAATTCTTATTGGAAAGTTACAAAACAGTCCCTCCAGATGGGTGATAACTTTCACGTTCCTTTATTGTATTTTATTATCAAAATCAACATTTTATTTCAACCAATTTCCCTAGACACAATTTATATACAGACTTTTTAACCAATTAACTCATTTTTAATACTTTTTATCACTTTTACAACCTGTCAATTAATCATCCTTTTATATGTTTTAAGGGCAGAAATTTGTTCAAAATTTTTTTATTCATCACACATCTGATGATCGTTTTATTTTGATATATTTATACTTTATACTTAATTTGTTTTTTTATTTAATTTTTAATTTACAGTAATATATTTCTCAGGTCTACCGACTTCTATAAAAAAATCATGCTTAACATTTTACAATTTTACAGTTGTAGGCGCACGGTGGGCCTCTTAATCAGTCGTCTTTACAATATTTCATTTTCAGTAACAGGTTTTGTTACAGATCTTCTTAAAGTAGAGTTTTGTCCGAGGACTTCCTCTAACCTTATATATCCAGCTTCCATTATTTTGTAATTTTCTTATTAGCCTTTTTATGCCATTCTTTAATAGTTTCGCGTTCTTTCTTCGAGAAATCGTCGGTTACTCTAAATTCGTCTTTCTCTAATTTGTGGACTGATGCCAGAATCTGACGTTTCTCTTCTTCGTTCTTTAGCACGACTTTCTTTTTGTTGTTCTTTTTGTCTTTTTGTTTTGAACATTTCGTCCTTCCGAGCTCCTATTCTTTCTGCGTTGTCGATGTTTACCTTTAATCCCATTTGGTTTTGTACAACTTCTTCAACATAATCCTTATCACCTACACGTTGCTCTTCTAGGTCTTCATGTTTGTTCTCTCCGAGGTTGTTAACAATGATATTGTACTTTGTTAACTTTAACCATCGTTCTTCTTCTTTCTCTTCTTTAATGAAATTCTTTATCGTTATCTCTTGTTTCTTTAGCCCATCTTTAGTAATGATAGCGTATGTCTGTTGTTGCTTTGATTCTATATCGTGGTCTTTTTTCTTTAGCTCATCTTTAGCGATGCTAGCGTATGTCTGTTGTTGTTTCGATCCTTTAATGACATCATCTTTGTTTACAAGATCGTCGATCTTCTTCTCCAGTCTATCCAGTCTAGTGAAAACACATTGCTCATCTTGTTCTTTCTTTTTTCCTTCAGTATTTGTTGCCTTGTTATTGGCCGTTCTTTGTTTACTTGTTTTGATCTTCTCTAATAATATTGGCGTGACTGTGATGCATTTCGCACATTCGAATCTCCTTGCTTTGTACTGAAGGCAAATCTGTACTTGGTACGCTGGAAGCTCCGAACAGGCATAGTGAACGAATCTTTGGCACTTCCTACACTGCAAGACATCGTTATCCCGTATTATTTCATTTATAAAGCATTTATTTGGGGTGCAGAATCCATATTTTGATGAAATTTCCGTGTTAAGATTTTCAGAAGTTTTCGCCATTTTGTTGCATTGTCAAGAGCACAACCGTACAGATTTTATTGGACGTCAAATATACTAGTTGATTTTTTTTGGACCTACCCCGGTGGGGTAGAGGTCCTTTAAATTAACCTTTGTCCGTTCGTTCGTTCGTTCGTTCGTTCGTTCTTTCGTTCGTTCGTTCGTTCGTTCGTTCGTTCGTTCGTTCGTTCGTTCGTTCGTTCGTTCGTTCGTTCGTTCGTTCGTTCGTCGTTCGTTCGTTCGTTCGTTCGTCGTTCGTTCGTTCGTTCGTTCGTTCGTTCGTTCGTTCGTTCGTTCGTTCGTTCGTTCGTTCGTCGTTCGTTCGTTCGTTCGTTCGTTCGTTCGTTCGTTCGTTCGTTCGTTCGTTCGTTCGTTCGTTCGTTCGTTCGTTCGTTCGTTCGTTCGTTATTAGCTTTCCTCTTAGATTGGCTAATTAGTTTTATCTGATTTTTTTTCACCCTCGAACGTGACGGAGCCCAATTTTCGAAAAAAGAAATTTAGGCAAATTTGGGCCAAAAAACGGCTAAAAACGGGTTTTTTGGACTTTGTGAAAAATTGGATTATTATTTTCATGGCTCAAGTAGATTTTTTCAAAATGATTTTGTTGGCCCAAAAAACGCATGTTTATCTATAAGAATTACTATTCGTAAGGATACATCAATATTCTTAGCCAAATTACTCAATTTTTTGATGAGATGTTTTGTTTTGCTCACAAAGTCTTGAATATGAAAAAATATTTCAAGAGCATGAAATTTTGGTTTTTTAAACGTTTTTTAATAAGAAACAAACGACTAATTTCAATAGATCGTCACTGTATGTGTTCTGAATGATTGTTTAATGGTCACGCTCACGTAGATACCAATTATATATGTGTTAGATGCATAACCAGGTAGGTCCATAAAAGTATCACTTGTTCAAATTCAATCACCTAAACCGTATAAAAACCCTGGTCTGAAAGCCTTTCAATTTTTTCAATTTTTCTAATACTCTTTTTTTTTGTAGCATATGGGAAAGTCGAGGCTCAACATGCTTAGCAAAATCTCATGTTGCTACACCTTACTTTATATTGGATTGTCTTCGATATTGCTGACGTTTTCCAAGCTCGTGGACCATTTTTCCAGTTCTGACCTCCTTTTGGGTCTGTTCTGCTTCCGTAACTACCTGAATTATAAAAAAAATTATTTATATTATGAAACTATTATATATAATTATATTATTTGTTCAAATTTAAAGAAAATTAGCAGAATTTTTGCTATCTTAATTGACATAAATTAGAAGGAAAAAAAGTGAATTTAAACAACATATACATGTCTCGTCTGCAAATTATTTTGTACTGATATCAAATGCCACTTCTCCCTTTCTTTTTGACATATTTTCATGTTTTTCTTCATCGTTGCAGTGGCGATCTTAGCAGCTATGGTTCTTAGACATTTGGTTGTTTTTTCCGCATCGATAAGTTCCAGCCCGTAAACATCTAAAAACTCCACAACAGTCAATTTTGCCTCTTCAAATGTCATAGCATGGAAATGCTTCAATTTAGCGCCATTAATTTTTTGTTTAAATTCTTCTTCGGGGGAGAGGGGGGGATAATGTAAGTTCGGCCATCAAAAATCTAATTCTCTTCCCTCTTTGCTCGTAACTGAAAATGTTAAATTCGTCCGATTCACCCTTTTGATTTTGCAACATTTCTTTAACATTTCGAATGCGAAAATTCGAAAATTATTCCCGCGTCCAAAATGGGCGTGGTCAGAAGTAGAGAGAGAAGTTTCTAGGCTTCAAGGAGGGGGTGGGGTTGTATGAAAAATTTGGAAGTTGTTTTTAATGTGAAATCCTGAATTTCGGAAATCAAGCTTACCAAAACAAGGTTAGGCTATACCTTATTGGGGGAAAGTAACGAAAATTTTTAGGGGGTGACGAGACTTTTCCCCGATCAAAACTTTACCCGATTTTTTAAACCCCAACTAAAATTAAAATCTAAATTTTTTACACCTTTACAAACCGAAATTGAATTCGCTTAAATCGTCGAATTACAAGATTTTTTTCGAGCTAGTGAAGGAAACCATTTCATTTAGACAATTGAGTAAAAGTGACTAAACTGTAAATTTCGTCGGGGAAAAGTGACGAATTTGAAATTTTGGTCGGGGAAAATGACGAAAATACCTCTAGGTGATATATTTTTTCCTGACTAAATAAACCTCCGACGTTTTTTTCCCATATAAGGTATGTAATAGACTTAAATATGTTGCGAAACGGGGTTTAAAATAGAGTGAAGAAGTTGTTCTTTCAAAATTCATGTTAATTTTTCAATTCTTTCATAAAATACATAATAAATTTCTCAAACTATTTAAAACTTTTTATAACTATTAAATTTCTAATAAAAATCGCAAACTATTTGTTCAAATAAATTTACATTAAATAAAAGTGCCTTAAGCTATTTTTTTCATAACTCTAACATTACTAAAATAAGGTAAACTTTTGTATTAGAACAATAATGAGGATTTGAAATGCAACAATCTGCGAATTAAGGGTCAAAATTTAATTGGTTTTAGATTTGAATTTATTGAATAAATCTTGATTTTTTTCTGGCTTTGATACTCTATTTTACAGTTTTAACCAATTTTCGTTGTTGCATGGAGTTCACCACTGAGGATGAGACTAGGGTATCATACATACAAGAGAGAGTACATTAAAGAAAACAAGAGGAAATAATATTGAATAGTAAATAATAGATAATGCTTACTTGCTTGCCAGAGTAAAAGAACTGGGCTGATGCAACATTCTTATTGTTGCAACATTTTTATTCTGTAAATAAGAGCGTACGTGCAAGATAGCACGTATCATTTTATTTTTCTTTAATTTTTGGCCTGATTTTTTCCAGTTTTTATGTTTGTTACTTTTCTCTTACAGATCCCGCGGTGTATAACTAAAGTTTACTTCTTACTATTATTAATGGCTGACCCTTTTTTCTTTAAGCCTCAACTCCTATACTATATGTAATTTGACCAATATTGAACTGCAAAATTTATCAATATCTCAAGTTTGATCTCATTTTATCTTGAGTCTCTTCCATTTGTTTATCTGGTTTCTTTTAAGTGCATTGTTCAGTATTTTCAGTAAAGATCAGGTTTTCTGCATAATTTATGATAATTTATTTTGTATTTGCTAGTTTATATAAATTTTAGTTTGATAGCCAACTTTGTTCATCATATTTACATTTCCTAGCTATTTTTCATAATTTTAGTATTCTTGGTTTAGGTTTTCTATAAATATGGCAGCTTGTCCACTTTTCTGATGAGTTCAGTTGACATGTAGCACTCAGAGAGTCAACACCTCAGGACTTTGTCATTTCTCACATAAATTTCAAATAATATAAACATAAGTCAATCAATGAAAGTCTTCTAATCATTATGACATTTTGGATTCTCCTTCACAGTTTTTTAACTCTGGCAAGCTGGTAAGCATTATTTATTATTTACTATTCAATATATTTCTTCTTGTTTACTTTAATGTATTCTCTCTGTTGAATCAGCCCTTTTTGATTGGCTCATAAAGTTTTTAAAGCTCTATTGTTTTTCTTTTGAAAGATCGATTGTTTTTTAGTCACGTGTGTTTAACAAACCAATCATAATTTTTAAAATAACATTCCATATGTCAGAATAATAGCATTCCATGATCCGACCGATTTCTATGAGTCTTTTTTAAAAGAAATTAACTTTTGAAGAAGTGGGAGTAGGAGAAAAATGATGTCAGATTTTTTCAATTTTAGGACCTTGTGCCATTAATGTTTGTAGATATTTTTAAAAAATCAAGGGGAATCTTTGCAACTATTCGGGTGCAGTTTTTTGTTCATTTAGTATTTAGTTTCGCGAGATTGAATCTTTGCCAAGTCTTGCTGGTCCTTTTGTACTCACAAAAGGTATTTTTCAATTATATTTATCTGAGACTTACAGTATCTTTTGAAATTTATCAATTATGATAACACCATTGGAATCATTACAACACATTTCTAGGTAAGCCATGATCAATTTATTTAAAATGATCTCTTGCTGCGCTATTTCAGAGCACTTTCAGTTTTGAAAGGTATTGACGTCAAGCGTCGATTTTGTAGTTTATCTGTTTATTGGGTGTTCAACTTTGAACTTTGAACCTGGCGTACTGACTTTCCTTTACAAGGTATATGTTGTTATAATTAATTTTTTAACTTTTTTATTCGTGTTTCACTCAGGATAGGTGCCAAATTGAGACTTCTTACATTTTTTCTCTATACCTTTTTATGTAAGCGACGTCAGTTTTTTGAGTTTTTTTTTTTTTGGTTTTTTGGTACCAACATACTTTGAGCCCAGCTGGCGTATAGGATTTTTCTTACAACTGAAAGATATTTGGACACCGTTGGAAAGCAGAAGAATCAAGCTTTCTTTATGGATAGGTGCCTATTTAAAGCAAGCAGATACATGCTTTTATCGACACTCAAAATACAGAGGTTTTCACGGTTTTCGCAATTTTTACCAGGAATTTATCTTTCTGTAGACTTTAACAAGACTATTTTAAATCATTTGAAAGAGGAAAGATCAGAGAATTCAAAAATGATAAACTTGTTTATTACAACCTAATTGAAAGTAAATAATTTACTGCTGCTAGAAATGTCACAAGAAAAAAGAAATCAGTTGACTGCACTGGGTTATATGTTGCAAGCTGGAGGCATCAATATGGATTGAAAGCTATCAATATGAAGAGAGGAGAAATCTTTGGATATCCTGCTTATCTTTTAGAAACCTTCATTGTGCCAAACAAATCAAATAAATCATTTGTAAAGTATTATGTCACTGATTGCAGTTATCTTCTATTTTCCTGAAAGTAATTTCTATATATGTCATATTTCTTAGGTCAGCAAAGACATATCCAAGTTTTCCGATCTCATCGATAAGAAGTGTCAGGAGATGAAGCTTACTATTTCCAACCTTGATTTTGATGCACTATTCAGCGAATTCAAATGTTTGGCTAGCGGGGGTGAGACAATTATTGTATGTGCATGTATAACTAATTTTATCAAATCATTTCAGTCATATACTACTCAGTGTTCAAAGTTCTTTGGTCTTAGACGGGTTTCAGTCTCAAAGAAATTTAGAGTGATTTCTGTCAAAAAACACACTGAAATTCAGCGAAATTTGACCTTAGCTTGCTGCGTAAAACCCCATATCCGTGTAAGGTGAGAATCTCTACTTTGGCCCCTGACTGCTGAAATTCAATACACCGTTTAACAGTCTCGCCATCTCCACCGTAGAGGCGGTCTCTACCGTAGAGGCGGTAGGTAAAAATGCTCACTTTAGTACTATGGAAGGTTAGAGAAATGTAAACATTGCCATTTTTTTTCTTTCCTTTAAAGAGAATGTTTTAGATATTTGAACATGATATTAATGACAATTTTAGGTATCTCTCCTGAGAATTTCAGAAGAATTCATCCAGAGAAAAAGAAGTTATGATTAAAAGGAGTTCTTTACCTGCTGGGTTTTCTTATCAGAACTGGATGTTTACCTACCATTTTTTACGGGGGAGAGTGAAGTTTCCCGTGGTTGCCAAAATCAAAAGAATGGAAAATTGTTCATACGCCTTCATACACTGTTAAATGGTGTATTGAAAGACACACAATCATACAAGATTTTGTCTATTCCCTTATTTAGGAAAGGTGTCACCTGCTAAACCCACACCTTGCCAGGAGGTAATTATTTTGAAACACGATCTCGCTCAACTTCCATGTAATGCGTCTGAAAAGTCCAAGAGGTTATTGGAAAAAGCTGATTTGCCGGTATTGTCACATTTGAAGATACCACTTTTGTCAATGAAGAAGTCTGTAGAGATTCAAGGAGTGGGGATGAATAAATTGGATAAAGCGGTGTTTGTGTTTGTATGATGTATGATAATGTTCAACCTGAAAATTGAAATTGAAAAAACACTAAATATTGATCACAAAGAAAAACTTAAGTCTAAAGTAAAAACTAAAGTATAAGGCTGTTTGAATGTATAAATTTGAATATTGATTGATGAATTGATTGAATAGTATTAGTTGAAAATAAAGTAAGCTAGTCCTAGTCTAATCTTAATGCCTCATGATGCAAAAGCATCAAGAAAGAAAAAAAGCAAAATGGCCGACAAAAACAAAATGGCTGAAAAAGCTTACCAGCTTGCCTGAAGTGTGAGGCTGGAATAATCCAGACAGTGGTGTGATAAAATTTAATAAACTAAACTCATATTGATGAGAGAAAAGTTTATAAGTTATATGACTAAGTCTTGTTTGAAGTTGGACTTTTGATTGGAAAATTTGATGTTCACTCCATGAAATCTCTCGTTGAACTGATGTGAAAACGAAAGTCCTTGCTAAAAAAATAAATTTTAGAAAATGTGTAATTTACAGAATGATAAATTCTAGGTCATAGGTCAAAGTTGATAAATGATAAAAATTTATAAATTACTGACCAAAACCAAAAATTGGAAAAATGCATATTTTGAATAAATTAACATAAAATACAAATTAGAATCCAAAATGGTGAACACTGAGAATAGAAAAACACTGAAAATGCAGAAAACATTAGAAAAACTGAAAACCCGAGAAAAATGAGAAACACAGAGAAAACCTGAACAAAATGTGAGGGAATGCCAAAAATGATGAGAAAAACACTGAACTGAAAATGCTTAGCCGTTACACTCCCCCAACAGATATGAAAAATACTAATGGAAATTATATGAATATTGAAAATACTTGAAATATACTAATTGTAATAAATAAATTTTTCTTGAATATGGTAGATTTTAATAATTTTTATTTTATTTTTGAATTTTTCCATAAAACATCAAATCACATTTAGGATTTGAAGATTGATTTAAATTGCAAAATTTGCAAATCATTTCAATTTGAACAATTCCTTTGATAAATCAATCTCATCAGCTCCCAATATCAAACTCAAAGTCCTCACAGCATTTGTCGTTAAATGCTTTGTATTCTCATTACTATTCTGATATTCAACCACAACGTCATGAATGGCATTATCACGACCACGATTTACTGATTTGATACGACCATATTGATAAGTTGAAGCGATGGCAGAATCCTGTTTGGTGAACAAAAAAAGGGTTTCTCATTGCACCATGGACCGAGGTGGACCGATTTCTCCAATGATTTTCGAATTTCTCTAATCTTTCTTTCGACTCGACCATTAAAGTTGTGTCCACCAACTGGACAGGTGCTGAACTCGATAGATGATTTTGCCTCAATCTTGGCCTTCATGTCTTGGAAGTTGAGTTGCATTGACTTACATCCCTTGAGAAGCTGACTCCCTTCATCAACAAGTAATTTCTTTGGGTAGCCAACTTCACATGCCAAGCGTGTGAATGCTTGCACAAAGGATGTTGTTGTGTAATCTCCCATCAGCTTGATCTTCACGGCAGTTGTGGTTACGCAACAGAAAACGATTAACCAGATTTTTACTGTTGTTTGTTTGTGTCCAGCCAAGTCGGTTTGGGAGCAATAGGAGGCTGGAGCGATGTTGAGACTGTCTAGTGACGTGGGCCCCATAGATACATCAAGTTGTTGTTTCATCAAGAATCGACATTTTGCGCATAAGGATCGAATCTGTTTCACGAAGTATCTTCCTTAAATGATGTATGCTACTTGAAGGTGGTTTCGACTCCTGTGTGGCTGGCTGTCGGATGATTCCAATGGATGTCGTTTACAATGGCATATGCCAGCAGTGAATGTCGATCGATGATTGGTACATGAAAGTGAAGTGCTTCTAGATCCGTCATGACATTTGTTGCATTGCCAAGAATCGTGACGTTATCTGTTGGAAAAATTCGTCCTGTACAATACAAGATTCCATCTTTCATATCCGACATTTTCTTCACCTTGTTCGTAGGTAGAAAGGTGTTCACTTCCAATGTTGCCTTTCTGAAGAGGTAATTCCTTGCTTCATCTTAGTTATATAGATAGATCTTTATAAAGATAAGGAAGCTTTTATACTCTAGCTCTTATAATATTATGATTTCATAAAATCTAAAACATGAATAAAAGATTTCGAACTGGCAATCCAATTTGGATCAAAGAATTAAAGCATATTAAGCATCTTATATCAAATACAAATTTCTAAGAAAAACCTGTGATAGGAAAGACCAAAATGAATCTAGCGTCATCTCCATTTTCGACAGATTCGACAGATTCAACAGATTCAAATCGAAAGTGATTTTTTAAAGTGCACTGGCCAACTGGGATCGAATACTAAGAGATCCATTTATAGAATGGACAGTACTCATGCATAATAGTGAACTTTAAAAAAAAATTAAGTTTTTAGCTATTCCCAATCCTGAGATTCGAACCGGCAACGACCGCAAATTTGAAATGCCGAATTTGACCAAAAAATATTTAAAGATTTTTTAAAGATTTCGAACAGATTCAAATCGAAAGTGATTTTTTAAAGTGCACTGGCCAACAGGGATCAAATACTATGAGATCCGTTTATAGAATGAACAGTACTCATGCATAATGGTGAACTTTTAAAGAAAAAATTAAGTTTGTAGCTATTCCCAATCCTGAGATTCGAACGGCAAAAACCGCAAATTTGAAATACCAAAATTGACCAAAATTGTTTAAAGTGCACTGGTCAAAGGTTTGTAGCTATTCCCAATCCTGAGATTCTAACCGGCAAAGACCGCGAATTTGAAATGCCAAATTTGTCCAAAAAGTATTTAAAGTGCACTGGCCAACTGGGATCGAATACTATGAGGTCCGTTTATAGTATGGACAGTACTTTATTCATAATGGTAAACTTTTAAAGAAAAAATTAAATTTGTAGCTATTCCCAATCCTGAGATTCGAACCGACAAAGACCGCAAATTTATAATGCCGAAGTTGTCCAAAAAATATTTAAAATGCACTGGCCAACTGGGATCGAACACTATGAGATCCATTTATAAAATGGACAGTACTTATGCATAATGGTGAACTTTTAAAGATAAAATTAAGTTTGTAGCTATTCCCAATCCTGAGATTCGAACCGGCAAAGACCGCAAATTTGAAATGGCGAATTAGACCAAAAAATTTTTAAAGTGCACTGGCTAACTGCCATCGAATACTTTGAGATCCATTTATAGAATGGACACTACTATGCGTAATGGTGAACTTTTCAAGAAAAAATTAAGTTTGTAGCTATTCCCAATCCTGAGATTCGAACCGGCAACGACTGCAAATTTGAAATGACGAATTTGACCAAAAAATATTTAAAGTGCACTGGCCAACTGGGATCGGATACTATGAGATCCGTTTATAGAATGGACAGTACTATGCATAATGGTGAACTTTTAAAGAAAAAATTAAGTTTGTAGCTATTCCCAATCCTGAGATTCGAACAGCATAGACCGCAAATTTGAAATACCAAATTTGACCAAAAAATATTTAAAGTGCACTGGTCAACTGGGATCGAATACTATGAGATTCATTTATAGAATGGGCAGTACTCATACACACTGGTGAACCTTTAAAGAAAAAATTAGGTTTGTAGCTATTCCCAATCCTGAGATTCTAACAGGCAAAGACCGCAAATTTGAAATGCCGAATTTGTCCAAAAAATAATTAAAGTGCACTGGCCAACTGGGATCGAATACTATGAGGTCCATTTATAAAATGGACAGTACTTATGCATAATGGTGAACTTTTATAGAAAAAATTCAGTTTGTAGCTATTCCCAATCCTGAGATTCGAACAGCAAAGACCGCAAATTTGAAATGCCGAGAATGTCCAAAAAATATTTAAAATTCAATGGCCAACTGGGATCGAACACGATGAGATCCATTTACAAAATGGACAGTACTCATGCATAGTGGTGAACTTTTAAAGAAAAAAATAAGTTTGTAGTTATTCCCAATCCTGAGATTCGAATCTTCCCACGAACGAAAGTTCGGCTGAAAGGTCAATTTTAATGGAACTGAAAGTTTTCTATAAAAACAGTCAGTTTATTTTTATAATGAAGTAAAGTTGAGCCAACAATTAATATTATTTTATTTTTGACTATATATTTCGGACATAATGTCCATCTTCAGGTCTAAAAGAAATAATATATAAAAACATTAAAAACAGTTAAAATCCATATCTACACTCAAAACATTTCATACAAACTCATATCAAAACACATACAAGCTCCTCTCTACAAAATTACGTTTGAAAAATGTTAAACTATCAAAGTTTAACTATCAGAATTCCGTAGTGTATTCACTAGGGAATAAGATAATTAAACTTTGATTGTCAAGGCCCTACTTTTGTATTCATCTTTTTTATTTAAAGTTGGTTTTAATTCATTAATGAACAAAGCTTCCAATGTCATTAGATAGTCTTAAGATTTGTTAGTTTGAGCTAGTAATGTGACGTCACCCATTGTTATTGTTGTATTGCATGCTTGTAGGTGTCGGCCGACTGGACTGCTTGATCGTTGGTGTTCTTTAGTGCGCTGCAGAGTGTGTCGGTTTGTTTGCCCGACATAGCATGCTTTACAACATGGACATAGAATTTGGTAAACTACACCGCTTTTGTAACATTTCTCGATTTCGGTTTTCAACGATGGCAAAATGGTTTTGATTTTACGGAGTCTAAACACTACTTTTACAGGTGCACCTGCATTTCTCAATGAACGATAAAAGACGTCGGACTCTCTTCCCCGATATTCAATGAAGATTTTGGTATCTTCAATTATGTTATTCTCAACCTCTTCTTCGGCATTAGCGTTTTCTTGTGATGGATTACGTAACTTTTCAAGCGTTTCTCGAATTATTGGCTCATAGAACTTTGATGGGTATTGATTATTTTCAAGATTCTACGAGCTTTTACAAGACTTTCATCAAGGAGTTCTAGTGTACTACAAGATCGAAAAATTCTGTGTATCATACTCGTAACCGCTGATCGTTTTTACCTAAGGGGTGACAAAGCATGGCAATTCATCATAAGGCCAGTGTCAGTGGGCTTAGTGTACCAAGTTGAAGATATCGTCGATCCTTCGCGAATGAGGAGCATATCTAAAAACGGTATTTTGCCATCCTTCTCTCTTTCTATCGTGAACTTCAAGTTAGGAGCCTGCAACTCGTTGACTTCCTTCAATTCAGATACAATGTCATCAACATGAATGTCTCTAAGAATATCGTCCATATACCTATCATAGATATTTGCATCACCTTTTAGTCGCTCTTCGTATTGATTTAGCCAACCGTTAGCTTATAAGGGTGCCGGAGGACTTCCCATGGCTAAGCCATCTGTTTGACGATAGTAGCCATTACAAGTCAAAATCAAAACGTTTGATGTACACACCTCCAAAAGTTCAGTGAAAGTTTCTTTGCTAACAGGTGGTTTAGGGTAATCTCCTGAATAAAGGAGATTGGTGCATACCGTTATCGCTTCCTGTACATTTATTTTTATAACTCTTATCTTTGCTCCGCTCAACTAACAGGATTTTAAAACTTGATTTAAAAATATGGAAAATTTTATTATAAAAATATGCAAGCGAAAATATCAAATAAGGCCATGAAATTAATAAAAAACCGGAAATAAACAATATCTCATAGTGTTAAAATGTAGCAATCAACATAAAAAAGACCAATTTACCATTTTTATTGGGTTTATTTTACTGTCAGTTTTGATAACGATACCGTCGGTATTTTGGCTGAAAAGATCTCCGTCGGTAGCTAAAAAAAGATAACCAGAGCAAAAATAATAAACTACAACCCTAGAGGAAGTTTTTGTTATAGTACCTATTTAGTAGCATGTTTGGGTAAAAATATTCCATTGATAATTATGCTTGGGTGGGAGTGGGAGTAACAGATCAATATTTGTGACACAGGGCAACCCACCGGACAAGTTTTTTTTTAATCGACTATACCGCAAATTTTAAAAAAAGCTCAAACCGACCAACTGATGGAAAGGTATCCAGTGGTAAGACTTGAAACATTTTACTAGAGGACAGTAGAACGTGAAACAGGGCTAGATTTTGTGGTTGATTTGTTGACAAAAAGAGGTTCCAAAAACGGTTAATAATCTGAAAAAGACAGTTCTTTATAGCAAAGTTTTGGCTTTTCTAAATTTCTTGACCAAAATCTCGGTCTACTGAGTATTACAACGTATTTCCATCTACTTTGATCAAAATGAAAATCAGTATTTGACTAGCATTTAGCGTGGAATTATCATGACTTACACTGAATTGTGATGCTGTCATTTACTTGCTGATTTGGTTTCGGCGAATAGAGTTCTTCCTGAAATAGAGAAACAACATTTGAATTCACGATCACTTCGACATTCTGTAGATACTTGCTACCAAATTTACTTAGAGAAATGTTATTATCGCTTAATGAAATAAGCTTGAACAATTTGCTTTCTCGAACAATAAACGTGCGATATTCCCTAACTTTAAGGGCTCTGACCATAGTCCAAAAATTGATTTTGGTATTTGAACATAAAAGTTATATTTCAGGTTCCTTAACACTTTTAACAAAGAATTGCCTTTATAAATTGCTTTTTAATCGAATCCCTTAAGAGTAATGAAGAATTTAATTGCAAAAATGACGTTATGAACTTTAAAAAGATGTTAATAGTATGTTGCATCATCCTCTTTTACAAAAAGTGCTTAGTTTTAATGGGTAATTAACTTTTTTGTTTCAAAATTTCTTTACACTGTCCGCAAAGAATTGAACTATTTTAAATTTTGCGGAAATTTTTCTAAAAAGATGTGTCAAAAGTTATGACTGTTTTTTTAAGCAAAATCCAGATGAAAAATTGATGAAAAACCACTATTTTGAAGATTTCGAGACAAAGAAGCATTTACAAAAATTTTCCGCAAAAATTTTTATCTTTCGGTAAAAGATACATCATCTACTGCGAAAATCTTTTCAAAATGTTTTTTCTTCGCCGAAACTAAGCTCTTCAAAGTTGAAATACTCTTCCTCGCAAAAGTCTTCATTTTCTTCTTCATCAAATTTTTTCATTGCAATTTTTGAATTTTCAGATTTAGGAATAGTTTGTCTAACAGAAAATGTATAACATGCCATAGTTTTGTTGGTTACATCAGTCAGAAAACACATTTTAAACACGGCAATTATGAAAAATTCACTATGGTCAGAGCCCTTAATTAGAAAGTAATCAGATGATTTGGGGGAGGGGAGCTTCACGATTTTCAGATTAACACCTTTTCTGGGCTTGAAATTGCAAAATACTTACATTTTCGACTCGCAAGACATGAAACACCGTTGACTGAAATTTGCCATACATAAATTCTGTTGCGTCCTTGTAGGAGAGGTTGTGTTTTTTCATAACAAAGTAAGTGTACAATTCAGGCACAATCGAATTCTCGACGGTATCAAAGTAAGAACTTCTCTTAAAGGGGATAGGAAGTCTCTCCATTCCTGTCAAACTTGTGAGGTCGTCTGGATCACTTTTGATAGGGATAACCAGTTTTCGGTGAACAATATGACTCGAGTATGTAAGGATTAGATCACCTATTCCGATGATGTGAGCTTCGTGTTCAGCTAATTTCTTGAACACTTTAAACGAGGGAAGAGTTCTGAAAACTTGATATCTTTCAGATTGGCTTTTTAAGAGTTTGTTCCCTTTGATGAAATCTAAGATAGTGTCATCCTTAATGATAAAGGATAAGAAACCTCATCAGGCTGCGGCTCTTGATCTACACGGTAAAAGAGAAGTTTGTAATCATTAAATTTTCTTACAGTAGATTCCCGGTTATTCAAAGCTCCAAAGGGGATATGAATTTATTTCAAATAACTGAACATCCTTTTTGCCTACTAGATTTTCATGTTAAACCTTGTTGGTTTTACCAAGAAATTCAGACATTGCCGGTTTTAGCTGAGCATGATAAACGCATAGATTATCCTTTTTTTTTTAAGAATTTGAAATTTGAGAATGCCAATACTTGATTGTGCTTTTGTACGAAAAATTTAGTTTTCAGTTGAGAATGTCTTAGTCTAATTCAAATTCAATTCAACAAACTTTTAGACGATTATTATTAGACAATTTTTTGTGGGAATGATTTTTGCGGTCCGCTGATTGGAGATTATTTTTGAGGAACTTAGAAATGTGGATTTTAAAAATGGCAGCCTGTAAATTTTAGATCATCTAAGTAACGAAGTTTTTTAGCATTTGTAAAATTTTGTGGGAACTGAATTTTGTAGTTTGTAGCTAAATCCGAAAAAAACCCGTAAAATTTAGTTCCCGCAAACTTAGTACTCGTAAGGAAATTTAGATAAATTTTTACCTTTATCACTTGACTCAGAAGAGGAATCGGCTGAGGAACCGTCGTGCAGCTTAACACCATCTGTAAAGAAATAGAGGTTGAGTAACGAGACGATGGAGTGAAAATTTTAAATGTTTAGACTATGGTACCGTCATGAACACGTTTTCGATCGCACTACAATAAATGGTTTTTATGCCCTGAAAAAAGTTTATGTAATTTAGGTAAAAAAGAATGGTCAACGCTCAGAACAGGAAGCAATGGTGAAAAGACTGTTTAAATTTTGAAGCCGCAGGAGAGACAATTAATAAATCACAATGAATTACCTTTGGCTCTGATGGTATGTTTTCTATTCGTTCTTTTGCCTATTACAACAAAAAACACTGATGATCGGTAAGCTTTCAAGTAAGGGGGGGGGGTGCACTCGCGATTCAATAACGACCATAGGTGTGGCCCAAAAATGGGCCTTTAAAATCAGACCCTTACAGGGCAGAGAACATTTTGCAAAATTTGAGCAAATTTAAGCGCGAAAAATCAAATTTTTCCCATTCAAAATCTTTCCCATCTTCGCTGATTTCGACCCTTACAATGCACTTTGGGAAGTTTGGAAAATATATTCTTAAGTCTTTTTCACTAAAACTTTGCTGACATCAGCATAAAATATAGCATATAATACGCAACGCAACGGCCAATTTCGGCAGAATAAGGCGACCAAAAGCCTACCTTAAAGGTTAAATACACCGGAAAATGCCAACCCATATATAAGCCGTAACCCGGCGTCTCACACGCCGAGGAGTAGATAAGCTGAACGCATCATAAGCCCTTTGGATTGTAATTATTATTGACAGGTTGGTGAAGAGCACAAAATATAAAATTGGATAATAAGGTATGAAGAATAAAAGTTATTCTTACATTTCGCCGTATTATATTCAATCTGTTACGCTCATGTCACATGCCATGTTTTCTATAATGAATGAAAAGGTAAAACATAAATGGAATGAATGTACGTATTTAAAATAAGTTACAAAAAGGACACTGTTTTTATATAGAAAAATGTTTACTTACCTTTTATGTACAGCGGAAACAATACAAACATACCATATACCAATACAATACTCGGCATTCATTAAATTAGTATCTTACTGAAAATGACAAAAAGATGAATCATATTAATCTTAAATTGATAACAATTGGTATATTTTTGCAAATAATATCGAAGAACCTTTTCCTAACGATTCCAATGATTTGAATGGGACATTGAAAGATTGGCATATTAAATAAACCTTGAAATGTATCTATATACTAAAGTTTATGTTTGATTTTGGAAAGAATATCAAGGTAATAATAAAGGTTTCTATCTTGCCCTGAAAGACTATAAGTAGAATTAAGCAATATTGTTTCAAAGTTATGACTGAATGTTTTATTAATTCACTACTTGTCATCTATAACCATGTGTGAACCATGCACAGGTGACTAAATAATAATCTAAATAATAGAAAAATCAAACCCTGTGTGAACCATGCACAGGTGACTAAATAATAATCTAAATAATAGAAATATCTAACCCTGTGTGAACCATGCACAGGCAACTAAATAATATAAATATCTATACACCTCTGAGTATCATGCACAGGCAACTATAAAATGCTAACTCTTATGAATAAATAGGCTGGGCAAAGGTAGGTTAAATAAGCGATCTTCAGGGATTAATTTATGCATATGGCAATGATGTTTAATCTTTATCTGGTAAAATACCTAACTGCAAAGTCTAAACGAAATTGTCAACAGTAGAAACCTTTCCTTTTTTAAGGGAATGATCTGAATACTTCATTTTGTAAATTCTCAACGGGAACTCAAATCCTGGAAACATTTTTCTGAATGAAAGATACATTATAGGGTATAATTAAAGACTTAAACTTGCAAATTGAACCTTGCTGGAGTAACAAAAGTATATTCAAGCAACTATCTTGTCCTTCTTGCTATAATGGTTTTGTGAGAATTTTAGGCTTAGTCAGAAAGGTAAAAACTAAAATGTGCAAGACTAATACGACAAAAATCCAGCTGAATCCTGCCCACCTTTCTCCACCCAATGTTTAAAAGATTTTGTTGACCGTGGCCCGCCGTGTATGTTACGATAGCGGTGGTACGCCTTTCTTGGAAGGTCTTTTTTATTGGCAAGCCTCTCATCATCAAATAACTTTCTTTCCACTTCTAGTCTTTGCTTCTCCACTATAAATAATTCACTTTCCTCCTCCAACTCTTTCCTCAATATTTCTAATTCCTGCCTTTCCTTTTGATTCTTTAATTGTTTCCTCTCAACCTTTTCTTTCTCTTCGATCAGCCATACTTTCTCACTTCTCAGTTGTTCTTGATCTTCCTCAATTGTTGCTTTCATTTTCCTTATCCTCTTCTCTTCCTCTGTAATTTCTTCCATTAAAAAGTCATCGCTAGTCTGTGACATGATTTTTTAATTTTAATTTGTTTTTATTTTTTTGTCTGTAAAGAAAAGATATATATTAATTAATGGTACTGTAATCCCAAAAATAAAGTGTGATTTTGACATTGGGGAAAATTTTGGACAAAAATTATAGAATTAGAAAGAATGTAGTTGAAATGCCTTTTTTTGGGGTATTGAAGAGATAAATACATAAATACATCTACATAGATTTTTCCTATTAAAGTTGGACAAAATAACTTAAACTCCTTAAAGGAACAAATTTTGGCGTAAACATATTTCGGTTAAAAATGAAAAATAACTTTAGATGAAGAAAGCATTGATTATTTCAAACTTGGACAGGCAAAATACACCAAATTTTTCGAAATCTTTTCAGCTAAAATTTATTCCTTTAAGGTTCTTCTAAGCCTTGACTTTCAGCTAGCATTTTTAAGGCATATTACATATGCTTTAAAGATGTGTAACAGGGTACACCACGTGAAGGATAAGCCATAGGACTTTGTACCCCACCCTAAACACAAACGTTCAACATATCTTAACGTTTAGGGTACAAAGCTGCTTTATTATAGGCATCTTAAAAACTGATTAAACGACAAAAAAAGTAAAACAAAGTTTAATTAACCCTTTATCAAAAAAAAAAAAAAAGATAGAATAATCATCTTTGAAACAAACACTTTCAACATGTTTCAAAAATTATATAACACTACAACACTATGAAAACATTATCAACATTCATAGCGGAAACTCTTTTAAAAAATAACACTTCAAAATTAAGTATAATCATCTCTGAAACAAACACACTATCAGCATGTTACAAAGATTTGTAGCTATAACACTACAACACTATGAAAACATTATCTACATTCATAGTGGAAACTCAGAAACAATAATAAAACAATGCAAAAGGACTTAACTGCACAAAATTTATCTTACAAATTAAAAAAAGTTATCTATTCAGAGAACGTAAACTTTTATTATTATTACCTTTGATTTGTTATTTTGATGTCAATTTTGGTGTCATATGAAAGTTAATTTAGTTTACAATCATCATTATACCGGGTGCGCCACAAAAAAGTTTCTCTCTTTAAAACTAATTTTCTCGAAATCTAAAATGTTTAAAGAACCATTCCTATTCCATTGGAAAGAAGAAAGATAAACTTAAATTTTGATGGGTCATTTATTAAATTCGGTTCATTAGATTGAATGTTTTGCTCAATTGAATAAAAAAGTTACTTTCTGAAAGTGCTCAATAACGTTAAAAATCGACCTATCAAATTAGACAGAAGCAAAATTACATGTTGCATCAGTATTTTCGTTTCAGTCATTAAAAAGGATAATTAGCTGCCTAAATGACCTTTTGTTGTATAAAGAAAGGTTGAATTTCAATAAAAGAAAGAACTCCGTCGAAAAAAGCCAAAAATTCTAGTAAAATTCATAAAAATACATCAAATAATGGGTTTCGAGGTATATCCAGGCTTACATAGAGTTTATCCAGTCTGGAACCAAAAATCTGACGAAAATCTTGGTAAAAGTAAATTAAAATGATTTTGATGAATATCTTAAATCCTTTCGACCCATCATTTTCAAAATTTATGTGTTTAATTATTGTAAAATGCTGCTAATGATGTAAAACCTACTACAACTACCAATTTTAAAATAAAAATTTGATAGGTCGATTTTTAACGTTTTCGAGCTCTTTCAGAAAGAATTCAATTGAGCATAACTTTTGATCTAATGAACCGAATTTAATAAATGGCCCATCAAAATTTAAGTTTATTATTCTTCTTTCAAATGGAATAGAAATGGTTCTTTAAAAGTTTTTAGATTTCGAGAAAATCAGTTTCAAAGAGAGAAACTTTTTTGTGGCGCACCCGGTATAGGGGGGGCGTACGGGTTTGTCGGTGTGTCGGTATTGACCCTTTTTTGCGTCGGTGTTTCGGTGTTTTAAGTAAAAAGTGTCGGTATTTCGGTGTTGGACATGCCTTGCGGTGACGGTAAAATTGATTTTTTGGGTCGGTATTTCGGTGATTCGAGAAATACTGGCGGTGAATCTGCATATTTCAAAGGATCTCATAAAGTTTTTGAATCTGCATTTCAGCTATTGAATATCTTATCTATACAAGAATTGTAGCTATGACGAGTAAAATTGTAGCTATAATATAGCTATTTTTGGTAGCTACCCTGTCTCATCCTCTTTTTAAAATTGTGTGCATACTGGTGTTTCTTAACCACTTCTTTACGGGAAATGTGCACTCAACGGATTAGAATAGGTGGATTAAGAACTCATAGAAAACACTCCTCGTTAGGTTATCAAACTTTTTTACGAGTTTGCTAGCAATTAAAACTTGATAAGTTGTAAAAAAGTTGTAAAAAATCATTACTTTCAACATTTTCATTGGTCATTACGTATCACGTGGTACATTTTAAATAAGAAAATGCACTTTTTTAGCCCTTTCTATCCAATGCAGAAATTAGCCAAATAATTTGAAATTTATTTTCCTAATTCTAAATACAGTCTTCTTTCACCAGTATGCAACCCATTCGTGACCCATCGATAGTTTCTTAGTTATAGACCATACGTTAATTTTCACTTATCTGAAGATTGCCATTGACAAAAGATTAAAAATTTACATTAAAACTGGTCTAGCGTTTGTTGATGCTAAAACTTAAGTGCAGGATTTAAAATATTTGCAAAATCATCAAAATTGATCGAATCATAGGACAAATTCGTTTTCGAAACTGTATAAATTGGAAAATTGTTCTTATAAAAACAATGAAAAAACTAAACGAGGAGTGCGCAGAGTCATTTACAGATTTTTCTTGTAACAATGAGAAGACAATGGATCTCTCTTGGAAGCAACGAGAGAAGTTAATCCACCTATTCTAATCCGTTGGTGCACTTTACGAAAAAAATCATAATAGTGGGTAACAGGTAAAGAAAGCCAAGTTTGCAGAATTTCTCGAGGTCTCGAATGCAGCACTCATCAAAAATCAACAATCGTTAAATTTTTTCATTTTACGGAATAATCCATTAACCTATGATTTAGATGCGTTTTTCAGCATTTCTGGCACCTTAAATTTCAAATTTTGCCTCCTTGGGCCAAACCATGGTTGGCCCTCGAATCATATCTCATTTGCCTTTCAATATAAAATACTTCCTGTGGTCCTCCCCTTGCAGAGCTCTCTTTGCAGGCTTTCAATACCAGTTTAGTTTCAGCCTAAATCAAACGAACTATTTATCTGGATGGCGTAGTAAAATGACTAGTTTTTTGAAAAAGAGAGCGTTTTTAGCCAAATGAGATTTCCTGAAATATTTCTCTGTCGGCGCAAACCATGCTTGTGCCTTCTTTTACCCGCGTGGCTTTGTTTCATTCGGTTTGCGACCCCGGGGGGGCAGTGGGTTTAACAACTGACGGTATGTGCGGTGAAAAAAATGGCTTTTAGAATCGCACCCTTACAGTGCAGAAAAAAAAATCTTAGATTTTAGAGCAAAAAAATCAACATTTTCGAGCAAAAATTTGCAATTTTTCCCAGATTTGCTGAAATTTCCACCCTTACAGTGCATTTATCAAAAGTCCACCCTTACAGTGCATTTCTGATATTTTGAAAAACATACCCTTAACCGCCGCACATACCCGTCGGTCAATTTGCCTGACTGCCCCCCCCCCCGAGTTTGCGACCCTGTCTGGTTAAAGCGTTTTAAAGACGATGTAATGAGAAATATGCTAAGGCTTCAGGGGTTTCGACCCGTGAATGATTAGAAAACCCATTTCTTGGGATCGTGAGGGGTTTCCCGTTATAATGTCATCCCGTGAATAAATCACCAAATGGCAAATGAGAGATTACCAAAAAGATCGAAACTTGTTGATGCTTGCTGTGGTTTTTGTGGTCTTATGCTGACTAACTTTCTCCTTTTCAGGAGCTCTTTTAAAGCCACTCTATACATACACGAGGCTCTTTGCTTATTCTGCAAAAGCATAACATTATTCACGCTACTGCATTAAAAACACAGACACTTTATTTCAATTCTTATTCATCTCTTAAAAGTCAAAACATTGCAAACTTTTGGGTCGTTAAAATGTAATTTTAGAAAGAGGACATTATATTGTTTAATTGAACAATGAAAGACGTTGCGCGCGTTCTTTTGTTTTGATGATTGGTTTAAAAAAGTGCTATACAGGGTGTCCCTAATTAAAGTATCGAGTCGAAACACAACCATGAGTAGAAAGTTTTATGTGCGTGTTCACAAAATTGTATTTTAAGCTCTCCCTCTTTTTTCTTTGTCATTACAATTAATTTATACGTTGTAACTACCTGTTGTAATAAGCCTGTGTGATGGAGAACGTTCTTATATTTTAGCCATAACACACACAAACTTTTCTACTCAATCGCATGTTCAAACTCGATACTTTAATTAGGGACACCCTGTATGTATAAAATGTCAGCATTTTTTAAAACAGCAATTCAGACCTCGCGAAAAAGCGTCAATGTGGCTTTAAGCTGATTTGACCTTTCTCACACCAAAGATTTTTGCCTGCGGCGCCAAAATTTCAAAGAACCCGTTTCTTGTTTCCGTGCCCCTTATCCCTGCCTCTTTTTAGCCATTGATCTTTATTAATGGAGAAAAAACTAAGACCAGCGGCGCAAAAGCTTAAAGATTATCAGGTAATTTTTCTGAGAAAATTTTAGAAAACAAAAATGTTGTATAGAACAAATCGCCTTACAAAATCGCCGTACAAAATTTCCATTTCAAGTATCAACAGCTCATGTATTTTATTTGAAGGGCTTTATTTTTGGTGCTAAATCGGTATAGTATGGGGCGTTTTTAGACAGATTGAAAGCTGAAAGTTGAAAAATTTTCTGTCGGCGCAAACCATGGTTGCGCCTCCTTGTCCAGAAGATTTTTACATTTCAAATTACAAGGAGATAAATATCAAGTTACCATCTTCGTATAAATAAAAATTCCAAGTTTCTTAACTCAAAGATTCCGGGCGCTACTTTCAACCGTTCACTGCTCTTACAGTTTATGTCACTTAATGATGGAGGGCGCAAATAAGGACAAAAAATACCAGGGGCGCCTATTTCATAGTTTGCACCATCGAGAAAATTAAGCCAGGTCGCTACTGAACAAGAGCTCTTTTGCGGCGCCCTTTTCTAACGGTGCTTTCGGTAGATTTACTTCTAATAACGTTCAAAAAGATCTCTTTTAGCTAAACAAGAGGACAAAAATAGGAAAATTTTCTCTGTTTGCGCAAACCATGGTTGCGCCTCCTCCTCCATTACTTTATACATTCAGATATCCCTCTTGTTCCCTCGTTTTTTGCAAAGATCTTTTAAAAACTTTTTAAATGTTTTTCTTCAAAGTCAACTAAAGTAAGCACTAAAGTAAAAATAGCACTTTAAACCCTTCAAAGTGTTCCCTAAAAATTCTGGATTTGTTTATCCACTAGTCGTTGAAAACCTGAGCTTTAAAGATTTGAAACCCTTGAATCGGCGATAGTTTTCTCCAAGAAAAACTGAACTAGTGCACTACTACGCTCGTGATATTGAGCATTCGTACTAAGAATAAAAATCTTAAGCTTGCTCTAAAAGACGTCGGTGTCGGTGTTTTAGGAAAATTTTGTCGGTATTACGGTGATTTAAGAAAAATCTGTCGGTATTTCGGTGTTGGCAACCCTCGTACGCCCCCCACGGTATAGTACGATAAGCATATGGACATATCAACTTATTGTTGAAAATAGGAAAGGTAAACATTATCTTAGATTGTGTAGCCTTTAGCTAATATTTAGAAACCAAAATGATTAATAAGTAACGACTTGGATTTGTATTGTGTTTCATTCAAATGGTTTTGTCAAGCATTAAATCATAAAATGATGATTTAAATATTTAAAATGGCATTGTTGGTTGTCAATTTTACTTTATTCAGTTGTGTGAAAGCTGCAAATAATTGAAAGAGTCAAAATATTTTGTTAAAAGGAACAGAATAAAATTTGTGCAGCAATAAAGTAAGCAGCTTTGATTTAAATTCAACGAAATAGAAAGTAATCACACCTCAACAAATTAATTATTCCAAATTGACTTTAAGGAAAGGGTAAACGGTTACTTTTAACTTATCCAGATTGAATTTTATGTTTATTTTTTTATTTGAACGTATTTGAAGAGTCTGTTATATCTAGATGTAGGAAACAATTTGGACAGCCTTTAAAAATGTGAATCCATTTCATTAAAATGTACATTATATATCATAAAATGTTGGTTAGAATCCAGAAGAAAAAGTCTAGGTTAAGTTTTGATGTGATGAAATATTGATTGACCCTTTCATTAAAGCCAATTCCTCAAAAAACTATAAAATCTCTCTATAAACAACATTTTTTGTGAAAGAAGTTTGACCAACTTTTCCCTGATGATTAGTGTCTTTGATATATATCTAGACACTCTCAAAAGATCTTGCCCGGGAAAAAGCCACATAAAGTTGACCATGACTAAAGCATGGCTTTTCAAGAAGTTTACCTACTTTATCATATTTTTGGCCTTGACTTTTGTTTATGGTCACGGCATAAGAAAGTCTCAAAGGAAATTGAGTCCTCTTGAATGAAAAGGGCAAGCCAGTATCATTTGGGTCGAGAGCCACCCTAGGAATAGAGTGGCGAATTTCCTGATGTTCACCAGAAATAATCTCACATTCAATAATATTTTGGTGCAAATTTCTAACAATCATTTTGGTACCATTGCACAAACCTTCCTGCATGGAAAGGTTTCTTAAAAGCATTACTATGGCACCTACCTTTACATGCAGGCGATGTCGAGGCATGCCTGATGGAGTCAAGCTGTGTAAAAACTCTTAAGTTCTGCATTAACGACACAAAATAAATCAAGATGGTGAATCTGTTTTGATCCGAGGTAAACCACGACGAGGGACCAATGATTACCAGCCCTATGGTGGATCGACATTACCAGAAGCCTCTTTGAAAGGATATCTTCATAATTTTCTGGATTTAAATGAGTTGAAGATCTTCCAGACTCAAGAGCGGTAAAGACATGGCTGTTAAAAAGGTAAACATCATTCTTATCGCGAGAGACTGCTTGCAAGAATGTATCAATGACAATGACATTATTTTTCATAATGGGCCCAAGTTTAGGGAGTACTTTTTACCCTTTGTAAGGATTTGTTAAGGAAAACATCTTTCCATGTATGATATAATTTGCTATATCTCATGAATAAATTGACCAATAGCTTTGAAACTTTGCCAAAAGTTTCAAGATAGATTGGTGATCATCATTGGCAAAATATCTTTGCGAAAAATTATTTTGGGGGGTTTACCTGGGGGAAAATAGGGAAATTTTGGGTATTTTCACAAAATTTTGACACTTTATAAGACTGGGACCTACCAAAACAACTTTTAATGAGGCATAAACTTTGTGTTATGATAAAATTTGATGCGATACACCAGAGAAATTTCTTGTCAACTGTATTTAGTATCATTTTCGACGCTTCAGGGGGTAAAAATGCCCATTTTATTGAATTTTTACATAATTTGAGCAATTTTCACTGCTTATCTCATCTAAAATATCTTCGAAAATAGTTTTAACTTGATCATTGTGTAATATACACTAGAAAATTACAATGTTGACTTGAAACTATCACATTCAAAGTGCAACTGAACAAACCAGGGGGTAAAATTGCCAATTTTAGACGATTTTTATCGTTTTTATTGATTTTTGTACCCATTTGACCCATTGAACAGTATTAAGGTGTACAGAGTTTGATTTCTAACTAATCGAAACATGGATATTTTTGGTAGACAATGGAGGAAAGCAGTTTGTAGTTTTCATTGTCCGTCATCAGACATACACGTGGTAAATCAGGGGTAAATATGCCATTTCTAGTTCGCAGTCGCCTGAGTTTGGATGTTTTTCTTGAGAAGGTTCCTCAAAAACCTAAATTTTTAGGATGGAAACCAGCTCTAGCAAACTTTTAAATTACCATTTTATTATTTCTTACAGTATATGGCCCCCAAAACGGAGACGGCCCCCAAAACGGAGGTTTTAATTAAAATGAAGATTCTGACTTGTAGATTTATCAAAATTAAACGATTTTTGTTTATTTTGAAAGAATGATGGTTATACTTAAAAATGAGCATGTTTTTGCTGGTTTGAGACGGATTCGAAATAACATATTTGCGTCTAAAGGAAATATTTTAACACCAAAATTAGATAAAAATTGCATATAACTCACTCTATCTCCTTGGATATTGAAAATAAGTTAGGAAAACGGGGTATAGGAAACTTTCTACACCTAATGCCGTTCAGAAAATGTAAATACATCTGTGACTTTAGAGGCTGGGTAAAAGATATAGCATCTTGAAGGTCAACCAGTATTTTGGAGCCCTAGAATCAGCATTGATAAAACCGAAAATTCTAAATATGAGAAAAAGCAAAAAATCTTGGAATTCTATTCCTATCACCTTGAGTTTATAGTTTATAACAAAGAATTAACATTATATATAAAAATTTTCGCCGAATCAGCAAAAACGGCAAATTCTGTCATTTTTTTGCAAAATATAGGAGAAAAATATCTTTAAAGCTTAATATTTTCAGTTTCAGTTAAGCTTTTTTTCTAAAATTTTCACAGCTTATTCCATACATGAATTGAACTATTTTCAAAAGAGATTTGTTTTCAAAAACTTGATTAAGACGTTGTTAAATCAAAATTGTCATTTTGAAAATTTCTAAATTTTCAGTTTGGACTTTGCAATATCGAAAATCCTGAAATATTTCATAAAAAACATAAATTTTACATCCATCGGGTCGTACATTTAAGGGAAAACACAAATCTGTTCATAGTTTTTCCCCCTATTACCACTGGTCTTAACTAGTCATAGCTTTCACTAAATGCCCCCACAGAAAGGTCATCTCATGCACTTATAAAGCTTTTAATGCTTTAAAATTAAAGCATAAAAAATAATCAGGAATAATTGATTGATTTAATTATTGATTGATTGGTTGAAAAAAAAATCATATTCCATTAACAAAATACTTGAAGAATTCATGCAGCTTGACAATTTAATGAAATTCAAGGAAAATATTGAAAAGCTTCTCAAAAACATATTTCGAAAATCATAGTATCATTATCTTACTGACATTCACATCTCCTTGTTTGTTTGTCTTTTCTTACAACAATGTATGTCATGATCATTCACTAAATAGACCTTTTCCGATAATGCTGCAGACATCTTAGATTGTAGGCAAAATATATAGCGCTGAATAATTCAACAAGGTAACCAATCAGAAATAGCTTGTTTATTTTTCATTGGCTGGTATATATTTCAACAATTCTCTATTGCTACTTTGCCTAGTAAACAATAGCCCCCTTAAAGGAAGAAATTTTGGCCATCTTTAATTTGGCGGGAATTTAATTTGGCGGATGGCGGAAAAAAGAAATTTTCCGCCATCCGCCAAATTAAATTCCCTCTGAAAAAACTTTTTTGGCCATCCGCCAAATTAAATTCCCGCCAAAATTTCTTCCTTTAAGGTATAAAATTTATCAAAAATTTCTGCGCCATCTGAAATAGACCAATCCTAGTTAAGGCCCAGGCTCCACTTGGGTACGCTGTGATTGCAGTCAAAAGAAAAATAAAGGAATGTCATTGTGGTCCATTTAGACGTACAGTCGAAAAGTTGAAATGTGCCTAATTTTTTTTCAAGTGCATAGTACTTTTTCATGATGCAATCTTTTCTACAAGCTGAAAGGATTGAAGATATGATTGCAGCGCAGACAATGAAGAGACAGGCCTTCAGGAAACTAGAATTTTTGAGTTTTTAGCTATATACTCTCACTTTATGGTGTTCCTGTATGACTGTCTGTGTGCCTAGTCTAACCACCGTTAAATGCCTTAACTTGGAAAGCTAGAATTGGAGCTATTTCACCAAACCCCTAGAGCATATGTTATTTAGGCTATGGGGCCATCCATATAGTATGTACGCAGTGAAGGGGGAGAGGGGGTTTAGCAAAAGCGTACATCTATTGTATAAATGACATCATTTCTATTGTTCTCTGCGTACATGGTACATGGGGGGAGGGGGTATCAAATTTTTGGAGAATCTTTGCGTACGTACTATATGGACAGCCCCTATCACAACTGCATGAAAAAGTGGAACGTGCGCATGCAAAGTTAAACGAATGTAAACAAACTTTTTTCAGGTTTTTAAAATAGATTTACCACACTGAACAAACAGTGAAAACACTCTAAGTGAGGTAAATCTATTTTGAAGACCAAAAAAAAAACATCGATTGACATTCAACACATTCAACCACTTTTGGATTCAACTTTACTTATGTGTACATTCAACTTTTTTGTACTTTGCCGGTATCTTGTTTTACCAAGTTAAGAAGGACTTTCTCGAGTTACGACCATATGATAGTCTTTAAAGCTCAAGAAGCTCTATAAATAATAAAGCTAGTTATTAGTATAATAACAGACAAAGATAAATTACAGTTTGAACAAAAATATCAAATGTACATTTGAAAACTTGAGCAAACTTCTTTAAAGATTCCAGAAAAAGAATTGAAATCATTGCTGAAATGAACTTCTAACTAAATTACAATATTTAGTATTCAGTTTGAAAGACAAGAAACAAAATTTAACATACAAAACACTTTTTCCAGTCAATGAATCAGCTCATCATCATAACCAGTCTGCCATTTTGTTTGTTTTGATTTGAACAAGTAATATTGTAATTCGTGTTATGGTGTAATCACTATACTTTTTCTATAATTTGCATTTATAACACTCGCTTGAGCTTTTCAATCCTAAATCAAAACTAATAAAATGTAATACGCAATAATGGTAATAGCATATAACGTAATATGAAAATATGTATAACATTTACCGCTGTATAATTTACCGCCATATTTTTGCGGAACACTTATTTGGCCGGAAAGCCGATTACGACGCAAAAACAAAAACAATTCGCAAAAAATCGAGATTCCAGTCCAATATATTGCGTGAAGCTATGAATGCCTCCTCAGTCGCTGCGCTCCTTGCGGGGGCAATAATTTGATTTTAGCTACACCTCCGTTTTGGGGGCCCAAACCTGCATTTTGACAACCAGGGGTATACTGTAAAAATTTTATCAAATAAATTTATGCCCAAAACCCTCTAAATCATATTTCAAAAATATGGTCAAAATTTTGTATTCATATCTTAAAGATATCTCGAGAAATCGCTAAAATTACAAACCTCCGTTTTGGGGGCCATTAGAAAAAAGCTACCTATCTTTAAGCGATTGAAAAATATTGTTGAAATTGAAAATTTTAAAAAAGAACTTCCAGGAAATAAAGTAGAGATGTTAAAGGTTTTCATGCAGCAAAAACTTTTGTAAAATCTCTTTTCCTCTAGATTCGAGAGAAATTTCAAATTTGATCGCCGTTTTGGGGGCCACATACTGTAGTCCTTTTGATGACAGCTGCACAACATTTCGATAGTTACATTGATTTAGCGTAATTTTATCAGCTTTTACTTTCCGAAACGCTCACTACTGCCAGTTTTTAACTAGAACTTTCTTATTTTGAGGCAAGCTACTGTTAAAAGGGAAGTAAAATGGCCAAAAAAAAAGAAGTTAACTCAAAGCCATGACCTTATAGAGGACATCAAGCTCTACTTTCATCGAAGATGATTTGGCTTTCTTCGTCAGGCAGGCTGTATCCCCTTAACCTGCAAAATATCAGTTTTATTTCTACGCCTTCTAGCAATTATTTATCAAGTACCAGACTCCAGATAATAATTGTACTTAAAACACTGCTAGTAGGGACCTTGTCGGGAGGTCCTGAGAAGCAACACAAGAATTTCAGAGCAAAAGCTATCAAAGTTACATTAAGTTTAACTTTTTAATTAATGTAACTTTGCAGTCATAACTTCAGTTAAAAGCATCGAAATGTTGTGTAGTTGTCTTTTAAAAAAGGACTAAGAAATGATTGAATGGTAATTTAAAGTTTGTTAGAGCTGGTTTTTGAGGAAACTTCTAAAAAGAGACACATCCAAACTAAGGAAACTGCGAAGTAGAAATTGGCAGATACAGGTAGCAAATCAGGGGGTAAATATGCCAATGCTAGATAATGAAAACCACATATTGCTTTCCTCTATTGCCTATCAGAAAGTTTCAATGTTTCCAGTAGTTAGAAATCAAACTTTGTACACCTTAATACTGTTCTATGGGTCACATGGGAATAAAAACGATAAAAATCGTCTAAAATTGGCAGTTTTATCTCCTGGTTTGTCCAGTTGCACTCTGAATGTGATAGTTTCAAGTCAGCATTGTAATTTTCTAGTGTATATTACGCAATGATCAAGTCAAAACTATTTTTGAAGATATTTTAGGCGAGATAGGCAGTGAAAATTGCTCAAATTATGTAAAAATTCAATAAAATGGGCATTTTTACCCCCCATTTTTTCCTGGATTCTTCTTTTCTCAATCTTTGTTTTTGGACAACCAATTTGCAGTATTTGTTATGCTTTTTTAAGAGCGGAAATAGATATTCCTTGTATTTATTTGCAAATCTCCGATTAGTATTATTTTCATTACGTACGATAGCAAGTTTGGTCCAATCTTGCGAAAGGTTCTCACAAAATGTTGTGTTTTTGAACCGATATTTAAAGATTCCATTTCGGGGGATTCGAGATGATGTCAAGAGGTTCGCAGTTATTGAATTCAGCTCTTGTAAGAAGAAGTCTTCTTCACGTTAATTATCAGATACTGATAAACTGCTCATTGATGCATTAGCTCGTAGGTCACAACCAACTTCAGGCGTTGTCAGCTCAACTTCAGGTTTTGTCAGCTCAACTTCAGGTTTTGTCAGCTCAACTTCAGACGTTGTCAGCTCAACTTCAGGTTTTGTTAGTCCGTGAAATGTGTTATCAACAAAACTTTGATTTACTTTGGAATTAGAGATTCTATCAATTGCAAATCTTGTCAGATCGACAGCTGTTTTCGAAAATATGCTTGCAGCTAAACTTTCAATTCTTTCTAATGTTACGGTATCGTGATTCTTATCCAAATTTTTAGATGGTTTGGTGATCATTGGACTGTTGTTATGATTGTGATTTGGTTTGTATGATTCATTAGTATCCATCTCGTCGTTGATATTCCATAAATCCACTTCATCATTGATGTTTTGTACCTCATTATCAGATGCCAATACAGCATCGTAGTTATTATCCATCTTTTTGCACGAGTTGTCGATTCTTGGAATGTTGCTGTTTGAGATATTCGTTAAAGCCACATCGTCGCTGATATTTGTTGAATTAATTTCATTGTTGATGTTTTTTACCTCATATTCAGATTTTCTCATGGGTGAACAAGATTTTTCAACTCCCTCCTCTTCGCGATAGACATTTTCCCAGTCGTCAGTTGATTTCCCAATGTCGTCTACGACCTCAGTAAATGAAATTGGTTTTTTTAAGACGAGACCTTCTCCACTGCTTTATAGTATTCCCTAAAAAGGTGCTTCACCTTTGCTTCCGGAGGTGGTTTACGGAGATTGAAATATTTCAGGGCTATTTCTCTCCATAATCTTTTATTGAAGTTCTTCTTTGTGCAGTTCTTTAAGGGGACAAGCTCTGACAAGCGATCAAAGTCTTCCATGATTAGTCAAATGCTTTTCTCATTATTTACTTTATTTCGCTGTATTGAGTGAATTAAAGTAACTTTAAGACGTTTTAAACTTTAGAACCTCCTTAATTAAAATTTAGTTAGTAAAATCTTTTGTTATCTACCACCTAACATCGTACGAAATTGATTTTCAATTTACGTGCAATCACTTTGCCATTCGAATAAAATCTCAATTCTGCAAAATTTGTTAAAATTGAGGTGATAAAGATAGTCCAGTCTCACCATCTAAGTGCGTGATAAATCAAAATATAACCGATATGAATTCAAAAACGAACTAGAACAAAGAGACTCAATTAATAATAAAATTAATTGGGCGAAAGCTAACCACACCGTTTTCAGAGGTTCTCGAAACCAACCAAGGAACTTGAATAAATCATTCCTTGAACCAACTGAAAGACTTTTGGAAACAAATCCTAAAATATTATACCACAAAAGACACTGAAATTACAGTAAAATCATTCAAAATCAATAATAAACTCACACCTGACACAAAAATAATAGCTAATACAATTTGTTCATTTTGTGCAAAAGTATGGTCAAGCATCACGACCACTCCAATTATCGATTTTACTTGGAAAACTTTTAACTATTTCAAATACTCTAATTCGGTGTTCACCCCCAGCCCAGTCTACACACCGCGTACACTCAAAACACTTCTTGCAACAAAATCAACGAAACTTCCTACCTAATTCCGCCAAAATCATTAAAGATATTGGTCATGAAATTACAGCATCACTAATAAAAAGGAGTATTCCCTACAGCTGAGAAAGACAACAAAGATCAATCCAGTTTATAAAAGTGGTGCCATGCTGATATCTATTTTAATGGAACAATTATCTCAACGATAATCAATTTGCTTTCCGCCGTAAACGCTCTAACAGGAATGCTGACATAAATTTAATGATTACATCCGAAAAAACATAACAAACTAAAGGTTACTGGTGCCCGATTTATGGACCTCCGAAAGGCATTTGATAAAGGAAACAATGACTGTATATTCAGTAGACTTCCGTAAAATGGCATCACCGGTGAGGAAATCAACTGATGTAGCAGCTACCTTTTCCACCGATCGATCGATCCATACATTATTCCATGATGTCATTCTTCCATGATGTCATTGTTCCATGGTGTCATTTTTCCATGATGTCATTTTTCCATGGTTTCATTGTTCCATGACGCGTCAGTCAGTGAAATATTCCATAATTTGAAAATGAATATCGATTTGCCACAGTTATATCCCTAGTAAAAACCAATATAAAAGATATTACGTATGTATGAAAAAGCTGTAATGTTTTCATGATAAGATCATCACATTCTTAAAATCTTTTTAGAACATGGTGTAAAAGTCTAAGTCTCCATGCTAATTATAACTAAAAGACTTGATAACACCAACTTTTGTCATATGTCTAAATAATCCAAAAATCGACATGGAACTTATTCTTTTGACAATAATCTTTTATATCTTTTGCAGAGTTTGTCATAGCTTGGATATCCAAGCTTCAAATTTCAGAGAAAAAAAATTTTACGTCAATACAAAGTTCTGAAATTAGAGCGTGGTCTCCCTAGGGAATGAAACTGCAAACCCATGTTCCAAAAACTTTCGCAGCCAACCCAGATCAGCCCAGAAATTAATAAAAAGCAAGCTACAAGATTCAAAACCATTTAAAAAATTACACCAAAGTCAATTAGACATCTATGGAAAAATGAACTCCTCTCTATTTCTTCTTTTCTATGTTTTCACATAACAGGAAGTTGTAGAGCGTGTCATGTAGATCACGTCTAACAGTTTTAGCGAAGTAAGAACAAGCAAGAGAACTGCAATCTGATTTTAAATACAAAGACCAGGCGGTAATACACCAAAACATAAGATATCAAAAACTTGAACTGTGAATTACTTTACCGCCTGGATAATAATTTTAACCCGTGAAATATCATGTTTCTCAATTGTTATATAATTTAATGTTCTTTACTCTTTGATTTATTCTAGTTAAACAGAATATTTGAAGTGCTAGAAATGGTCACCTGGTTTTTTGACGATTTAAACTTAGAAAAATACCTTTCGATTTGTCGAATACAAGGATGGTGTAATTGAGTCAAGCACACTTTCTCCAGCCATCGAAAAAGATTCTAATCTAAACTAGGAATAACAGTGGCTATAATTAATCAGCAGTTGTTTTCGACTTGAGCATGAAATTATATTTAACTTGAACTTTCCTTTGAAATGGAACAATCATTTATCATTGATTATTTGAAATTGTTGAGAGCTCAGAATCCTGTCAATCTGTCGAATTGACTAATAATCAGAGTGAGGTTAAGACAATGGAAGACAAACCTTTTGTATGCATTAGCCACAATAAAGTTAAATTGGCCCAAAGGATATTTCAAATTTAGTCATGGGTTGATTTTGGCTGTACCACTCATGAATAGAAGCAGCTGTTGCAAGGATCCATGTGTACGTATGTAATGACGCGAGCAGTTTTCCTGGTAAATAATTGCAGTTGATATCAAGCAAATTTCATTATTTGACAAAATTTTACAGCACAGTAGGGAGTTGCCTTGGTTTATTGTTGTTAACTCGAAGGTTTCTAAGTACCAAAAAAATGTAAATGAGATTTTAATTCATAGTAGATGCATGATGATCAAATGAAAAATGATCAAATGATAAAATAACTAAGTAGATACCTGCTCAGCTGCACGTGGTTTCCAAATGTCACGTACAGCCAAAATCTCTCAATTATTTTATGATCATAATGTATGCTTCAACAGAAATTTGCTTTTTCGTTACACTATTGAATTGTCTTGGGAGGGATCTGTCAATTTCATAGGGAGGTGAAATGTCAAACAAATGATTCTAATGGGCCTTCATATCGATTCTAATGAGAGTTCATATCGATTTTCCCCACACTTAGCCTGGATATCCAGGCTGTAAACTATTTCACAGCCTAGTTTTTGATATTTTATGTTCTGGTTTACAGCCTGGTCTCCCTAGAGTGATTTGCATTCTCCATATGAGGATGCAGTCCGCTTGCTTGCGCTCACTTCGCTAAAGCCGTAAGGAAAAATTTACACGGTGTGGAGCAATTCTGAAGCAAAAATAGGATAGTTCTCCACTTGCTAGTGAAGATAGAGCTTCCTGTTACATGAAAACGTGAAAAAGATAAAAACAGAGGCAAGTTCATTTTCCAAGAAAACATGGTATGATGGTTGGTCATGATAATGCATCCGAACTTGTTGATGGACTCTGGTGTAATCTTTGGATGTTTTAAATGGTTTAAGATCTTGTAGGCTGCTCTTATTAAGTTCTGTTTTGCTGCCCTGGGTTGGCTGGAAAAGTTTTGGAAACATGGGTTTGCACTTTCATTATCTAGGGAGACCAAGCTCTATAATTTTAGAAATTTGTATGTTGAGGTAAATTTTGTTTTTTCTAAAATTTTGAGCATGGATATCCAGGCTACCCCACACTCAGCGTTATTCAGACACAATTAAAAAACCCATTAACCCCCTACCCTTTGTGTCATATTATGAAATACCAAAATTACATGGAAAGCTTTTCTCCATTCTCACTTCAGGTGTTTCACTGCCAGAAAAGTTGATTTCCTCGTCTCCTTTGTACGTTTTACTTAATTATTCAAGTACTCTTAGGTTCCAAATAAACGGGGGGGTCGAATAAACGGGGGGGGTTGGAAAATTTTCTAGATTTCAATAAATGGGGGGGGGGACCTAATTGCCGGTGGGGTTGGAAATTGTACTTCTGAAACCCAAAAATAAGGTAAAAATAGGCTAAAATCAGGCTATTCAGAGCAAAATAAGTGGTCTTCTCTTTGACAGCTGAAAATATTCTTAGAGATTAATAAACGGGAGGGTCCTAATAAGGTCCGGGGGGGGTTGGAAAATTTTCGAAAAATTAACAAGCGGGGGGCCCGTTTATTTGGAACCTAAGAGTATATGAAGTGTTGGTTTCTGTAGATGACTTTATACAGATTGGTTCCCAGACATACATAAGATATGACATGGGAAAAAACAGTTTGAAATATTTTTAACATAATGAGCATTTGATAGGAAGGTTATTTCACTATACCAGTTTATTCCGGATGCCTTGAAAAAGAGATTCCCAAATTTGAAGTGACAATGTTTTGTTGATACTTGAAAAAACAACAAGTATGAAAATCTATAGTTTTTGCTGGACAATTGAACATCTCTTGGGTGGGCCTTGAAAATCAATATTTCTTAGTAGATTTTCTTGCCTAGTCTGATCCAACCCACCCGACCAATAATTGCTTGGGAAAATGTGATGGTCTATATAATAACTAATTACTCCAGCAAAAAAATCTTCAATTATAAGGTCATCTTATTGATTTGTGATTCGTCTCAAACAACACAGCAGTTACTTAGGGACGAGATAATTTATCCCATTTGTATTGGTTTAGGGAAAGTCAGTCAGGAATTTCCATCAACTGCAGTATACTGCAATTGCGGTAGTTTTCATTTGTGGCTAGCCTACAAAGGGTTGTAACGAATACATATAGTGCTGGTCGATAGAGATAAGCAAACATCAACTGTAAAAATTGCATGAGATGACTAGTTTTTTTCAAAAGCAGCTGATCTACAGAAAAAAATATTTTGTCTGTACAAGAAAAAAAGATATGACCAATTATGTACAAAAATTGCCAGTTTTCTCCTTGAATCTTGAATTCTGTTTCCTGAAGTTACTGCAGTTGAGGGATTTCCTTGACTGAAAGTAATTTATATGGAGTAATTTGTTATCATTATAGCGTGAAATGACACTAGGCATGGGAAAAATTGATATGTGAGTGGCCCTTTGAGGCATCTATTGCCCTCCTACTATCCTAGAAAAAAAATAATGCCAAGAATTTTGGTCTCCAGAACTAATGTTACTTCAAACCTTCATGTTAGTCTTGGATATTTACCTAGAATTGTCAAGGAAGACTTTAATGAAGTATTGTGTCATCCGATAAATGATGCATCAACTAACCAGCGAACTGGATCTCTTCAGATTTTGTTTACATTCAATTTCCATGATCATGATCATCATCATCATCACTTATAATTGTTCATCATAATTTTGTTCTATCAATTTCAATTAAACTTAATTCATTATTTGATAGCCTATTGACAGAAACAAGAGAACCAACCACAGTCAGGGATATCCTTGCAACTGCATGAAGTTATTTGTAGCTGCAATTGATTGCAAATTGCAAATGTAGAAGATGAAAGTTACTAATACCCTGTGTAATTGCAATTAAAATTTTACTTTCAGGAAATTGTATAGATGAATTTTTTTTCCTATGGGTCATTTTTGTCTTCCATATTTGAAGATTATTTTACAGGGTAATCATTTAAGAGAAGAAATGAAGTTGCCGTTGCAATTTGTCTTATGCAATTTTTAATTCAATAGTCAAATTAGCATAGCTGTCATCTTAGCTCAAAGTTGGAAAACTTTCCCCGATAAATTCATTTTTTCAAAATCAGAAAGTCAGTAAATTGGGGAAATTTTTCTGTGAAATCCCATAAGGAAATCGAAGACATTGGGGAATTTTTTTAAAATCAAATCGGGGAATTTTTCATCCAAATTTTCAAAAATCAAGAAGTATTGATGTTCTGTTCTGATGTTCAAAACCTGAATATTTTTTGGGGGAAATGCAAATTATTTTGGAAATGCAGAAGATGCAGGATATACTGGGAGAAAGTTTGTTGGCAAGCGAGAGTCTCCCGCTTAATGCGGGAGAGTTGACAGCTTTGAATTACTATGTTTTGCCCAAGACATTCTTTGCATTTACACTGTGTATGGGAAACTGGCTGCAAATGCACACCACATGTAATTGCAAAGATATGTCAGACTAAACCACTAGCCAGAGTGTCTGACTTGATAACCTCCGTTCAACAAGTCTTCACTGCACGTTTATACAAACGCCTGATGATTGCAACCAAATCTTCTTGCAGCACGTTTTATCCCATCCAATCAGATTCTATCATTTTTCAAGACAATCACAACAACAGTTTGAGAAAAAGAAAGATACATTTTGTCCTTTCTAATTGCAAATTGCACTCTTTGGAAAAACGCAAATGTTATCATTTTTGTTTTTCATCACATAAATATATTTATTTTTTGCATTGGTAATATAGATTTTGCAAGACAATCACAACAACAGTTTGAGAAAAAGAAAGATACATTTTGTCCTTTCTAATTGCAAATTGCACTCATTGGAAAAACGCAAATGTTATCATTTTTGTTTTACATCACATAAATATATTTATTTTATTGCATTGGTAATATAGAAATTCTTCGACAAAGGCGAGCAAGTTTTTTACCGAGTTTGTTTACAACTAAGCAAATAGTATGCATCTTCAAATACTTTTAGCTTACAACATTGGATATACACCACATTGTACACCACCACCACACTATCCAACCACCAGATTGTACGACTTTGGAAAAAACTCTTGTATACTGCTCGTTCCGACATTCGAGTTTTGGCGAGTTAACCAAAACTGGAAAGTAAAATCTTAGAATTATCAGGTTTATCGGAATATACCAAAAGGAAAAACAGAAATTTAGGCGGGAAAAAATACAGCGGCGATGTGCGGAAAAGTTAGGCGTTGATTTGGGCTCAGAGCTTTTTAGCATATACCAAATATGGACACCCGTTCCCTGCTACACCCGTTCCGTTTTTGTAACACGGTTAGTATAAATAAGAAAGCCACGTCTTTTCAATCATTGAAAAATCCGTAAAACGTTATAGACAAGCAAAATCGCTTTGAAATTCGTTCCCCAATGACTTAAAACAGATTTCGGGCATAAAGTATCATAAAGGAGGGGGTTGTGAATTTGTTTATGGCGGAGAGAAATCTAAATTTACTTAATAAATCTGTTCTTAATAACACATAATCTTGTAAAAAAATAGAAAAATTACAAACAATTACAGTATGTACAGTAAATAAAAATCCGTGTAAAAACACATTTTAGACCATAGATTTCTACCTTTAAGGTAAGAGGCGAGAAGTAAAAAACCTATGGTCAGAATGTAACTATAAAATTCGAAAAAAATACGCCGGAATGAACTAAAAATCTATGTTAAAATGAACAAAAACCAATAACTTTAGTCGGTATGATCAGTAGGTATGAAAAAATGATAAAACCTGTCAGAATGAGCAATAAATTAAAAAAACCTTTATCGGTATGGACTATATACTATAAAATCTGTGTTAAAATGAGCTGCAAATTAAAAAAACCTTTGTCGGGATAAACTCTGGTGTAGCAAAAGTTTAACAAAAATGATAAAACCTATGTCAGAATGAGCATTAAATTCAAAAAACCTTTGTCGGTATGGACTATATACTATAAAATCTGTGTTAAAATGAGCTACAAATTAAAAAAACCTTTGTCAGAATAAACTCTGGTGTAGCGCCAGAATGAGCTATAAACTGGGATCTAATAAAAAATAATGTCTCGTCTGTCAGCATACGTCCAGATAAAATTTCAGATTTTAGTTAATCAGTAAGCCGTAGGCTTCGTGATTTTTTCGGTTGGCCAGATGGGGGAACATCCTTGAAAGCAATACAGTCAGGGATATCCAAGTGGGGATCAGATATTGTGGTTTGACGAACAGGATCAGATGTGGTGGTTTGGCGAACAGGATCAGATGTGAAGGTGAGATGATCAGGATCAGATGTGGTGGTTTGGCGAACTGGATCAGATGTGGTGGTTTGTTGATCGGGTAATGAGAATTCAATTCCGTTTTCTGTTACGAATTCTTCTTCGATTACACATTGAGGGTCTTAGAATTCACATCCAAACTTTTTGATTTTTTCCTCTCTTCCGCCCCAACACCGATACGTTCATCCGTTGTGTTTTTTTTCTTTTTAGGTATAGGAAGACTCGGAAATTTAAACGCAAAATTATTATTTATTCTTTTCTTAGATTTTTTCTCGACAATGAGACAGTAGTCTTGAGGAGATGCTTTTTCCATCTGCACGACAAACGTCTGAAGCCTGTCCACAACTTCTCTCAAAACCTCCACATTGTCGACGGTACCACAAATTGATTTAATCTGGGTCGTCAGCTCTCTACATCTAGCGACTAGAGATTGGCTCGGATATTCCTGAGAGATAGAATAGAAATATGTCTTTCAAAATGGTATCTCGTTCAAAATAATCGTCCATTCGTCAAGAAACTAAAAACTTCATCAAAAAAATTTCGTGTATGAGAAATAGAATTAAAATCTATCAATAGGATCTGAAATATCTAATATGTATCTTTACGTCTTGTGTACGCACCGGTTTGGGAATCTCGAAAAAGGTTTGTGGAATATCTTCCTCCTGAGCAACTTCCGTCCCAAGCTCAGCGTGTGGTTCTTCCTCGACAAAGCTTCTGTTGGTACTATCGATGACATCGTAATCCAAGTTTAAATATGGCGAGTTCTTGTAGCTTGAAATAAAAAAGAAGATATAAATCCAGTATTAAATATTAGTTTTAAAAGATGTCTCCAGAGGTTTGAGCTTTCCCGAACTTGCAACTCTGAAGTCTCACAAAAGTAATAGTCTTTTTTTGTTGAAAATTATCATTTAGATAAGTAATACCTTTCAGGAAAAGAATGCCATCCTATGCTTTCAGCAGAATAGAAAATCGCAATCATGTGTTTACATGGCATGAAGTTTCTGATCCAATCTTAACATTCGCCCGGTACTAAGAGGTGTTGGTACCAATTTTTTTTCAAAACCTGAAAAACGGACTTAGTACTCTATGGGTTAGTACCCTGCGGATGTACCCACCTGCTTTTTGTTGGCGATTTGAAATGACCAGACTTTGAAGTATGTATGAATTGTTATGAGAAATTACCTTTGGTATGTGTCTGGTATAAATTGTGTCACAAGCACGTGGATCATCCCCCTTAACGTCTGATCTCTGTTTTGCTTTAAATACGAATATTTAAAGTCGCGGTTTTTCCGCTCAACACCATTGTTGGTATTTACAACAACTTCAAGTTTGCCCATGCGATAAGCTTTCACCCAACGCTGGAAAAAAGTGCAGCAAACAATTAGTTCATCTGCAATTCGTAAATAATTGTAGGCTCAATTTTTGAAAATAGATTTTAAGGGGGAAGGGAAACTATTTCCAAAAACTGCGCTTTACAAGAAAAAAATATTAAAACTATTCTCATGCGACTATCTTTGCAAATTACCAGTAGGTGTTTTACAAAGGATTGATGAAACCTGTAATAAAATTATGAATAGCTCTTTTCATCTATAAATTATATGAATAGTTAGTTTAGGCTACTTATCATTTTATTACAAGTTTTATTATATCCGGTTAGCTTAAGTCGTCAGTGAAAAACACCCAGGAAATACCTCTTTAATTGACAGCCATGTAGATTTAAAATATATTCTAAACTTTTCACTCTCTTCTCTTTCACAAACAAAACTTTCTTTGAGGGATTTGACATTCTCGTCGAGAGCTTTCACGGACTCAGACTATCTTCCTGATTTTAGGTAAAACCATATCCTTGATGTCACTCATGCCGTTGTCTTTCTTTCTCGACCATCTGTTCCAGGTCTGCTCACGGCGAAAACATGAAGTAGATACATATTTTTAATCACTAGTAAAGCATCTTTCTTTGTGTTCATTCAAAAACTTCTTGACTTCGTTGTTCTTTCTTTTTCTTTTTCTTAGGAAAGGCATCACAGAGCAGGAAATCAGCAACGTCAAATGTCAAGCCAATGTGGATGTAACATCCAGATCAGTTTTACTTTATACTGAACTTGAAAGGGGCTTAGATGGGATTCCAGAGAGATCCAGACACAATTCAGCTTTTATTCAGCCATTCTTCCCAGAAAAAAAGAAAATTCCACTCTTATAATTTTCGCGCCATGATGTTTTGGACGATGACTTTCAGTCAACTCGCCGAAATATCTAATGTCGGAACGAGCAATATACAAGAGTTTTTTCCAACCACCATGCTTCTGCGCCATTTTGATTAAAAAAAATTCTCGAATGTTCTGGTACCGCGATTGAGTAGTTCAATAGTGTTTCGTCGCGTAACACCCTCGGCTCTTTGTGGGGGAGGCTCCTTCTTTCTAGCTTATCTGATAAGTGACAAGTTTCTGGCTACAGCTAGAATTCTGCTCATACTCTCTATAGCCAAAAAAGTTTTTTTATAGAGGAGGTATATCTGCGACTCATACTAGTTTCTGACAGGTGAGAATTTACACGCAAGTCAATTGAACACACGATACACATTCGGCTTATCTGATAATTCTATGATGGCGTATTGGGCGGTCATCCGAGCTAAAGCCCTAAAAACGCGGGCGGAGATGGAAATCCAAGTAGTGCCTGGTTCGAACTTCATTTTCAAATTTTTCTTCTAAGGTAAAGTTCACCGTTGGTCCAACCCCAAGTTGGCCAGAACCACTTTAAATTAAAAAAAAATCAACAAATTCGGTGCTCAATCGATATTTCTCTTCAAACTGGCGCTCTTTCTTTGCCGGTTCGAATCTCAGGATTGGGAATAGCTACAAACTTAATTTTTTCTTTTAGAGTTCACTATTATGCATGAGTACACCTTAGGTATCATCATTACCTTGATCTCATCTTGCATAAATTCCATGCCGGTGACAAACTTCATGAACATTGAAGCAGATTATTGATCAAGTTCTTCCACAAAATTCTGACAGAAGACATAGCAACGTTGTTCAGCTTCCTTGTAAACAGGCTGGGAGTCAAAAGTTGGGCGAAGTTGTCATTAAGGAAGAATAGTGTTGACCAGAAGAAGCTGAGGTAGACGATGATACAGTCAAGAAACGTTGATTGGATGAAGTAATGATAGAGGATGAGTATCCTTGACGAGTTTTAGTTGATGTTGATGCAGTCGAGAAATGTTGATTGGATGAAGTAATGATAGAGGATAGGTATCCTTGAAGAGTTGTAGTTAACGTTGATGCAGTCGAGAAACGTTGATGCAGTCGAGAAACGTTGATTGGATGAAGTAATGATAGAGGATAGGTATCCTTGACGAGTTTTAGTTGATGTTGATGCAGTCGAGAAATGTTGATTGGATGAAGTAATGATAGAGGATAGGTATCCTTGAAGAGTTGTAGTTAACGTTGATGCAGTCGAGAAACGTTGATTGGATGAAGTAATGGTAGAGGATGAGTATCCTTGACGAGTTGATGTTGACGTTGATGCAGTCGAGAAACGTTGATTGGATGAAGTAATGGTAGAGGATGAGTATCCTTGACGAGTTTTAGTTGATGTTGATGCAGTCAAGAAACGTTGATTGGATGAAGTAATGGTAGAGGATGAGTATCCTTGACGAGTTGATGTTGACGTTGATGCAGTCGAGAAACGTTGATTGGATGAAGTAATGGTAGAGGATGAGTATCCTTGACGAGTTGATGTTGATGATGTAGATGTGAGATGTTGATTAAATGAGATAGAAGATAACGAGTTTTGGTTGAATTTTGGAAAATGCTGACAGGATGAAGCAGTAAATATTTCTAAATGTAAAGTTGATGATGTTGTGGCAAAGGTTGATGATACTGATGACAAACGATGATATAATGGCGTAGATGGAATTGGATATGTTGAAATGAACATTGATAATGATAGATTTGTTGTGGTTGACAATACTGATCCTGGCAAAGTTTCACGAGATCTATCGGTAATGTTTTGGATGTAGCGATTTTGATTTTGCAGACGGTCAAAACTTGCATCAGCACCATTTGATAACACAATTCACCTTGGTATTTTAACATTCACTCGCTGAAGGTCAGAGCCTTGAGTTACTTTGTAGTAGTAAACTGGTGAGGCAAGTTTTTTGAATATTTCTTGCATGTGAAGTCGAAGCTAATCCTCTGTGTATTTGATTGGAATTGAACGTTTCTTGATATATTGGTTGATGGTATCATAGCATCCAGGGGCAAAGCCTAAAAAGTAAGATACTGTAGTAAAAAGAAGGAAACAAAAGCACGAGTAAGTTAAATTAGGTGACATGAATTGTACAATGTATTTTATTACAACATAATAATCATAAAAATTTGTTCTCCAAAAAGTACTTTTTGCAGAAAAAATAAATACAAATCAAGTTCCAATTTTAGAATAAAAATATGAAGAAACAAAGGTATGTGAGATAAAGCCTTACCATAACCATTATTGAAATGACGTACAACAACCGGATTGTTGAATTTTGTGAATATTGGCTTTTCAGAACCTCCTGGTAAATGATACAGATTTACTGCAATTCTTGACCTTGCTTGCCCTCTTCTTTGCTGGAGTATGTATGATTAAAAAATCAAAGATTGGTGAAAAGCATTTTTGTCTTTATTTGGATTATTCTTACATTCCTAGCTTTTTTGAGAGTCAATTGAATCGCCTTTGATAAGAGTGCTAAAAATATTTTTAAATTTTTGAACTTTCGAGTAAGTCAAACATCGCGCGAAATTGGTGTTGCGATTTTTGTCATGTCAGAGAAGAAGTCATTGCATTGTTTTTTCGCGCGCGTTCTATTTTGTGCCAATCAAATTGCATCATGCATTTGAAAGATTCGAAAATGTTGCAATCAAAATCAAAACAAAAAAAATGCATTTGTGACTTTGGCTTTTGAAAAGAACATTGAGCTTTTCAAAAAATAAAACCTTATCGTGCTTTAATTATTATACTCTCATTCTTAAAAATAAAACTTGAGAATGAAGGAAGGTTGTAAAATTAATTAAATTGAGATTCGATTGGAAAGAGGTATGTATGTAGAGAAATGGAATGCTTTGTTTGCTTCAGTTTTCACAGTAGACTTTCCTGCCTTCGAAATTCAGTTTTCGAAGGCATCCTTTATTTATCTAAAATTTATTCTTATCAAATAATGATTCAATTTTGGATATCAAAAACCCCCAAGGATGACCAGTAAGTTTTTATTTAATTAGGAGATGAAAGATCAACAACAATAATTGAAAGTCTTTTTCAGTTTCATGAGACTTTTGTATGTTGAACATTTGAAAAACTGCTATGTCATTTCTAGTAATCGTGGCAATAGAAAGTACAAAATAAGGTTCGCACTTTTTTTCGAACACCATTCGATGTCTTCATGACCTTTTTGAGGCTTGCACTAAACAAAGAGAACTTACATTTTCACCATGAGAACTTATTTTCATTTTCATTAATTCTGCAAGATAATCTCCTAATGTTAAAATCAGAATAACTCGTCCATTATAATTAAGAAAAAAGCCTTGAGTCCCTGATAAAAAAAAGATTAACTGAAAATTTCATTTCATTTTGTGCACTAAAAAATTCATTATCGTTCGAAGTTAACTTTGACTGATTTAAACTTTTTAACTGAAGAATTTCCCAATTCAAAAAAAAAAAAAAATAAGAATCTTGTATCCATCTATTTATTTGCAATACAAAAACCTTTTTAAACAATTCATTTAAACTGAATGAAAAAGAAAATGTATACAAAACAAAGAAATACACATTATTTTCTTTTTATTAATGACTACGTAGACTGAGAATGCTGCCCATAAGAGATTCAAAAGAAAGTGTTCATTTTTTGGAGTTGGCAGAAACGAAACGACAAACCATGAATCGATGAGTAAGACCACATCGTCCGAATCACGACCAGCTCCAACCGTCGTTATGAGTTCGCACTAGAGTAACAGAGACATTTCCTCCTGACGATCATTATGATAGGATCCGTCCGTTTATGGAGCATGCGATTGGTCAGCAGGTAAAACTGTTCGATTTCTTCATGCGGCTATCACTTAGAAAAAAATAAAATAAAAAAACAATTTGCGTCCAAAAATCCGTTATTAAAACACGTTTTGATTTATGACTTCCCCCTTTCCCTCTGATACCTGTATAATAGGGAAATAAATTCTCAATTTTTTAGGTTGAACAAAAATAAATAGATCTTAAAATAAGTTTCAAGTTTTATGGTTCAAATAAATAATTCAATGTTTACTTATCGGTTGAAAGTTTGGTCTTTTACTTGCAACTAAAAATGAAATATAAACCCCAATATCAATTTGTTCTAATCTGTACAAATTCACTAACCCCTTTAATATACAACAGTGCTTGATTTCTCCTGTTCGATTTATTTAGTAAAACTGTAAAGATCATTACAGTAACATGACAAGTATGTTTCGTTTGTTTTTGCTAAAAATTGTTACCTGTTGATCCTCCTTGGAGGGGGAGCAGCAGTATTAACAACAGTAGCACTTGAAGCTAAATAAAGACAAGATTTAAAAAAAAATCTAAGAATTTTAGTCGGTCAGTCATTTTGTCGTCTTGTCACTTGCGTCTTGCGTCTAGGTTGAAGATTATCGTAATGTGTACGAAGCAGTTTTGCTATTGTATATATATACCTTTAAATCCCACCTGGGGAGCGAAAATGAAGAATTACTAAATATATCCAATCTTTCAAACCCAGAAATAATCGAGAAAGCCTTCCGCCCTTCCTTAGATCAGATCAAACCTAGAATCGCGGTGGAGAGACCTGGAGTTACGGGATGGTTAAATTCGTTTTTTTTTCAAAAAGTGTCGCCTCGTGCGTTTAGATATACCAATTCTTAAAAGCTACGGTGATAATACACGCGGTCACCGGTACTAGATAAGCCTTATTTCAAAAATCTTCTTCTTGCAAATTAACTGTTCACCCTGTTTCATGTTTAAGCCTTTTTGTCCCAATCTATGGCGACATGTTCCCACCTATAAACGGTACAAATGATTTTGATCATTATCTCAAAAAGTAAATATTAAAGGGATAGTTCTTTTAAACGCGAACAAAATTCGCTCAAACGAAGGAAGCGTCTCCATTATTATAATATTTTATTTTTTGATATCGACCGAAAGACCCATCTTTTTTAGCTCACTTTATGTATGTGACGTTGTGGTTGAATAAAAGAGAACCTAGCCCAAAGATTTAGGGTTACTTTCCCTGTTTTTAATCTACAACTGTCTTGGCTATTTGTGTTTCTTTTTGCCGCTCTTACGACTTTTCATAAAATTTTCATATAAGTATGAGTATAGTCTGCTTGAGTAAACACATTATAATCTAATTTTCATTGCAACTGTGACGTGTAAAGGATATGTTTAAAAATTACAAAAGAAAAGGGGTTTTTTAAAGACAAGGACATTTTTTAACAACAATATATCTTTGTTTGTATATATTTTTGTGTCTCTTTTGGAAAAGAGAAGAAAAAAAGGTTTTTTGACCAAACTACCCCTTTTATAGAATTTAATTTGAGGTCATTTTCTGATAAATATTTTTATACAGGTAGTTTTACCTCTAGCCCAGTTTCATCAAGCTTTCCTTTTCTCCGACCAATATTCTTTGCAGCGGTCCATTTTCCTCCACATACGTAATCAGAATCTTTCTAAAATACCAAAAAGATTGCATCTACGTTCAAACATGTTCAAAATAATTGGTACATGAGCCTTTATATCTTATGAATGCTGGATTACTTTAGGTAATGTATATAACAGTTTGGTCAGATACTTACCAAATCTTGTTTCTTTTTGGTTGGATACACAAGTTTCAAATAATCTTAGACACGGTCGTAATTTACAATGAATTTCTTATTGTAATATGAATTACGCCTACGACTGAAATGAATAAATATGTATTTTTTCAATATGTTCGCAAAACCAAAGATGACATGTGGCTTTCTAGTACATTATGAATAAAATTCTGCCAGAAGCCGAAAGGCTCGCCAAACGAACTGTGTTCGCTTAAAAAGCGGAAAAATTAAAATTGTAATATATAGGCAGTGTAGACTTTATTTACGTAAAACCTAAAACCTATTGAATTGAGTTGAATTTTTCAAAAAAAGGGAATCGCTTTTATTACATACATTTCCCCGGACTTGAAGCGATACAAATTTTAAAGGATACATACTCTTCCCTTTCTAATAGAGAGATCGTTCATTGTATCAACAAAAGCTTTCGCTGAAGATCCTGGCATCCGTTTCCGAAAGGAACCCCAGAAGATGAACAAGTCTTCTTGCACAATGGTGTTGAAATTTTTCGGCGATGTAGGCCAATATCCAGAACTCAATATGTTATTCAGATCCAGGGCGGATTGTTGGTAAGAGCAGCTGGAGTAAATAAAATCCCACTTGTTGAAGCAAAACCTGCCTTTGAGACCAACTACCATCACCATATCGTTCAATGGGATTTTTTCACACCGACCTTGCATTACAAAACAATTACAGCAAAGCACATTTTTTAATTCGATAAGTCGTGCTGAAATTAAAAGGAAAAAAGGAATAACATCCTATAACAGGTAAGTTCGTGTCATAAAGGTCAAAAGTTTGTATTTCATACATATTGGGAACCTTAAAACATTATAACTGATTTGCTGAATAGTTAATTTTGTGTTTGAAATCATTACTTGTAGCGCATATCTCACCATCTATTACTACTTCATTGGTTGACAATGCCAATAATTGTTCTCCAACAAACCCAAGGCGGTCATGGAAAGGATGATCATAATGCACTTGTTCGTCGTAGCCAAAACACAAATATCCACAAGTTCCACAAAGGATAGTTGCCGAGATTTCTGTGCATCTACCACACTTCTCAGTTGGGCAAAACTTTTTTATCGAGGAACAAAGCAAGTCTGCCACTGATCCTCTGTGTCCATCATCTTCTGAGTCCAGTTCTTTTTCTTTCGTTCCTTCCCTTTTTTAAAAATAATTTTGATATTGATATTCAAACTGTATTAAAATTAACCTTAAAGGAAAAAGTTAGAGAAAGATCCCAGAAAGATAAAGGTTATGATATTGAAAGTCAAACAATTTGAATCTCAAAGCAACATATCTACAAAGCATAAATGATTCGGTAAGAACATTGTGGCACAACAATTATTGAGCAGAAAAAATAACCAAGTAACCAAATAACAAAGCATACCTGTAGTTTCAAAAATGTTTGCAAGGCTTCAGTGCATGCTTCAAGTTCATTATCAAATTCTAGTGAAATAGACATTATATCGATATTGAGAGTCTGAATAAAAAATTACTTTAAACCTTTTCTATGTCTTTAGGAAAACTTTCAGAGAACTATTTATAAATTGAACATCCAAAATAGTTCATAAAATATTCTAAGATAACTTGTTGATAATATTACGTGTTGGATAGGAATTTAGATTTTTAATTGCCATATTTCAATTCCTGGTACTATATAATATGTATTACACACGTATCAAGCTGTACAGAGTTGTAGAAAATATTCATTTCTTTTTAAGGTTCATTTGATATGTTAAGTTTTTTAATTTTAAAAATTACCATGAATCGGATTGTTGTCTTCAGGGGTTCCAACTTCAATTTCAGCAACCAGTTCCATTTTGCTTCTAAGTTCTGTTTCAGCTGAAACTTTGTCAACCATAAAATCTGTTACTTCTAAAAATGTACAAAAAACAGTATTTTCTCAATGTGGAAAATTTAATAGTTTTAATAATATGAATATTATAATAAACAGCACTGAAGAAAACTGAAGCTAAAGTACATTTTTGTATAAATACGTTCCTGTATGGGTGCCTTTCTTCAGCACGATTAGCTCAACAATTGAATAAAACTCCCTGAAACATTGATTTTTCTGGACACAAAAAAGCCTCTCATAAATTTCATTACATAAAAGTGTATACTTAAAATAAAATGATGACCCTCTGTCTTTCTTCGGGCTTGGGACCGGCAGGTGTAAAAAATACACGATTAGCTCAACAATTGAATAAAACTCCCTGAAACATTGATTTTTCTGGACACAAAAAAGCCTCTCATAAATTTCATTACATAAAAGTGTATACTTAAAATAAAATGATGACCCTCTGTCTTTCTTCGGGCTTGGGACCGGCAGGTGTAAAAAATACAACCTGGCGACATTAACCAACATTAAAATTAAAAATCATTAATTAACTCAGATAACCCATTGCATTGAAAACTATTAAAATATAATTTCAACATAAGAAGGTCCAAACTTTTGGGATTATTATTTGGTTAGTTATTATTTTATTCTCTTTGCATTTTTAATTAACCTTGGTCGAATAGTAAAGGAAGAATACGTTAACTTCATCAGTAGTTTTCTTCTTTCTTTTTCTGACACGATTTGTTTTCACCTTATAAATTCTTTTACCACAGGAATCATATTGGTAAGTGATTTCTTGTGGTTTCCTCTTCGTTTTAACACGAGGAGGCAGAGCCAAATACTTGCCCAGTTCATACTCTGTAACCTCTAAGATATCATTTTCTTTAACTTCTTTTGATGAGTCACTATTGATGTAGTCTTTAAGATTTTTTTCAACATCGTCAGAATCACTTTATTTTTTGAAAAATGAGCAAAAAATGTGGCTACATGGCCTTCTTTTTTTCCTTGTTTTGAAAGTCAGCCAAAAACTTGTACAACCAAGTAAATATAATAAAGATTACTTCCAAGCTGTAGCAGAATAGTTGTTACATCCATTTTTACAGAAGTTTAAAAATGTGCAAGATTAGAAGTATATATATTATGGAATCTGGGGGAGGCTGATTGTTGGACGTCCTTAAAACATGTTTAAAGCCGCTGCGCCTGTCGCAAGTCAGGGACTCCAGATTGCATTGGTTGGGTTTTTGAGTGGTTTTTGGTGTTTGTGTTTTTCTGCTTGGCTTTTTAAACTTTATGTCTATTGGTTTGTTGGTTCTTTTTCGCATAAAATTCTCATTTCTTGACAGGATGTTTGATTGGTTTGATTTATATATTTAGAAAAATTCAAAAACAAAAAAATGGAAAAAAACGTATAATTATAAAAATATTAGTGCCTTTTTATGTTTCATCTTTATTTTATTTAGTATTTTCAACACTCTCTCTCCTTGAGGTCAGATCTCTGATCTTCACCATAAAAATACTAGAAAACTTCGATTTTAGTTAGCCACTTTGTTGCCCTCTTTAAATGTAAGCAACAAGTAGGTACCTAGATTGAAAGTTCAATCTTTTTATGTTGAAAAATGATTCAACATTTTAATAACAAATTGGAAAAATAGATTTTTTGCCATACAGTAGCTCAGCTTATATAATAGCAATCAGCTTGAAAATACACAGCATCAGACAGCATAAGTGATAATGCCATGCAGATGTTGAACAAACCAAAAATATTCAAACATCTTGTTGGCAGAGAAAGATGGAAAAGTAACACTTAGTTACCTTTCCATCCTTTAGTTTTTAAATTTAAGTATAATATTCTTTGTATGAGAAATAGGCACAGTACAGTCAGTAGATTGACAGATTGACTAAGGTCTACCCTTGAATGAAACCACCAAACTGTATTTTACAGAGTGAGTAGAGTGCTGTGGTGGTACAGTTGATGGGGTTTATAGGTTAAAGAAAACCACTGTATATATATACATCATTGGAGGGCACGAGGGCATATTTCGGCCACTACAGTTGTGCTCACGAGTGAAACTCGAGTCAATTTTTAAAAGTACCCTAGATGGCACCTTCTTTAATTTTGTCACATTGTTTGGTAGAAAATATATACTGAACCTCTTTGAACCAAAACTTTCCACCTATACCGTAGATCTGGTCATCCTGGTCCTAATCCCGTTGCCCCTATTGTTTTTAAGGTTTATCTTTGTTGCGAGCTTTTAATTGCAGTCTGGTTTAACAGAAGAATACTGCAAGATTTGTAAATTGTATTATATATCATCTAATATATTATCAGCGCTAAGAAAACTCAGGCAAAAGGTAAGAATTTGACACAGTAAGTAAGTCTGCGACCGCAGTCGGAGGCGACCCGAAGGCTCCTCTTTCGATAGCTATCTACCCGAAGGTAGGGGAGGGCGCCACTCTTTCTCCCTGGAGTTCTCCACTTACCCTTGATCCTTCTCTTAGTTGCTGAGCATCAAGCAGAGAGGCATCAAGTACCATTTCGGGAATCTTTGGTATGACCCGGCTGGGGGTTGAACCCACAACCTAGCGAACCGTAGCCGGATGCTCTACCACTGCACTACGGTCGACACAGATTTGACACAGATTTGACACAGAAATTGAGCACAACAATGAAAAATGTGTGAAATTGAGAAATAAATTTCAAACATTTTTCATTGTTGTGTTCAATTTCAGCTAGAGCTTCTACTAGCATCTTGGAACCTTCGTTTACAACTGCTTTTTCAAATAAGACACACTGAAATGATGTTTAATTTTAGGAACATATAAACAAGCTAGATTTAAGCTAATTTGGTACGCTCGCGGCTAAATTTATCAGACTTTATTTACCTCCGCATTTCCGCAATTCAGTGAAATCATATTAGCGCTATTGTGTTTGCGGGCTTTTTGGTAATTTCTGATAAGGTGATATTTTCTTTAAATTAGAGGGATCAGGATTTGAAAATAAGGCGGCAATCGAAAAATAGTTGTGTCGCGTCACAGAAGGTCTCAAAAATTGATGCGGGCGTGAAAATTTCTGGGTTTTTTAAATATCATCGATCGCCTGAAGTTTGTCACATCCTGGGGGGCGCGGTCGGGTGACAGGTGAGTAGTTTGTATGTCTAATCTAATGTAATAAAAAACACACAGTGTGCAGTGTGACAGTACAGTTCGAATAACCAGGGATATGTTATAGCGGAGCTGGATGAAGGACAAGAATTCCTTAGCGGATTGCTCCTTTGTCTTTTCTATTGTAAACTGTTCATAATAGAAATCCATCTCTGTCCCCTAGAGTGTTCTATTTTTATAAGAAAAATGAAGCAGACAAAGTATTCATGCAGTACGTTTGCATATATTTTGCTATGATGTTCCCACTTTTCATCAAAATAATATTTGCAAAAGATACCCCAAAAGCTTCCTTGTAAATGAAATCTAATTTTATCAGCGTGTGTTATGAATTTGAGAAGCTTTCATGATTTCTCTTTAAGAAATTTCAGATGTAAATATTTTGACAAATATTGTTTCAATTGACTTGAAATCTTTTCCATAATCAGACATACCGACTTGCTATCTGAAAATATCAGTTAGAAAGTGAGGCACCCCGCGGTGTAGCGCGGTATTTCAAATGAAAAAGAGCTATTTATAATCTTACAGAAGAAATTTCTTATAACTTTACTAATGAAAACAATGTTTTTCATTTTTTTAAATTGTCATTCACCACTGTTTTACAGACCCTCTTGATAATTAATAGTTTTTAATCGTGAACAATAAAAGCAGCAGCAGAATCATTGGCTAAAGAGAAATCCAAATTTCACGAATTTGTTTAGTAAAACATACTGCTGTCCCCCAACTTGGTTGCGAATTTCTCTGGTTAATGTCCTCACATTCAATTGATCGAGTTGTGAAATATTAATGGAACAAGTTCTTTCTCTTTGTTTTCCTTGAGTTCGCAAATCTCAACTAACCGTGGTGGTACTGATGTGCTTGTAGTTTTCTTTGTAGGTGGACAATTTAGAAATGTATCTTTCTTACGCTTAAAACCTGGTACAGCCCGTGAACAAAGGTTATTGATATTGGCAGAATCGCCTCCCCTCCCACTTTCTAAGATTTGGTCTTGAAATACATGTGGGTACACCCGAAAAAGCATCGAAGTCGGAAATTTTGTTTGTATCTGCCCCAAATCGTACCTACAACAATGCAATCACGTATGATGGATGTAATCTTGAAAATATCGGTCTCGGAAATGGAGTATTCTTGCCAATTGTTCAGCGTTTTGTATATCTTGGTTCAGTTTTAACAACTCGGGTAACTTAATGCATGCCCCAGAATTGCATTAATCCCCCCCCCAGTTCCAGTCCCTAAACAATAACAAACTATACATTTTTGAAAGCGTAGATGTAAAATACTGTATTCTGTGTGACTTAATTTTTTTCTCAACACAATTTGAGTTTTTTTAAGAAAACGTGATTATGACGTCATAATTTAAAAAAATTGAATATCTCAAGAACTAATACTCGAAACTTTATGAGATTTGGACCAATGATAGAACTCATCAAGAGGAAAAGGATTTTTTTCAAAAAATTTGAAAATTTGCTGATGTCAGCATTTTATCGCAAATATTCGAATTTATGCAATTTCTGCTGACGTCATTAATTTTGGGAAATACTGTCAAAAAAAATTGAAACATCTCAATATACTTGATCACTGGTCCAAATTTGATAAAGTTTTGATTAATATTTCTCGAGATATTCAACTTTTTGTATTCATGACGTCATCAATCACGACGTCATAATCAGGTTTTTTAAAGATATCTCTAATTATAATGATATTAATAATAATTAAATATTAAATTAAAGCGTTACAATATATAAATATTATAAATTGTTTAAAATACGTAGAGCTAGAAAATAGAATTCAAAGTTAAATAAAAGATTGAAATCACGACACAAACAAAACTGAAAACTGAATCGCAATACTGTCGAAATAGCACAACCTAGCGGGTCATGCCAAACTCAAAAGCATAAGCAAAAGCAATGTAAAATACGGTGAAAAATTAGGTACTAAAATCTATGAAAAGCTAAGATTTCAAAATATTGTTATTTAACAAGTCAATTTCATCAAACCTAAGGTTTGGTTTTAGTGTTCGTGTACCGCCAATACATGTTACGACTGATCTCGTTAAAGCAAACGAAATTTTTGTTCTAATCCAATTTTTGGTTTGAGACGCGTGAGAATCAGTCTTATCCGCTGGTAGATTAGCTAACGCTTCTAAGAAGTGCTCAGCCTCTACACCCATTCCACCATTCATGGAAAATATTAACGGAGTGAATGACCCATGATCAACTTTGATAATTCGTTCGTTGTAGTTTCTCTTTTTTTTCCCGTTCGTTTGACGCAAAAGCGCTTTTGAGACTTTGGGCTGTGTATCTTAGAGCATAGGCGTTGATAGCCAGGAAGCCCTCAGCCCTCGCGAGCCAGCGAAGCTGGCGAGGGCCGGGTATCACCCAAATGGACCGAGAATCGTCGAGAGTCTTGAAACGTTTTTTTTAACTTCTCGTGTTTTGAAAATTCGCGGTTGGTTGCATAATTTAACATATTTAGTTGAATAATTAATGTAAATAAAAATGGTAGGCATAGCTATAGAACTAAATGGGCTCAATCATATACAAACTTTTTACAACAGTTCACAAAACATAAATTGAGTTTTTAAATATCAATATATAGCATAAAAATGAACACATTGTATTCCATTCAAAGATATAACTTTCACCTATAAGCAGTGTTGAACTAAATTTTATCTAAATCGAAAATTTCACATGTAAAGCACCAATAAATAACCGAAAAGTAATCTTCATAACAAAATGTTCGTGCTCCCTCTAACAGAAAAGTTCTCTCTATCCCCGCTGCAAGCTCTACCATCTTTCTTGTCTGTGTTTACAACTGCTTGTTCATATCAACGAAGGCAGACTTAAAGACACTCATTGGTTTATTACCCTTTCTTAAACAAAAATCTCTTGCTTAAGTTTGACCATTGATAGAAATAAGGCTTGCTTTTCACATAGCGAAATATCTGAACTAAACATCCTGCCTTTCTTGAAGAAATCACCAGACATATCTAATATGGCCGTGTGTTTGGGACATAAAAAGAGAGAGTTCTAAAAAGGAATGAAGATAAGTTATTCAAGCATGAAAAAATAACGAAGAGCTAACTCTTTTTATAAGCATTAATGGGTGTTGGCTTTTACCTACTAAACCTTTAAGTGGCTTTGTAAGCAGTTGTCTCATTAGCCACATTCCGCGGACGCGGTCAAATTGGCGTGTAGGGATAAATTTTTCAAAATGGTAGATTTCACTTTCGTTTTCAGTTAGGCGGCTTATGGATCTGAGCAAATCTGAGCACTATAAGAAAAATAAACAGATTTAGCAAAGAAGAAGCTGAGGAATCAGGGGCGGATCTAGAATTTTGAGGGTACCATGCAAAAACTAAACCTTTTTATCAGGTTTACATTAAAATTTTAGTCGGAATTAGTATGAAAAGTGTGTCCTTTGCTTTCTCTCATAAAAACCATTAATTTTCAGTACAGTAATTTAAACAAAACCGTTCTTTTCTCTGTCAGTCTGTATGATAATAACAAGACCAAATAAAAGAGAAACCGTATAAATATTTAATGAAAAGCAAACAGCAAAAGAGCAAAAAAAAATGAGAGTTTTATCTATTACTGTACTTTGTATAACAAGAAAAGTGTGTAAAGAGGGCAGTATAGAGTGAGAAAGATCTTCTTTCAAATTTGTTTTTTTAAATATTTGAAGTCATAAAATATTTTCCATGAATTACATTTTAAAGATATTACATATATACCTACAAATATATTACAAACAATCCCACCAAATAGAAATTCTTGTTGATACAAAAAAATATTTTGTCTGTTTTGAAATTTATTTTGCAATCTTGAATCCCAAGTGTTCCATACAAAAAAATGTCATTTAACTGTAAATCCCATGTTATAATTTGATCAGTGTCCATAGGCTCAATCTCGCTGTCTCAGTCAGTCCACAGTGGGATTGAATTATATGCAAAGTTTTATGACTACGCAAATGAAAATAATATAATACACATCCTGAATTCAAAACTAGGGGTGGAGAATTCATACCGTGATTGACTGATTGACTGCAATAATCTTGAGGACCCTCATATTGTTTGTATATGTAATTTTTTTTTAAACTTCAGAATTCAGTTCTATAAAAACATCCATTATTGGCATTAATTTTCAAGCCAGCGCATAAATAATGTCTGCAACCTCATCCTTGAAGCATGACCTTTGATGTGTTTGTACCCTGCCCTTCGTGTATCCTATTCCTATTTGCTATTAAACATCGAGCTGTCAGTAAAGTGTTCAACAAAGCCAAGACCAAAACCAAAACAAAGCCAGAACACAAAGCTAAGTGAGCAACTATTAAAAGAAATCTCCTGATGGTCAACCTCCTGGTTGTTGTTGGGGTTTCGATTATGTACTGCTTGCTCATTTTCTCCATAGCATTGTTCTTGAAACTGATAGAATTCCAGATAAAAAACCCAACGCTTCTTTACTCGTTCATACTTAATTTTCTTGATCAGTTTGTATTGGGATTCAGGAACTATAAAATCTGGTAAATCATTAGAAGATGATCTGAAACAAACTCCAATGGTCAGAACATATGACACCAAATTTCCAAATCCTTCTGTTTTGAATAGTTTTTTGTACTGTTTTCACAATTCAGGATCCTTTGGCAACGATGGAATTTAACAGGGTTACCATTAGAGTCTTTCACAAAAACACAAGCTGGAACTGCAGTTACTTTTCATTGTGGATTGTGAAAACAACTGTTTTGGTTAGGAATTTTCGCAAGATGGCGCATATCATCGAAAAAGTCCCTACAGCTAGTTACCAGGCCCTTTTACGGAATGTGGCTAATTCTAGACCAAAAAAATGGTGTTGATGATACCCTTTTGATTCCTGATAAATGCAGGCTGATTTTTCTTCTGAAGTTCTGAAGAAAAAAAGTCGAAACAAAATAAAACAAAATGGCGACGGATGCCTCAGAATGTTCTTAAATATAAAATGATGTTTAAAGAGAAGGCGTCTATTTAAGCTATTTAAGACAAATATTGGCTAATTAGATAAAAAACAAAATGATATATGGCACGCGTACGAAGATTCTAAATTCTTCTTTTGAGATGGCCTGTCGTTTGTGCAAGGAGCCATACAAGGCTCGATCCGACAATCGATGTAATTTGTTTAGCTACCAGAAAAAGCTAGACGGGATTCCTCAACTGTTGCTAAAAGACATCGGTGTTGAAATCACAAAAGAAGGCGGTAAATCAGACAGTATCTGCAGGAACTGTGGTTCTGGGATAAAAAGAATTAAAGCCGCTTTTGAAATTTTGGACAAATGGGACCTGAGTGTTGAGTTGATAAATAAAACTGTACAGCGAAAGCGACAATTAGAAAACGACACTGCCCGAGGAAGTAATAAAAGAGGTGAAGAAATAGAGGAAAAAAGAAAAAGAGTGGAAGAGTCCAGTGAAGACACTAACAGTATGATACCAAATAAACATGTTGATCCTGATAATACAGTATGTATTTTTACAATTTTTTGTAATACTCGAATTAGTTTGAATCAAAGGTAAGAGCTGAAAAAAAAATTACTTCGAAGTTCAGCAAAAATATCCTTTTTATTCTGCAAAAAAGGTGTATCACACCCCTGTCTCTCAGACCCAATGAAAATTAAATTTACGTAGCAGTAAAATTTTCTTTTTACACAGAGTGCAAAGAGTGCAGGAGACTACAAATACATATCAGATTTTTGCGAAGCAGAAGTCGGATCATTGGAATCAAAATCAAGTATCAATAATACATATGTGAAATCATTGATTAATTTAGATGACAAGAAGCTATTTCGTGAAATCGAGAAGTGCTGTCCTGTTCTGGTTGCGGCTTTAAAGGGAGCAGTTGGAGAAAAAAAAGCACATTTAATTGGACCTCTCTTAATAGTAGTTGGAATTTTATACAAGTCAAGATATTCTGGGAGTCGTGCTTGCGTTATAACTCATAGAATGGACCAGCTCCTAGTCGCTGCAGGTATTTCAGTTTTAAAGGTGATAGTAGGAACTAAAGGAATTTTTTGTTGGCACCCTGCTGAGTATACTTTAAACTTTAATACCCTATATCAATGCTACTCATGCCTAAAATTTTACTTAAGAATAAAGTCGGATGGCTACCTTTTCAAATTGCTTTTATTTTATGGTGTTCTCGAGGCTCACTCATCATACAAAATTGTTCGAATAAAAATTCATATGCAGTGCAGGACGATTTTTCGGAAACTTTAGTAATATAGGGACCGTTTGTTTGTTCATTCGCAGGTGCAAAAAAGAAAGTTTTCAAATGGCTTAACTGTTTCGCAGTGACAAATTCGTACTCAACAGCAAATCGAAAGCACAAACAAATGGCTAAAATTCATGACGAAAAGGTTTTAAAATGGAAAAAGGAGATCGAAGACGCATGTAAGCAAATAATACAAGAGAAACCTGGCATTACCAAAGAAGAGCTTATAGCAGAACTTAAGACTCGGAAGGTGCTAGAATTTCAGGTTCGAAATATTTTTTAACGTGTATAAAGATTAGTTGATTTAATGGAAATATTTGAATCCTTTAAAATGTTTATTTATGACTGTGAGTTATTTCGATTATTAAAAATGTTTTCTCTGAATTTAAAAAGGATTATCTTTTTGCAGCTCGTTGGGGACAACTTGGACATTTCACAACATTCAAGACACCAAGACAAGGAAAACAAAAATGACAGTAAACATTGGTTTCATACAAAAGAAGCATTCGGCGAGCCATTTGTACGAAATATGTGCTGTTCTTTGCCAGGTGAAGGGTTTTTCTTTGAAAGTGACCAGCACATCCCATTTTCTAGGATAGATTGTTTTCTTCAAATTATCTGCTGTTCTTATTCAGGAGAAGATATTATTCATGAACAGCAGATAGTATTTTCTAGATGGGGACATCACCAATGAACAGCAGATAATTATTTCTAGATGATGACGTAATACGTTGAACAACAGATCGTATTTTCTAGGTCGGGCAAAACCCACCAATGAACAGCAGATAATAATTTTTAGATGATGACGTAATCAGTGAACAGCAGATCGTATTTTCTAGGTCGGGCAAAACAGATAGATTTTCAGCTAAGCGAGCCAGCAAGCGGTACAGCAGATTTAAGATTTTGTTTGTAATTTACTAGGCATACCCGATGTTGCCAGAGGACAGAAAGGCGAAAAATCACCTTAAATAATTGTCTAAAAGCACCAAAATCTTAACTTTGATTGAAAACCATTAGTTTTCACGATATATCGACACATATTACAACAGGGAGGGGGGTTCGGTACGAAAATCTTCGACATAATGAGTACTAGAAAGGTTTACGAGAATTTCTTGCATTTGTATTTTAGTCTATAATTTATGGGGCCATTTAGACATAGAGACCACCCAATTTTGGTCTTCTCAGGACCATTTTTTTCAATGGTTTTTTCGCAACCTATCATTAAGAGAAATGTGTATGTTTGATAAAATCATGGTAGGATATAAGAATCGGTTTATTTCAGTCTTGTTTAATATTTCATAAAATTAGTCATTGATTTAGTACAAAATAGATTACAAATTTCCTTAACTATAATTTGTAAGGTGAGGAAATTATATTAAATAACATTTAAGCATTCTAAACTTTTCAGAGTTTTCAGGGATTCATTACCTTAGGGAACTGTTCTCGCTATGCGAGGCTGTACAATAAACGATTTTTGTCGATTTTATTTTCGCGGTTGACACCCAATTTTTGCCGAAATTCTCTTGTTTTCCTAGCAGTTCTGAAGATCTTTAGTGAAAATCGTATTTTGCGGAGCTAATGTCTGCGAAAATTAGCTCCCATAAGGTACTTTAATCGTAGAAATTTTAGCGAGACTAATTTTAGCGTATATTAGCGAGCCAGGAAAATCTTGATTTTTTCGGATTTATTTTATTAGCGAATCACGATTTTGCTACGATTAAAGTAGTCCACGTTCAACCCACTGTCGATAAGGAGGACCTCCATTTAAGAAAATTTGAAAAAATGCTATGGACTCTTCCCGAAAAACCTGTTCATGGGGGATGTAGGATATTTTATGCAAGGGCTTTCGATAACCCTGAAAAAATCTTGAAAAATGGCCATGTCCAATGGCTAAATTTAATGAAATATCCAGGGATAAATGATTGAAAAAATAAAATATTTGCTAATGATAAAATTCTCACGAAGACTTTTAAATGTTCTGACGAGTGAATCTGTTGACAGTTTGATAATAAAAAATCACAATCTTCACGATCCCAATAAACAACTTCTCTTTTGACCAAAGACTGATCTTTCCAAACCTAAGAGGTAGAAAATGGAAAATCATAGCCATGAAATTAGGAGTATCTTAAAAAAAGAAATTTTTGCAAAGATTTCATTTAGAGAATGGTAAAACAACAGAGGGAATTTCATTTTGCAAATGGCTTAAAAAATAAAAAATTTATGAAAGGAAGTTTTCTGTTAAGTGTTAGAGTAGTCTGAGTCAAAAAGAAGAAAGTGAAGTTTATTATTCCGTTTCTTTCTCTCTAAGATATTTATATTTCACCATTATATTTGTTAGCTATTTTGTCCAAAATCCTTGGGGATAGGCATTTTTAAAGGTTAGGGAATGCTAAGATGGGGGGGATCAGACCCCTTTCCGCACTATGGCCATAAGAAAAAAATCACTCCAGTAGCTTTCAATGTGACTGAATCGAATCTTATGGTGGTGAATATTGCTTCATAAAATTGGTGAATAAGGATCTCGTAATTCCTTCTTTTACTTGGACGAGTTTTCCTCAACTTTTCTTGGCCAAAATACCTTAAAAATATAAAGGATGATTGTTTGAACGATAAAAGCACACATTGAAACGCCTCTTCGATTTATTTGTGCTAAAGGCATGTCCTCCTTTTCATGTCTACCCTGGCAGAAAAGAACATATATCACAGAAAGTCCTTTTATAAGGATCCAACCAGAGATTCCACATTGTTCTGAATAAGTCTTCATGGTGTTGCAGGAAATGGTACCCTGTTGATATCGTAGGCCAATGGAAGTAATAAGAAAAGATGTCTTACCTGTGACATTTGTTTGCACAGGCATCCATATTGACAGGCATGATTTGAAAGACTTTGATGTTTACTAAGCCAAATTTCTTCATCAAAGTGGTTCATTTTTAATCTGTTGTCAATTTTATAAAAGTTTTGATACATAGATTCTTAAAATAATTTTTCTAATCATAAAAAAAATTGTACATGACAAAGAACTGCAAAGAACTTGAACACACGTTTTTTTATAACAGCGTTTAATTTTTTGACACCTTTGAATGCTCTTAACACATGTTCTTATTTTCACCATCTTTTGTGAGTAATTTTATCCATTTTCCTCAGAAACCAGGTGATTTCAAGTCTACAAAAGTTAGCAAAGCCTTAAAATGTTCTTAGCTAAAGAATCAAACTAATTTGAGGATACAAAATATATGAAGCTTTAGCTCTAATCTGTAGGAATTATGATAAGAGGAAAGTTCAAACTCTTCAAAAATATGGCAATCCAGCATGGTAATTTGTGTAATATATTTCTGGAAAAAGAAAATCTTCTGACGACTAGCTTCCAAAAATTTTTTGTAAAATTAAGTACTTGAAGGAGCCCATCCTTTTTACTGACAGATTCAAATAGCAGATATTATTGAACCATGCCTATTCCTGGACTGTGGACCAGGCATCACCCTAGACTTGATTCAGTTATACAGTGGTAGGGGAAGTTGATATTTGAAAATATTTTGTAAAACACTGGTTTTGTTACATATTTTAATGAGAAGACTTTGAATTGGAATACTTTTTCAAGTGTGTTCTAGGGCGATGGCAAGTTACCTCCTTCAAACACTATACATACAAAAACACAACAATGGAGGTACGCAAAGGTAGTTCTGAGGAACCAGGCCATTCTCTTTAGAAAGGCAGGGCAACATTTATTGGTGGCAAAAAAATGCACTTTTTCTAGTTTTTTTTTTCCAGTGAAAAGGCTGTAATAATTTCAGGAGGGGTAGCATTAGATAACCAGTTGCTAAAAGAGCATGAAAAATGGCCTGGGAACACCTGTTAAACTACACAATGCGTTTAGCAACAAACAAATCCAAGTCAAACCCAAGTCAAATCCAACAGAATCCAAAACAACCAATCCAAGCTAATGCAACCTTAATAGACACAAAATCAACTGAAATGAGTCAACAAATAAGATCAACACAATGTCGAAACAAACTTTCTATACAGACAAATAAAAAGACATTGAAATAACAACAATACACTTTTTTTTTATAAGAACAATTTTATAAGAACAATGAGGCTCAAAAATGCCAAAAAATAAGAACAATTTAAGAACAATCCTGAGCCTGGAGTTGCTGAGTTTTAGGTAAAATAAGGGCCAAATTAATGAAATTAGGGTTCAAACCCAAAAATATCCCCAAATTTGCCCTAAAAATAAGAACAGGATAAGAACAATTTGAGGCTCGAAGTGCCAAAAAAATAAGAACAGCCGAGCCTCAACAAAAATTTACTGGTTCTTATAAAAAAAAAAAGTAATGACAAAAAAGCAATAGTGAGAAAAATGAAAACTGAAAACAAAATTCCATAGAAACATTTCAACATCCTTTCCCTTCTTGCATTCTTTTTAATTAAATAAATCTTTTTAAGGTGGCATAAAACAGAACCTGCAAAAGTACTCTGACTCTGATGATAGAGAATATTTCATTTTTTGTGAACAATCTTTCTGAAGCCAATGTTTTCATAAAACATAAAAATAGATGCTGCAAACGTACTTAAACACTGCCTCGACAGAGACGATTTAATTTTTGTAAGCAGATCTTTTAGAAAACATTTTTGATAGAAAAATAGAAGCTGCAAACGTACTTAAACACTGCCTCCGATAACAGAGACGATTTAATTTTTGTAAGCAGATCTTTCCCAACCCCCTGTTTTAGGTACAATTATCAAGAAAGATTCTCAAAACAAACTCTACATCTGATGACAGAGTTGATTGAATTTTTGTAAACTCAAGGAACAATTATTTTTACCACTGACGACAGAGACCAAATTTTTGGTAAGAACCTTTTTGCACCACCTCTTGCTAAGAAAACATGAAAAAAATTATGCAAAGGTTCCACTTAGACCCTGCCTCTAATAAAAGAGACCATATATCCAATATTTTGTCTACAGATCTTTCCACTGCTATTTTAATTTGAAGAAATGAAATATAGATGCTGCAAACGTACTTAAACACTGCCTCTAAAAAAAGAGACGATTTAATTTTTGTAAGCAGACCTTGTTAAAACTCTTTTTTGAAGGAAAAATAGATACTACAAACGTACTTAAACACTGCCTCTGTTAACAGAAACGATTTAATTTTTGTAAGTAAATCTTTCCCACCTCCCATTTTTTAGGAAAGATTTAAAAAATGAACCTTTCAAATTGAATTTTTATTAATTGTCATTCTAAGAGTCACTCTTTTAGAAGCAAAATTTAAATAGATGCTGCAAACGTACTTAAACACTGCCTCCGATAACAGAGACGATTTAATTTTTGTAAGCAGATCTCTCAGAAAACACTCTTTTGATAGAAAAATAGAAACTGCAAACGTACTTAAACACTGCCTCCGATAACAGAGACGATTTAATTTTTGTAAGCAGATCTTTCCCACCCCTTAATTGTTTTTGGGAAACACAATTAGAATGACATTTTGCAAAACTACTGAAAATTAACAATTATTTTTTACAAATGACAACAGAGACCAAATTTTTGGGTAAAAAAAACACCCACTCTTGGTAGGAAACATGAAAGAATTTATGCAAAGGCTCCACTTTTAATAAAAGAGACCATACATTTCATACTTGTCTACAGATCTTTCCACTGCTATTTCAATTTGAAGAAATGAAAAATAGATGCTGCAAACGTACTTAAACACTGCCTCTAAAAACAGAGACGATTTAATTTTTGTAAGCAGATCGTGTAAAAACACTTTTTTGGAAGGAAAAATAGATACTACAAACGTACTTAAACACTGCCTCTGATAACAGAAACGATTTAATTTTTGTAAGTAGATCTTTCCCACCACCCTTTTTTAGGAAATATTTAAAAAATGAACCTTGCAAATATATACATGAAAATTGGCTGAATTTTTATTAATTGTCATTCTAAGAGTCGCTTTTTAAAGCAAAAATTAAATAGATGCTGCAAACGTACTTAAACACTGTCTCCGATAACAGAGACGATTTAATTTTTGTAAGCAGATCTCTCATAAAACACTCTTTTGATAGAAAAATAGAAGCTGCAAACGTACTTAAACACTGCCTCAGATATTTTGAGACGATTTAATTTTTGTAAGCAGATCTTTCCCACCCCCTTGTTTTAGGAAACACAATTAGAATGACATTTTGCAAAACTACTGAAAATAGTCTACCTCTGAATATAGGTCTCTGTTGTGTAAATTGGTGTTAAATCTGACCTCTTTGAGAAAAAAGATTCAAAAAAAAAATGTTTACCTCGAAAAAAAATCAACACACAAAATAAAGTTTTTAAACAAGAAGCTGGCTTCTATTTATAATAAGCCCTCGACGCGTACAAAAAAGCAATAAAAAAGTACCATAATGTACCATCAAATTGATTGAAGACAAAATACTTTCCCAATAAATAAATATTTAAATTTTGAAGTGACCATCGACCAGATAGGAGCTCCCATTGACCATATAGATTCTTACTCCTCGTGGTTTTAGGCGCGCAAATATTTTTATCTTGTTTGTAATGAATACAGGGGGTTTAGGATAAAACAAAAGCGGTCAAGAAATTTTTTATAACTTAAAAAACAAATAATAGGCATCAAAAGGCTACCAACAACTAATATTGCTATCATTATCAACCAAAAATAAGTGATCGAAGGACAAAATAATGGTTATTTTCTACTAAAATCTTTCATGAAAGATTCAACTTTACCCCCGGAAATATTTTTTCATTGTGCGCGGGTCAAATAGCTTAGATGTATTCGTTCTATTCTTCTCGCTGGCTGGGCGGTAGGCGGGACAGATATGGATAAAAGTAGAAGGATATGGTAGAACAGCGGATGAGACGGGCGGGGATAAAGTGGAACAGCAGATAAGAAGGGCGGATAAAAGTGGAACAGCAGATGAGAAGGGCGGATAAAAGTGGAACAGCAGATGAGAAGGGCGGATAAAAATGTAGAACAGCAGATGAGAAGGGCGGATAAAAATGTGGAACAGCAGATGAGAAGCGCGGAGGAGAAGGGAGAACTGCAGATCGAAAACATTTTCTAGGAAGAGAGAAGAAGTAGATTTTAGCCGAACAACAGATCCAAATTTCTAGGAGAAGGGTTTTCTAATGTAACAGCACATAGATATTTCTAGGAGTAGAGATTTCAAAAAATTTGAACAACAGATCCAAAAAACTAGGTTAACTATGGTCGAACAGCAGATATTCAAAAAAAGGTCGTCGCCGGATGCTTCTGTAATATACATTTTTTTTGTAAGGCTAAAAAAATTCATAACAATTATGACAACTTAATTTTGGTCAACATATAAAGATTCTCTAATAAACAATTCAAGGTAAATTGTAATGTGTTGGGTCATCCTATGAATGGAAATTCAAATTAGTGAAAATCAGAATTTTGGGGATTATTGATAATCTTTTCTCATTTTACAGATGGTGTCTCAGCATATGCAAAGCGTCACCTGCTGCATACCGTCAAATGCCCGACAAAAATTTAAATTTTTTACAGCTGCCTTGTGAAAAAATAAATCAATTTTACGGATACCACAGGAGGTTTTAACCCTGATATTCTCAAGAAACTTGCAATCGAGGCTGATATCAAGAATATGTCAGAAAAAGATAAGTACGTTATCATTGCTTTTGATGAGATGAAAATCAAAAGTGGGTTGGTTTACCACAAAGGTTCTGGTAAGCTCATTGGCTTTACTGAAACGGGAGACTTGAACCAGGAGTTTGCTCATCTCGAGAGATCCAACAATACTAAATCAGGTCACCAAGAGTCATTTGACCTCAATCGAGACATTGCAACACATGTCAATCGGTATATGGTGGGAGGAATTTGCTCAAGCTGCTCTTCCCATTTGGCTATTTCGCTACAGCTGGTATGACAGCTTCATAATTGTATTTAACAACAAACGAAGCCATCTGTGTGCTGACAGCAATGGATTTCAAGGTAAACATAGCAAAAAGCTCATAATATAATGTTTTTTCTACATGGTGCAATCTATGGTGCAAATATTTTCTTGCTCACAAGTTCCAAGATAAAACTACTAATGTTTTAACTGTGTGAGAGTACTAAAAAGAGTTTACATTATTGTGCATCTATATATTATTAGTATAACGCGTATGTCATTTTGTTTTGTGTTTTCTGCTTTCTGTCTGTGTGTCACTTTCAATTTCACAAGCAATGTTTTGTTCTCTATTTGTTTTGATTGACAGATCGGATAGAGCCTGGTTTAGACTTTATTCAGCCTTTGTTTTGAAATTTAAGGCCCATCTACATTTAGTAATTTTAATTTCTGCCCAGCTTTGCCTGATCCTGTTTTTCTCTTTTCTTTTGTTTGAAATGTTTTCGAATGTATTTAACGATCGTATTTATTAATGACATTCGAATTCTTTTCAAAACAAAACAAGTTTTTTTTATTATAGAAAAGAACATTTCAAATGTAAATCAAAACATAAAAATTAAAAAGTTTGTCCGTTCGAACAATAACAGCATTCAAAGGGCGATAAAAAGCAAGAGAAGAAATAAGTCCATCTCTTTCTTCATATAAAAAGATTCAAGTGGTTGATACTGTTAAAAACTGTGTACGTCATTTTATTACATGTTTAAATTCGAAAAGTTATGACAAGGGTTTAAAAAAAGTAATTTAGAATTGACTTATTTATCTTTTCAAATCTGATAAAAACGGGGATAAAAACAAAGTTGCACTATTCTTTGTGGCTTCCCCGCTTTTTCCTAAAGAATCGTCATTTTTACATTTCACTCCTCTTTACCATGACATGTTCTCAAATTGTCGAAAACTGCACGGCGTATTTAATGCGAGCGAAGCGAGAAAAAGATCTCCTGGGGAGGGTTAGAGTCAAACTTTGAAGATATCTTTTTGTTCATTTGATCGTTTTTTTAAGCCAGCTTCAACATCCAAAGGACTTTTAGTGCGTTCAGCTACAGCTTAACCGGCGTGCGACGCCGGGTACCGGCTAGTATTTTTATAAAGATCTTTTTACTTTCATTAAAGGTTCGGGCCTTAGTCTCCGATGGTGCTGCAACAAATCGTAAGATGTATCGAATCATGGCAAAGGGTTTGAAAATTTTCATTGGGGATTAAATCAACATGGTACCCTTCTGTTAATGCCGTTTGGGCATTGATTTTATGTTTGTTCCTTTGTGTAACTGATTAATCTTCTTAAAATTATTGCTTTGTATTTATATTGTCTTTTGTTGGTAGATTTCTTATAACTGTTCCCCCTTTATGTCATTTATTTCGTCTCGTGTGTATTAGGTTTAGTTTTTATTACCTTGAGAATGTGTAATGGTTATATATTTTTGTATTGTATTATGATCGCCATGGGAATTTCTATGTTATATGTGTAAGTTATAAATGTTCAGTCTTGTGGTGTTGTCTAAATGTTGTGTATTGTAAGTCAGTTATGTGCTGTTCCAACGCAGTGTTCTTTAGTGAGTATTTTCTGTATATGTTATATTTTTCTTTCACTTCGTTATAAGTTTACAGTTCTCTATTTCATTTATTGTTCTATTTTGTATCTTTCTAAGCTGCTTTGTATAATATTTGCTCGATTTCTGAATTATTTTGAATTGTTTTTTTAGCCGTCAATCTATGTTGATGACGGGTAAAGAAGACTTATAAATATTAATTTGTTAAAATGTTTGACTGGCATTTACACTTCTAATATATTTCTTTTCTGATGCTCCTCATTTATTGAAGACAACAAGGAACTGTTTTTAAAATTCACTTGCTAATAAGAATACCAGAAATCTTCATGTAAGAATTTGTAAATTTAAATTTGATTAAAAGAATTATTATTTTATACTGTCAGTTTTTTTGAGAATGCTATTTTAGTTCGAAAACATTTTTACCATTGAAATTCATTCAAAGCATTAACACATTTAACATTTTGAAAGTATTTATGTACAGATTTGTGTCCAACCTTGCTGTAAAATTTTCACTATTCTTTTATCTTCAGCTTAAAGGTCAAGATATCTCTTGGCAGCACATTGTTCGAGTTGTGGAAGAAGACATGGGTACAAACTCTGAAGGACTCTTCAAAACAGATATTGATGGTCTCAGAAAACTCAAACTTACTGATGAACACATACATTTAACACCCAGATCAAGAATGAAGTGAAATTAGCTGCTCAGGTAATACCTGTGTTTTAATATGATTTGTTTGTCCTTCTACGTTCTTACAAATTAAAGAAACCTGAAGAAACCGCTCTTAAAAGTTCAGTCATCAGCAATACAGTGTTGATCTATTTTTATCAGAAGGGTGCTACATCAACTGACATCAAAACTCTATTTTTTATTTAGCTATTGAGCCAAACAACTGCAAATGCCTTAGAAATCCAAGGACAGCACGTTACAAAATCAACAAGATTCTGAACCAAAATTAGGTTCTTCCAGTAAAATATAAGGTCATAAAAAACTAAAATAAAATCTATATACACACTTTGATACATTTTGATAAAAAGGTTGTTATGTGTTGGGATGTGTTATTTGTAATAAGGGTTATGTTGAGAGATATTTGCGGAAATAAACCTCAACTTTGTTAGCAAAGTTTTGATTCTTTGGTTTTCCTTTTGGTTTACTCACTTTCCTCGTCAATTTTTTTGCGAGATTTCTTTTTCCTTGCAACTTGTTTCATAAGTTCGATGAAACCTTTGACAAACGATCATGCTCTAATGTCTATCCATTTTGAAATTATTTGTCTCCTTAGACTATCTTTTAAACTCTTTCCACCCTCAAAATCCTTTGTTAAAATCTCCCATCAATTATTAACACCATCACTTTTCTGATACGTTCCATCAATATATCCCTCAGATCTTCAGATCGATATCTTCGAAGGAATTCTACGGTCAAAATACCCTTTACCAATCCTTCCACTCTACATATGAAGAGATAAAAACTGTCATTCAGTTGAACAAGTCCGCCTCAATGATGCTTTCAATAAATTTCATGGCAACATTTGCTGTTAACTTTGTTAGTTCAACATTTGACTTTAAGAGTTTAAAGTATTTTCTCATCATTGAAAAAATTATGTAGCCAGCTGAATAACGTAACTTGTTGTTCTTCAGTTGTAAGCTTGACAGATTCATCTTTCTCTTTGTAATTTTCCAATTTTAGTATTTCAGTCATGATGTTAAGGATCAATGAGTTTAAACAATAATTTAAATTCTTCTGTTGTTGTTTTTGAGCAGATCACGTCAAAGGTTTTTGGGTTTCTTTCTTAGATTGTTAAACATTCAATTCTCTCAAGAATTCTTGTTTATCATTCTCTTGGGTCAAATTTCTTTTACTCATCGATCAATAAATCTTGTCAACAATGTTTTACTTATCGTTTTGTATTCATTTGTGTCTTTCGTTGATAGTAAATCAATAGCCATATCTTGTACACGATTACCAAATATTTCAAAATTTCCAAGATCTATACAGTTGATCTTATCAGTTGTAATTGCTGTTATTCATTACATGTTTTATGTTTTTCTAGGTTTAGTGTCAAGAGAGAGTGAGAGACTAAATTCAAGTACCATTTTCAAATATACATACCTTTTGTTGTACTTGGCTCATTTGTTTTTGTCTTCCTCTTAGGTTGTTTTCCCGTCAATGTATTACCCGAATTAGATCAAAAGTTAACCATTATACTGTGTTATAAGTACAACACTGATTTTTGGATCATTCTCTGATATTGAAATACTAAAAATAGCTTTGAAGCTAGTAGCATGAAATAGAGTCATCAACAAAACAATCTACTCAGAGCTTTGCATCATTGACGGGCTGATCTACCGCGGAGACAAGATTGTGCTATCCAATAAACAGGAAACAAATGATCATCCAAACGTTCGAACGAAGATACTAACTAGACATTGCACACGAGGGAAACCCGGGAGCAACAATGATGAAGAGGTTTATACGAACAAGAACAAATCGAAGAAGTTGTGAGGGGTTGTCTTTCATGCCAGGCCGCAACAGACCCAAAACACAGGAACCCAAACATAGCATCTACACCACCGGAAGAACTATAGCAGAAACTCTCGGCAGATCACTGGGGACCAACTCCTGACGGATTCCAACTGCTAGTGATCATCAATGAGCTATTCCGATATCGTCGAGGGAAAAGGCGCAGAACAGAACATTAAAGCATTCGATGCAATCTTTGCAAGACACCGATACTGAAAACGCCTAAAGACTGACAATGGACCACCATTCAATATATCAATGAAAACCACCTTCTGCAAGAGTACTTCAGATGGGCAGGTATCGATCACCAACCAACCAACAGTGCAGAAGACCCCGAAGCCATTTTCCATGAAAATTTGTCTCAAGGTTTGGCACACACACACAGTACTCATTGAGAATGACAACCCAAGGGCGGAGATACACAAGATACTTCAACTTAATCGCGAAACACCACAACCAACGACCGGCAAGGCACCTGCAGAGCTGCTCTTTGGACGCAAATTTCAAAGCCGACTACCGCGAGACCGAAGACATGCCCAAGGAGGGACATAGAAGACGCAAAGCAACACGACCAGGAGACACAAAGAAAACAAACTGAAGCAAAGGACAACAAGAAGTACGTCAAGCCACGCAACATCAAAATCGACGATCAAGTCCTCCTGAAGCAACTCAGCACAAAGACCGAGCCTCCGTATGACCCGGAACCTGACACAGTCACATGCATCACATGACACTAGATCACAGCAACCAGAGCACGCCAGATGTTCACCAGAGATGCCCCGAAATAAAAACAATTCACACAATGAGAGAAACCAAACTACAAGAACCTGCGACTCGCTGACAAAGATTCCAACACTTGGGACTGAGACGACGAAACAGCAGAACAACAAGCAGCAGAAGTTCAGCAACACATCAAACAATCACATGTTGAAGAAGACCAACAAGTCGACATTCAAGCCATTCAACTTCCAATCGGTCGAACGAACAGAGCACGTCGACCACCAGCTCGATTCAACAACTACGAAATGAACATTTGAAGGGGCAACGAACGAATAAAACGCAGAGACACAGGGAGATGTATACACTCCTCGAAACAATAACACTCATTTAGATCACACGATGCAGCCTAATGGGGATTTAAAGTATAGTTTTAAATCAGAGTTTAAATTTATTTCGGCACTATACGCCCTCCGCCCTTTAGCCTTGGATGTCTGGTTCACATTCATTCTGCAAATTAGCCACCCTGTCCTATCGGGAAACCGTAACCTTTGATGCTTCTTTCGCAAAGCTGCTGAGTTCAGACTGGTGTAAAAATTTTTTACCGCCCTCCCGCCCTACAGTTACAAAGGAAATGGTTGCAGGCAACTCTTTTTTATATACTGTTTGTAAAGGGACGATTTTACCCAAAACATATATTATGAGTAGTTAGCCAATAATTCCGCCAAACAATTAATACATACTTGTTTCGTATAATTCCCATCCTCCGAAAGTACAAGTTAAACTGCACGTATTTCTAGTTTTTCTTTTCTCGCTTTTTTTGCTTCTTTTAGTTTTTTTGATTTTTCTAGAATATTTATACGATGTAGGTTCTAGCACGTATACATTTTCAACTGTTCAGGTACTCCAGCGCAAGCAGTGTGCATGTGTAAAATCTAACTTTGTCATCTTTATATTTTAGACTAAATCTCAAATATAATAGAAGCGTAAAGCCAGATTGACGCTTTTTAGCGAGGTATGAGTCAGACCAAAAAAGATTTGGACACCCTCCCCTTTTATTCAGACTTCCCGCCACCGTTTATTATGTTTTAAAAAAAATTCGGAGCCCCCTTTTATTTGAACCTCCCTACTATTCGGGATCTTAGAGTAGCATCTTCTTTGCGAAAATAGTAATAACCCTGTAAAATTCTGGCAGTGTATCAAAGACATGTATCCTTCAAATAAGTCAAAAAGTACGTCTCCATCAGTCAACAATTGTGTGAATTTTTTACCAATGTTGCTGTCTCGTTAAAAAATCGAGCTTTTAAATTACGAGACTTTGTACACTAAAAGCTGAAAATATCACAACAAACCAAATTTTCAGCTTCAAATATGTCAGTCGAATTTTTTTAGAGAAGGAATTAAAATGTCTTAAACGAAAATCAGCCGCTGGATGGGATCACTTACCTCCATGCATGCTAGAAGACTGCGTAAGAGTCATATCAGGTCCATTTACACACCTGATAAATTTGTTATTAACATCAGGAACCGTCCCAAACGACTAGAAAATCGCGAAAGTCACACCAATACACAAAAGCGGTTCCATTGACGATTACAAAAATTTTCGCCCAATTTTAGTTCTACCTGTACTTTCAAAAATACTAGCTGTGCAAACCCAGTTCATCCAATACATTGAGAACAACAACATCCTCTCTAAACACCAATTTGGCTACAGGAAGAAGAGATCAACCGAGCTCACCACTATACTTCTAGCAGACAACATAAAAAAAGAAATTGACAGTGGGAAACTTGTCGGTGCAGTATTCGTTGAGCTTTCAAAAGCCTTCGATACAGTTATTCAGTTCTGTTCGAGAAATTGAAATCCAACTGTGTCGACAAAAGTTCCCAAAACTGGTTTAGTGATAACTTCTTCGCTTCTTCAACCGTAATCAATTTGTTGTATTAAATTGATGTAAATCACGAATGGAAAGTGTTATATGCGTGGTTCTGCAGGGGTAGATTTTAGGAAAAGTATTTTAAATTTCCTAACAAATAAATTATTTTTTACACTATAATGGATCTATTTGTTTCCGCCGTCCGTTCAGTTATCTACATTGTTTATATACTTTTAGATGACATACTTTTGGATGAGTAATACCTTATGGATGGCCGAAGAAAATACCTACTAAATTTTAATCTTTTTAACAGTACTTATTTGCTGACTTACAATGATGAATTTCAGGATACAATACTGTGTTACAGCATTTATATGTCTTTTATTTTATAATCCCTTTTGGCTGGATCTGGGACCATAAAAAATAAAATTTTCAGGATGAGATATCTTGCCCTTGGCACTTAAGGGGTTAAATGAAACTAATTTTCATTTGCCATTTGGAATTGAAAAACAAAATGTAAAATAAAATTGTTTTCGGAAAAGTTTTTTAGTTCAATTAAGATACTTGTTTACAATAGATAACAAAAAAAGAATTAAAGGATGAATGGAATATGTTTTTGAACCTTTTAAGATATTTTTTTAAGATTCAATTGCTTGATTCGTTAAATTCAAACGCTTTATGCCTGGATTTTTTTTTCTCCAGAGGTCCTGTACATAGAGGGATAAAATATTTTACAATTCCTTTTAACTTCCACTAAAATAGAGAGAGGAAAAATTTGAGAAATTTGAGAGGCTATCTCAAAATACAATGGAATGCAATACAGTACGTCTTAAAAAAAGAGGGCCGCCGACTTTAAAGAGAAATTATTTTTAAGTTTTTCATAGCTCGATAATAATAATTTTTGCAGTATTCTAAAGATCGAGCTTACTAAAAATATAATTTTTATTTAAAATTGTTATCAAGATAACGAGTATCAATTGAATTTAAATCCGATCTTTTGATATATCCAGTTAACTGCTCGTTAAAACATTAAGAACATATCAATAGCTGAAAATCTTGAATTTTAAGCGTAATTTTTTTCGGAAAGAAAAATTAAAATCCTATCTTATTGTAAATAATACAAAACTTAAAAAATTATGGCACTTTGAAGTCGGCGGCCCTCTTTTTTTGTTTAGGTCGCACTGTAGTTATATAATTACAATATCACAATAATAATATTACAATACAATACTTTAAATTAAATAGAAAAAAATAAATTTTAATCATCAATGAAAATCCCAAAGTATTATCGAATTCATGGCTTTAAAATACTATTATTAGTCAACATAATACAACAATTTACAATGCAATTGATACAAAAGTAACTGCACAAAAAAACATGATTTTAAAGTCAAATTGCTTGACTATCAGATGCATGCATTGCTTTGAAAAAAAATAGAATACCTTAGATGTCTAAATACAACATTTTACAATATTATTACATACATAAGGCTCTTTGTTTATTTTGCAAAAACAAAATATTACTTGCGCTACTGCATTAAAAACACAGAAAATTCATTCCAATTCTTATTCATCTCTTAAAAGTCAAAACATTGCAAACTTTCGGGTCGTTAAAATGTAATTTTAGAAAGAGGACATTCTATTGTTTAATTGGACAATTAAATGACGTTGCGTGCGCTCTTTTGTTTTAATGATTGGTTTAGAAAAGTGCAAAATTTTTACTTTATCAGTATTTTTTAAACAGCAATTCAGACCTCGCTAAAAAGCGTCAATCTGGGTTTATATAAAAGAAGAACAATATTACATTTTCATCATAAATGAAAATCCCACAGCCAGTGCCATTACCATATTGAAGAAACTTGCGATCGAGGAAACGCTTCCAGATGATGATTCGTTCAAGTCGAAGTTACTTTGAACGGTACGACCGTTGATAGGCTGTGGCGGTCGGTAGTTGTCGGACATTGAAGTTTTTTCGTCAGCACTTGCCAACAATTTTCTGAATTCCTCGAGCTGTTGATGACAAAGTAAATAAGTATTCTGAGGTCCCAAATAATAGAGGGTCCTACGACAAACACTGGTGGATCTAAAACAATAGAGCAACCACGTCGAGAAATATAATGGAGTGCAATCCTCGTAAAAAGATACTGTAAGTCAATTAAAAGTCACTCCATCGTATTTCTTCGACGTAGTCTTAAAGCACCTATGAAAAAGGGGGCAAACTTTTTGGAAAAAAATATGGGGGATAGGGTTGACAGGATTAAATTGAATAATAAGAATAAAACCATGGGGTATTGAGCAACTCTTTCTATGAATAGTAGTAGCTTAGTTACACTTTTAAACTCCCACATCAGTAATGGTTGCCTTGAATCTATTTTTTTCTATAGTTTTCAAAGATGCGTATTATGCGCAGGCAAAAAAGTGCAGTCGTGCGAGAACAAGTATTTCACGGGGAAGAAAAACTGTATTCCTTTCTGCTACAGTTGGTCACGACAGCAGGTCAAATTTTTACTTTCGCTATAGAATAGCCTTCCTTAAATATCAATACGCTAGGGGAAAATTTGCTTTTTAGAAAGGAAAAATCCATATTTCATCCCTTTTGATGTAAAATGTTATTGTTTTGACGTCTGTTAGACGTTGTTTTGTTGTCTTTCCGACGTTGTGAACGTCTGATTGACGTCGAAACAACATCGCGTGGTTTGACGTATTTTCAAAATATTTTTGGCATCTGATAGACATCGAAATAACGTTATATGCTTTTTAAAAGGACTCTTACCTGAACTTCATTGACGTGACTTATCTTGCTGCTGACAAGATACTTGACAATCTCAGAGCAAGGCGGAGTCGTAAAAGATCCATAGTACATGTAATATTTTTCAGCTGCTTGATCTATCAATAAATCTTCCAGGAGGAAGGCAGGTATGTTATCTGTTTGACCGACTTTCTTGGCTTTCAGCAAATTATTGACGATGGAATCTAGTTTGGCATTTCTGGTGTCCTTAACCTAGGGAGATATGAATTGGTTGATTTCTGCTTTTGTTTACATGGAGACCAAAAATTAAGATTCAGACGATCAATGGTAAACTATTTTATCAGGGCGTCCTTTATGGCAATTTCATTAATTCTCCTCTATCTTGTTCTAGATTAATAATAATGCTAGATGAAATATCATACCTCAAACAATTGAGCCCAAATCAACATACGATCAGTTGTTGCAGATTCATCAACGTTGAGAAGGACAAGATGGAGCTAAACAAATAAATATTCTTCATATTAAAAATAAATCATGACAAAGAAGAATAAAAAATAATAAAAATAATAATAATAATGTAAAATTGGCATTATTTCATCATGCCATTATGGTAACTAAATAAATTACCAAAAATAAAATACAAAATTTGGCTTTATTTTTTATTTGTCATCAACCTTAGCATTTGAATCTAAAGGGAAAGCTGCGAAATTTTATCATTTTGGAAAGTTAGGAGCAAAGGCCGGTAAATATATGGTACCTCTAATGGATATTCTTTGCCATCAATTGTATGCTCTGATCCTTTTTTACTGTCGCTTCCCCAATGAAAATGTAGCGATGAGAATCTGTACGCAGAGTCTAAGTTTGGGGAAGGAAGGAAAATAGAAAACAAATAAATGAATTTAGGAGACTGTTTCAATCATTATAATGAAACCACAAAAGGGAAGTTATCGTTACCAGGAAGATACCATAGTCAGTGGCTACCTGGCAAGGGGTGCAGGGGGTGCAGTGCATCCCCTAAAAATATCTGAGAGGGGTGCCAAAAGAGTTTTTCAAGGGGGCACCAAAATTTCGTTGATGTTTAATTGGGCGATTTGGCGTGCCCTTCCACACGTTAATAGCGCCTTTTATAAAGTGTAACGTTAATCTTTTTCACCTGCGGCGCTTTTTTTATTCTGTGCTCTTGCATCCTTTTTCTTGAGTTTTTCCGAAACTGCTACCAACATTGAATCGCGAAAAGCCGAAGAAAGAGAAGTGTTGTGTGTATCCACCAGGAGTTGAAGAGGATGCTCGCCCCAAAAGAGAGAGAACCAAAAAAGATCGAAACTTGTTAGTACACGCTGTAGTTTTTGTGGTCTTATGCTGACTAACTTTCTCCTTTTTGGGTGCTCTTTTAAGGGGGTTCGTCCCGATCGGAAATGCTGATTTCAAAGTTGACGTTGAACGACTACCCATAGGTTGACTTTTACTTTTGGGGAATCTTTTTTGTCATTAGGGGATTTCCCTATCCGCCACAAGCAGTTATTTGCCGCACCCAAATTAAAGGAAATTTAACAAAGCTCGCCGTAAGCGCTCGCCGTTTGTGATCAAAGTGACTTTTAAGACTGAAGATATGTTGACCTTTTGGAACAAGGCAAAAAATTGAAATCTTGAGCATAATTTGTACTTTTGTCAGCCAAAATGCAAACAAAAACTTTAAACGTGATTTTCTCGATTTTTTTTAGAAACTCTGCAGAAGACAGGCCCTCAAGCATTCAACCTTTTGACTTGAAATTGAGATATTCTTTATATCCATAAAACGGAGGTTCCCTATAATTTTCTATTAGAGATAACAAAAATGACGTCACTGTGAGCATTTGATTTTTTTATTAATTTTGACGAATCAGTAATTGTGCACTAAAAATGGCATAGCTCAGCGAAAAACGACTCAATGTCTTAGAAGTTTGTAATGAACATCGAGCATTTGATCTACAACACTCATGCAAAATTTGAAATCGATCAGATAAAAATTGCGGCCTATATTTTCTGCAGAGTGCAGCCCTGTAAATGGCTTATAAATCATGCTCAAAGTAAATTTGAGAAATTGGAAAATTTTTTGGAAAATTTTTTATTTTTACTTTGAGAAGTTTCATTTGACCAAAAATTAAGTTATTAGGACCAATAATGGGCTCTTCCAGAAAAAATCCGTTCATGGGGGGGGGGTGGAGGATATATTATTTTTTTCATGAATTACCCCTGGACACGGGTTATACCCTGGACAAACATCAAATCAACCCCGTGGAAACAAAAAATTACCCCTGGACATTGCAATCTTTTGGTATTTTTTCAATACCCCTGGACAATTCATCCTCCACCCCCCATGAACGGATTTTTTCTGGAAGAGCCCAATGACCGTTTTAGCGTTTTTGGTGGGGAACCACCTTAGGCTTTTTTGACCTTTCTCACACCACAAGTTTTTGTCTGCGGCGCCAAAATTACAAAGAACCCCGTTTTTTATTCTCGTGCCCCTTATTCCTGCCTCTTTTAGCCATTGATCTTTAATGGACAGTAAAGTAAGACCAGCGGTGCAAAAGCTTAACTCTTTCAGTACCGCCCAGCCAAATTTGATCATTTTTGAACGATACTTTCGTCTGCCGGTAATTTTTATTGAGGATTTAATTCGAAAGGTGGCGCGCTGAAAATATAGCCCTTGAAAAGAGCCTTCCAAGGAACCCAAACACGATCTATTTTGCTTCAGCCAAAGCCAAGAAAATCGCATTTGAAGTTTGCGCATCGCCACTTTAAAAAAACCTGAAAGTTACGTTTCCCACGGTACTGAAGGAGTTAAACATTATCAGGTAATTTTTCTGAGAAAATTTAAGAAAACAAAAATGAGGACCAAATCGCCTTATTACCCATAAATTAAAATCCCTAGGAAAATAAAAGAAATTTGTCCAAAAAAAGGCTAAACTGCGAAAATTAAAACCCGCGAAAATTCCAGAATGGAAAAAACCTGCGAAATGCAATTTTTCGGATATTTTTTTCGACCGCGAAAATTAGTTCCAATAAGGTAGGTACAAAATTTCAATTTCAAGTATCAACAGCTCATGTATTTTATTTGAGGGGCTTTACATTTGGTGCTAAATCAATATAATATGGGGGTTTTTAGATGGATTAAAAGTTGAAAGTTGAAAATTTTTCCGTCGGTGCAAACCATGGTTGCGTCTTCCTGTCCAGAAAACTTACAAATTACAAGGAAATATAAATCAAGTTATCATTACTACAATCTTCGTATAAATAAAAATTCCAAGTTTCTTAACTCAAAGATTCCGGGTGTTAATTTCAACCAATCACTGCTCTTACAGTTTTAATATTTTCACTTAATGATGCAGGGTGCAAATAAGGACAAAAAATACCAGGGGCGCCAATTTCATAGTTTGCACCCCCCCCCCCCCGAGAAAATTAACCCAGGTCGCTACTTTTCTTCGCAAAACACCTCCAAAGATGCCTATGGAAAAGCAGCGATTAGCAATTTTTAACATCGAAAGCCTCAAGGAGGGATTGAACTATCGAACTCGTAAACCTCCTATCCTAGGCTCAACGCTTTTACCACTCGGCCACGGATCCATTAGATACTTCTCTAACGTAACCATCGTAACCATCATTGTTAAACGGTTATCTTGTACACAAAACGCTCAAAAAATATCCAGTGAATACAAGCCGTGTTTTAAACGTCTTAAAGGTGTCTTTTGTATGTTGGTGAATGGAAACGATGGTTAGAGGATCCAAACTACATTTTTGGTTTCTTGCTATGTATATTGAACACAAGCCTTATTTGAAACGTTTTAAAGTAGTCTTCTCCAAGACTACTTTAACACTAGACGTCTTTGAAATGTCTTAAGGACTTAAGTTCTTTTGTACTTTATCAATGTCTCTGAGACCTCTTAAAGACGTCTTTTGTATGTTATGGATATTTCTAAGACGTGTTAAAGACGTGCTGTGTTTACTGGAATGATACTCACCGCCATGCACAATGTAAATTGGGATTTTGGAAGTATCTTGGCCAGTGAGGGTTACATAGAATGCTGCACCGTAGTTACTGATCGTGTAGTTGAATTGATTGGCTTTTTTTAAGAAGCTTGCTCCCCGGATATCCTTCAGTTTTGGGTTGTACACGACGTCTGCAGTTTTGATGTCAATCGGTGCTTGGCTTGATCCTCCACATTTCGGATATGTTTTAGCCCAATGTTGAGGTCCTTGAAAATATCATTTTGAGCGTCGATTAAAAATTGGACAATGAACTAGATTTTTAGTTCATAAGGTGTTCAAAAAAGTCTTTTGGATACTTAATGGATTTTTAAAACTCCTCATGCTAACTGAAATAAATATTGGTGAGCGTAAGAACTAAAATTTTCGTGGAAAACAAAGAATCCAAATTGATAAAAAAAAGAGTTTTTGTCTTTTGTATGTAGCTAAAACATTCAAATTTTCAGTGAAACAGTAATTTCTTTAATTGCAAATATTTTGCTACACAACCAAAGTTTTAAGAGTGTTTGGTTTTTTATTGTTAATAAAACTATTTAAGAAATGACGGGGTAATATATTAGCACGATTCGAGCTGAAGAAGTAGATTTGTGTAAAATGGGTTATTTTAAAAAGCATGGTACCCCAATTGGTGCACCAATTGGGGTACTTGTTGGGTATCACTTTCTGTCCTTAATTTTGTTAAATGACACTTAATTTCCTTATAATATGGTGCTACAATCTTTCATTGCTGATTTGATAAAGTTAGATTTAAGATTGTCACAAAACTTTTGTCACAATTGCCGTTTTCCGACACAAAGTGAAAATCTACTGCTTTTTTATTAAATTAGCTGCCATCTTGCTTTTTTCCTTTCCTACTACAAAAATTTACAGACCAGAATAAGTAAGACCAGAATAAATTCAGTAACCAAACCAAACAGTATTGCAATCCAGTAACCAACATCATATTATAGCTTCAAATCAGGAGAATTGTAAGGTACTGGCTAGTAACATCTTGTTGATATCTTTTCTTTTTACATGTCAGAATGCTGACAAAAAATGACACTTTCTTGCAAAAATATTTAAAAAATATTGAAATATAATAATCGTAAGTCAAATTCCTCCAAAAAGATTTATTATACTGAAAGTGATGCTCATTGTACAAAAGGATACAAATTGACAGTCATTTTAGCCTTGGAAAATCTGTAGAGATGCTTTTAGAGCAAGAAAAGCAGTGACATTTTCTTTTGTCATTTTTATCACTAAATTAGCAATTTCTACCAAAAATTTTGCTGACATCATAAAATACAATAGTTCTAAGGTTACCTTGATTAAGAATTACATATATACTCAATATGATGCAGGAAATATAATTGGATATGAATTGACAGTAGGAAGTAGTCTTTGATTCTCTAAAACACGTGTTTTAAAGCAAACGAGCATAAACACATATTATATTATTTGTATTACATGTTATTATTACATGTATTAATTATATCTCTCTACATTTAGTTTTAAAAGTGTATGTTATTCTTTTTCTCACGATTTAATTCTGGTCAGTAAATTAAATGGGTACCCCAATGAGTACCCCAATTGGTGCACCAATAGGGGTACCATGCTTTTTAAAATAACCCAGTAGATTTTAATGATCATGGCTTTTGCACACTTACTTAACCTTTTCAACTATTTTTCTGGAAAAAGTATTCAAACTAAATACGACGATGACGTAAATAACAAAATTTTGAAACAATATTTTTTTTGATCAGCGGTATTTAAAAGCGAAACGTATCATTATCAAAAATCTTAAAATCTTAATTTTTTAAAAAGATGAATCACAAAATACGGAAAGCTTCACCCTCTGCTAAAATCCTTGTCCGTTTTAAAGATATACTTGTGTAGAAATTCAAGGGGTTACGCACGAAACGAGTCTCGTGTTCGCACTATCAGGAGAATTATATAAAGTATACATTTATCATTATGTCAGACTTCATCTCTCAGTTTTTTAAAGATATTTACAATACTTTAAACAAAATACCAACTTACCAATTGGTGAATTGGGGTCAAAGCTCCATTTATTCAGATAATCTAAAGATAATAGCACGTAAGTATGTAGCAATTAGTAGTACAAATAGAAATGCATTTCCATTGTATTGTGATTGGGCTGGTATTTTAAGGTGTAATTCCTGCCATTAAATCTCAATGTTTTCAGCATACATTAGTTTACAAAATCTAAAGTAAAGCAACCACGATGATCTAACGCCCGTCTTACGTATCTATCCAAGTAAACATAAGACGTCTTACTTACTCGTGGAACAATGCTTGACAAAAGGTTGTAGACAATTGAAATTTAAGTGAAAAATGATGAGAAATAGAGCAAAATGACTCTTCAATATGTGTCTGAAAGGGAATGGAAATTAAGAGAAACACTTTTGAAGTCGTTGCATTGCTTTTGAATTGCTTTTGAGGGAACCACAAGCAAAAAATCAGCGTTTTGATACTGGTGTAAGCCAGTTAATCAAGCCCTTGTGGTTTGCCCTTGCGGTTAGACTGCAGTGGGTGACTTTTAAAGACTTTGGAAAGGTTTGGAAAGCACCCAGAACTTGTTTTTGATCGATATTGAAGTATTTTGCAAATATTGCAGAAGTCTACAAAATTTTTGTCCAGCATTGAATAACATTTAAAAGACGTCGAATCTCGAATGGATTACATAAAGTAAATTGTACCTTGAGCAGCAACATTATTGCAAATAACCATCAAGACAAAGAAAATGATTGTTTCCATTTTGATGCTCGTTATATTCCTTATGAGATGTAGATTTTAAACAACGCAAGGTGTCTGTTTTCTTTTTATGAAAAATAATTAAATACAATTCATAATTAAAGTACTTTTCAAATTAGCCGTCAGTAAATTTTCAATTGCGTATTGCTATCCAATTCCAAATCTATCAAAAGTAATACACAATTGAAAATGTCAGCTAATTTGAAAAGCACTTTATTACAGTATTGAAAAAGTACTAGCTGTTTGCACAGCGTCACACGCTGCAAGTTCCGATCCAGAAGATCGCTTTATTCAAAATTTAACTTGATTTACCAACGCCTTTTTTTATATTCATTGTTTCAAATTTTCAAAATATGCTGAATGTGTACTACATTCAAAGTTCTCAGGAATTAAAGATGAAGTTGCAATGCATTTGTCTACCTCAATGAAAATTATACTGCAAAGAAACCATATATCAAAATTTCCTAGCTACCGTGGCTAAACATTCGAAGGTGACTTTGAAAAACCTTGAATAGGTTCGAAAATGTTTGAAATGCTCAAATCTTCAAAATTTGCTTTCGAAAAATTTGAATGAAAATGAAGAAAGATTGACAAATTTTCCAAAAGATCTTCAGTGACTGAAAAATCTTCTTTGTTAACAAAACGAAGGAGCACTGAAATTTTGAAAGCACAGACAAAATACGGGTATTAATATATAGATGTTCTTATTTGAGACCCTGTGGATCACTGGTAACCCGGACATTTAATAGATGATTTGAACCGCTCGAATTAACTTCATGTCGTTATATATTAAGAATATTTTTTTATTTAGAAAAAATTTTTTTTCAGTGACGTTACAATTTATTCACGTAACTATTGAAAAGTAACTCAAACTTTTGCTGGTTTACCAGTTCCCAAACTTCTTTTTAACGTTGAAATGGTCATAAGAATTATAAATATTCAAAACGACCAATCTTTCAGCTTTCTTTTGAGTAAAATATCAGACCTATAGGTCAACTAAGTGCCATTTTTTCAAAATGGGTCATCACTCATCAGTGACCCTATTGGTCAAGGTTAAAACATGCCATATTCTGCTTTCTGCAAAACGTCAATTAGTGACGAGATTGGATTTTTATATTGATATGTTGTAATATTAATCATCACAGCTACTTGCCCTATTGCATAAAAGTTTTGACAAAACCTCTAATGGGTCTCTCGTGACCCTAATTTCGACAAAATTTAAAATTTTTAAAGTTTTTCAGTAATTTTTAACCAAAATGAATTTAAATCTCAGTTCAAAATGCATGGTCTAATAATTATATCATAATGGAACCTAAAAATATGTTTTAAGTCTAAAAACTCAACGGTCGTAAGGGGCTCATTTTCGGTTTTTTTCAAAACTGCATGTACTTCCACCTCATAAACAGACCTATTTTTGGGCTTTTTTGGAGAAGCTTAATTCAGCCGTCATGAATGTGTCCTGTCAGATGTCCCATACTGCACTAAACTCGAAAAAATTGGGAAAATCCCTGAAAAATCCGCCATTTTGATGACGTCATTGACAGAAAAACTTGAATAAGTTCAGGTAGAAAAAAGATTTCGAACTCAAATTTCGACCAGAGACGTATAGAAACAAATTAGAAAATTGGAAAACAAAATCGAAAAAATGCTTACGTCAGCAAAAGTTGCTGAAAAACCATTTTTGCGAAAAAATGCTGATGTCATCAAAAAATCAAAACAATTTCGATTTAAAATGCTTTCAATTTTTAATTTGAATCTCTGGTTTTGAAAGAAAACGAAAATGAACCCCTTACGACCGTTGAGAATATGCTTATTGCCTTTCAGAATCAAGTCAAGCAGTGGTATAATTGGCCAAATTTGAGAAGAATTGCCTAATTTGTGCAATATTTTCAATTAGGGCGTTGGTGACCTGAACTTTTATGTTTTCTGTAAAGTAGACAAGATACAAATAAATCAATATACAGATTGCAATCAAAATGGTTTATTCCAAGGCAGCGAGCCCTAAAACCTTGAAAAATCTAAAAATCTAAAAATTGCTAAAATTATGGTCACGAATGACCCTTTAAATAGTTACCAAAATTTGATAAATGGGTAAAACCTTGTCAGATGAATGTAAATCACATAATAATTGCAAAAAAAACCCGGTAAACAGCTTTTTTGAAAATAAATTGAGAAACCTAAAATTACCCTATGACTGGTGACCCAAAAATTGTCTCAAGAACGGTGATACTTATGCAGATTCTGTAAAAGGGACAATGTTTTGTATACAAAAAGTAGCTCACACACCAAAAATCAAATCTGTAGCACAACCACAAACCTTATAGGTCTCAAAGGGATACAGTACTATTTATCAGGAAAATATAAAATTATTTAAATCGGCTAGTTTTAAAGTAAAAGACGGGAGAAGACATAACTTGGACCCCCCTATATGGACCCCATTATGGACCCCAATATGGACCACATTATGGACCTCCTCAAAAATGGCGGGAAAGCTTTTTGGTTGATTAAAGAAGCTTTATATTTGACCATCTGATCATTATTTTGTAAAAATAAGTCATTTTGTCAACATAAGGACAATAGAATAATTGATAAGAATTGTATCTCTAAAACTGCGCTTCCCAGTGTTTGCCTCTTGACAATATTTATCTGTTTATATCAAAGGCATCTCATTCGGTACAATTAAAATATTTGGTGTAAATAAAGCTTGCAGCTATCCCACTTAAGTGCCCTGTCAATATTTTTGTCGAAAAGTGTCACTTTGTCAGGAAAATGACAGGTAACGTCTTTCTCGTGGAAGAAACACGTCCTTTCAAAACTTGAAGTTATGTAATTAGCCTCCGTCTCGAAACGCGGTCAGCGAATTTTGCGGATAATTTCACAGCGAAAAATGCATCCAGTGAAATATAAGTAATGTATCATGATTCAAATCGACTGATAAACTATATACATAATATATGTTACAAGTTCCTTACGGATTCTCAAGCTCGGTTATAATAAAATTATTAAATGTTAGTAGCAGACCCGACTGACAATTGTTATGTAGCAGGTTGAAACATGAGTTTCTGGTGGAAAGATGCAGTTTGTTTTCAAGTTAAATCTTTAAAATAAATCAAACTGTGTGGGTTTCTTTACTTCCAAACAACCTACCAATAGTTTTGGAACACTCCATAATAAAGGAAGATGGCTGTTCTGGTGGATTGACTTTCTGGTTACCCCATATAAACGCGATGTGACATGAAAGTGAAGAGACATGATTTGTTGGTTTTTGTTTGATTTCTTGACTCATATATCTCATGGCAAATGGGATAGCAAATGACTTTTCATGTATTGCTTGGCTCTACACATGATACCTCTAACTTTGAACACCTCCAGAATGTTGAAAAAAGCATTTTATGAGATAAGTTTCGATTGTAATTTTCATGGAAATTTTTAATCGACAGATTTGACTTGGCGTCAGTTTTGTTTGGTTGATAAATCTTTAGCTTAACCATGACCGTGGGATGATTTTCAATAAACTTTTGTTGTTATACACAGTCACTCTGCACATGATGACTCTAGCCATGATTGGTATCAGAATGTTGGAAAGAAAACATTTTACGAGAAATTGTTGATAGAAATTATATTGACTTATTTTTACAATTTTGGTGGTGTGGGTTTTGTTGGTTGATAACGTTTACACCGTGGGATCCTAGGATGGTTTTCAAAAAACTGTTATATTGATTGTTGTTTGTTGGAATTGATTACCAAAAAAAAGACTTTCTTTGATAAATACTTTATTTTTTTCATGAGTCGAAAAAACCGTGTGGATGGTTGACATCTTTCTTTAGTCTTGTAAACCAATGCAGTGTCTGTTTTCAAATCTTGAATTCTCTATACCTACTGAACTGAATTGAAGCTCTGACTAGCTCTGTTTTTAAAACTTTGAGCCATATTTTTTTCTTTGTTGCTATTTTAAGATAGATTTTTACTTTGTCGTAATGTAAATTTATTGTAAAGTTTTAGTTTTTGAGTTTAGTTCATCTACAGTAGTATTTTTTCAGTAATCCTTTCTTGTGAATAAAGTAACATTTAACCAGACTTATTGCCATCATTATTATATTCAAATTTGTATTTTTGTACATATTTTTAAAAACCAAAACAAAGCAAACAACATACCAGTTCTTTCTGGACAAATATATATGTATACTTTATTATGTGTGCTTTGATTTCTATTTAAATCAACCCTCTCAACTGCTGATCTTTCAACTATCATTTAGGAGTATAGAATGGGCTTTCATAGTACCATTTTCTCTAAGTATTTTGTGCAAATTTTCAACAAAGTAGACTTCTTAACTGTCCTTGTCCCTTATGTTAAAGTTGTTCTGATGGAGGACATTGCCATTTTTGGTAGCCTTCACATACCAACAAGGAGCTTTGGTGTAAATGTTTTTTCTGATGAAATTATACTAATCTGGAACTATTGGCCTTTATGAACTTTCTAGAACAATAATCTCTTGCTCCAATCTTGAGAAACACTGGAAAAATAGGATAGCATTATCTGCCATAATTTCACAGATTTCCTCTGCTTTCTGCCTAAAAACGATGCCGTATAGCCGAAAACGAAAGTGAAACTGTGAAAACGTCCGCAAATTCGGGCCCAGTCCTCTTCCGAGACGGAGGCTAATGCTCTGTTCATACGAAAATGAAAATAAAAATAATAATAAAAGTACTATTTTCATATCTCTAAAACAGCTCTCTTGGAGCATTTAATGTTTTCATTGCATCACAATCTATATCCATTTGCACCGCCAGCATCCTATTGAGCATGAAAAAAACACTTGTTGTAAATTGGTGTATACACCTCATACTTTTTGATAATGTCCTTATTTACATAACTTAAGTGTAATTTTTGTCAATATTTGGGATTGATGATTTGTCATTGAAATCTTCTAAATAGCATATTTTGTATACATCATTTCCATTGCATATATTATTTTCATGTTATAAATTATATGATACGAGCGTGTTACAATTTTTCTGGTCTGTAATTTGTATAACCTGTGCCCTGTGTCTAAGACACGTGTGACCTTATGTTCTAAAACATAATTTCAAAGTTATTTTTGATAATGAAATGATTTTATTTCAAGAAATACAAATAAATAGCCGGTCTATGAAATTAAACATGTGGTAACCATGATACAATTCGACCGCGTGGTGTCGTGATGCAATTTGCAATTTTTGAGGGGGTCCATATTGGGGTCCATAATGGGGTCCATAATGGGCTCCATATTGGGCTCCATATTGGGGGGTGCAAGTTATGTCTTCTCAACTCAACTATACACGATAAAAATATGGTCTCATTATATTACTCCCAAGTTTCTACTTGGGGTAACACCCTAAGGACACCCCTAGTATTCCAAAGATTATCCTTTGCATGAAAGTATCTCCAAATACCGTATTACTTCGAACTAGCCATAACTTTTATTAAAACACTACCGCAGCAGAACGAGCACATAGAGTTGAATTTGCTTTCAAAAGGAACGTTATTAGCCCTACAGTAATTTTTGTTAAGAGTGACCTCTCATCTGAGATAAAATTCAGTCTTCAAAGGCTAACAAATGTGTCAAGGGAGTGATTTACAGTCTACTTAGAGTGACATCCGTGCCTTGTCTTATACGCTTTTTTTATAAGAACAATTTCATAAGAATACGAGGCTGAAATTTGACCAAAACCTGAGAACAAATTAAGAAGAATCTGAGACTCAGATTTCAGAAGCTACTGAGAAGTACAGATTTCCATTTTCGTTAATATTATGACAAGAACATTTAAGCCTGAAAAACTATAAAATTAAGAACAGCCCAGCCAGAGCCAAAACTTACTGGTTTTTCTATAAAAAGTGTATATCTGAAGATACTGCTCTCATATGTTATTTTACTAATATACACGTTTAGTAACACAACTGTTCGAATACTTTGTGTTGAGTGATTTTTTTAACCTATGAAGAGCGCTTATTAACTACTTGTGGTATAAAAAAGGGAATTTCCTTAGATTCATTAACTCTCTAGGGATAAGAAAAAGACAAACTGAGATTTCAAAATGGGTAATCAGATCAAAAGAACTTCAGAAAAGTCTTTTTGATGATGATAAAATAATAGAGAGACCGTCAAGATAATAAAGCTACCGGGACACCATTTAAGCGGAACTAAAATACTGAAAAACATACGCGCGCAAAATTATAATATGTTTGCCCAACTTCCTTATGCGTGAAGCTATGACTGCCATCCTCGGTCACTTTAGGCTCCCTGCGGTGTCAATAAACGCCCCCTTCTTTTGAAAACCCCCCTCGAATAAATGCCCCCCTAAAAGGAAAATTATTTAATAAACGCCACCCTCAAATAAAAACCCCCTTCGAATGAACACCCCCTCTAGGGGAGAGGCGTTTGTTAGAAACTTGTGACTTTGATAATTTAATACAAGTCGAAATAATAAAAATAAAATCGAAAAAATTAAGTAAACGCCCCACGCGTTTATTCAAAGTAATATGGTAATAATCCAGTACAAGAAAGTACTAGAAACAACCAAACAGCATTTTGTTTAAAAAGCGACATAATTATTCGATTTAGGTGGATCCCTACCAAAAATGCTGTATAATTGTTGACTTCTACTTTTGGGGAATTTTTCGGTCATTAGGGGATTTCACTGCTCGCCACAAGCAGTTGTTTACCGCATAGAAATTAAAGGAAAATTTGACAAGGCTCGCCGATAGTGATCCTCGTTAGTGTTCGCTATATGTGATCAAAGTGACTTTGAAAACTTTGAATGATTTTGGAGAAGACAAAAAAATTGAAATCTTGAGCATATTTTGTCCTTTCGTCAATAGGCAAGCGAAAAGCTTAATGTGATTTTCTCCAATTTTTTTATTTCCAATAGAAAACTATAGGGAACCTCCGTTTTATGGATATAAAGAATCCCTCAAAATTTCAAGTCAAAAGCTTGAATGCTTCAGGACCTATCTTCTGCAGAGTTTCTGAAAAAGAATTAAGAAAATCACGTTTAAAGTCATTCAAAAGCATCCAGAGTCATTCAAAGTCATTCAAAGTCATCCAAAGTCATCCAAAGTCATCCAAAGTCACTCAAAGTCGTTCACTCAAAGTCGTTCACTCAAAGTCATTCAAAGTCACTCAAAGTCACAAACGGCGAGCACTAACGGCGACCTTTGTTAAATTTCCTTTACTTTCGATGCGTCAAATAACTGCTTGTGGCGAACAGGGAAATCCCCTAATGACCAAAAAAATCCCCCAAAAGTAAAGTTCAACCTATGGGTAGTTCAACGTCAACTTTGAATTCAGCATTTCCGGTGGGGAACCCCCTTAAAATATATTTTTTCCAACATTTTCTCAATGATAGCTTACTCCAATATCTTCATAGAAAGCTGAAATATTTATTTAGTTGTGGACTGATAAAATCATTGAAATTAAAAGTTTGAATTTAAATGTTCTGATCAAAAGCTTTTTAAATAGAGCACTTTAGACTGTAGACAAGATTTCTGTTCTTCTAAATTTTGGACAAAGATTACGTCAAAAATCGGGTAAAAGAGAGGAAATTGTAAAGCACAAAAATTTGGATATCTCAGTCAAAAATAAAGATTTTGAGGTTCGTTTCTGCAAATTTTTTTTTGCTGATTTAGTTATCTGGTATAGAATTATGACTGAAATGACTTACCAAAGCAGACGTCCCCTTTTAAAACTAAATACCTTTACTACTTACCTTCCTGACTTTTTCAAAAAAAAGTAATTTCGTTTTAAGGGCTGTAAATTTTTTTTCATCGTTTTATAAGCAAGATGGATGATCAAACAATGACCGAGGGCTGTGTCACTGGAAGAAATGATTTCATTGGTTGTAAACTTTTATAGTTTTTTTTGATTGGCTAACAATTTTGAGTGTCTATTACCTGATTGATTAATAAAAGATATGTTATGAAGTATTGTTTTTTAACAGTGGTCTCTAAGACGTAGATCAGCCTCCAAAACACTGTTCAAAGGTGATGTATAATTATGTCTTTCCAAAAGCTTCTTTCACTCTAATTTATCGGCTTTAATTATTGACATGCCAGATTGTTTATTACTCACCACTAATAGCGTGACCTATTGTCTTGAATAATAATTGTTTAATCAAACGTCTGTTAATTAGAAAGGATAAATTCTCCAAAGACAGCTTATATATTTTCCTGCATTCTTGTTTTTTTTTCTTAGACCATGTTCACACTATACCAGATAGCTTTTCGAAACGGTTCGATAGCTCATCCGACATAATGTGAACACCTTTCGTCATGAAACGATACGAAGGACTATCTTTGTTTACTGTGTTCACATTTGAGACGATGTAACGATAAAAAAAGAGTAATATTTTCTCTCAGTTCGCTGAAGTGTAGAGTAAGCAGAGAGAAGTCCTGTGCATGTTTCGTTTGTTCGAAGTCATGGGAAAGAGAAAGACATCAACACCAGATGCTGCAGCATTAAAAGAGAAAACCAAGGGAAAATCAAACAAAAACAAGAAAGTTCAAGTCGAAGATGAGTTTTGCTGGACTGATGACAAAATCTTTACACATCTCAAATCATATTCATAAACATTATAAACAACCTAATTTTATGGAAATCATTCGTTAAAGAAGGAATATAATTTTTTTTCAAAGAGCCGAGAAAATTATTTTGTAGTAAACAAAAAATAAACATAAATTAAGAGTATATTATTTCGCTATAAACAAAAAATAAACAACTTTTGAGGTCGAGTGAGAAAAAAATATCTAAAAATAGTAAAAAATAATTATCGTCTCGAAAATCATATCGGATAGGGTGTTCACACTCAAAGGGTGCACCGGTCCAGAATGTGAGGGAACGCGACGTAGCACTTAGGACATCGTATCGTCTAAACACCTATCCGCTACAAAAATCGGTTAGATAGGTTTTCTATCGTCTCGAAAACCATATAGGATAGAGTGTTCACATTAACCACTTTCTATCGTCACGAAAAGCTATCCGGTATAGTGTGAACATGGTCTTAATAATGCGATAATTTGACGTCGAAATCTTTTTGAAAAACTAAAATTGGAATTTTTTCAAATACCCTTCTTTTTACCACATACAGTGTCTGTTGGATGAAAACCGCTATTATTAACGCCATCAACGAATCGATCAAATAGTCTGATCAACATTTTTTGCACACCTACCCTCGATTTTTTCTTTACTCCATACACCTCATTATTCCTTGAATAGAAACAAGGATTAGAAATATTAATTAGTGTAGAGTATTATTATTCACCAGTGAACATCATAATACGTTTCTGAGACGTTTATGAGACATTCATAACGTTCAAACGACATGTTTAAAATGCCTTTTTTTTTACTACATAGCTGTCAAATGAAGACATTGTGAAAACCAACGTCATAAGATGTTTGCTAGGACAGACAACAGGTTATTCTCTAATAATTGGTTTTAGATTTCTTTTAGCGTCCAATACATTTAAATGGAGCAAAATGGTCAACACCAGAATCTGTAAAAAAGTATTCAATATTTAAATTGCTGACAAAACTCAAGACATTTTCTTATCATTTTTAAAATTAGTAAGATTATACCTATTGTATTGATTCGAGTATTTATACATAAATGTGAATAAAAAGTGAAAAAATTCCTAACCCTATTAGGACCAAGCTTTTTTGAGTGTAGTAGAACCAAGGAATTTGAGGCCGTCGAAGTACATATGCGTGCTTATAGAATTAATTTATGCAATAAATTTTCGGGAAAAAAAACAGCAAAGATGGTAGCAAAAACATAAACAGATAATAAAATCTAAAAAACTCGATACAAAAAAAAGACTTTTAATTTGTTCCTCTTCTAAAAACTTGTTACATTCATAATACTTATTATCCCTGTACAGGGAAGTTAGTCATTATACAAAAATTTTCACATTAAAATTGTCGTGATTTTAAGGGGGCAGAAAACCCTGGGATATGAAGATTTGGTCCAAAACTGTGAGCCTCACAAGAAGTTTAGATTTAATTAGATAAGAAAAATGAACAAGAGATTACTTGTAAAGATTTTGTGAGCTGATTCCTAATTTTTTACGTCTTTAAATATGGAAGATTTTTATTTTCAAAAACTGATAGTTTGATATAATACAGTAATCCATTCTTGGTTTTTTTCTTGCAACGAAGTTGCTTGACCAAATCTACGTGTATTTCTTCTGAAATGAAGAAAAAGAGTTTTTTTGGCAACTGTTTGCTTCAATTTATCTAAAAATTATCAAGACAATGAAGCGTGATGCTTACAGATCAAATCTGTGTTTAGACTGGACTCACCAACCTATATGATAGACGTAAGGTGATCAGGATGGTCCATTGAATAACTAATCACTCCAGCATAAATTACAGCTTTTTCTTCTATCAAGTAAAAAAAACCTCAGAGAAGAATATATTTCTCTTCCGCGGAGCAAGAAAAATATCATTGATCAAGAAAAACAATCTTAAGAAAAAACTCTTAAATCATAAGAAAAATAAACTCAAAGTAAGAATCATTTTCTTCACTGGTGAAAATAATTTTCTTCTAAGAAGAATTGTATGCTGCTCTCAAGAGAATTTTTCTCTCCTGCGGAGCAAGAATATAAGAAGGCTTTTCTTCAAGCGAGTAATTTTTTTCTTGAATATTTAGTGCATTTTTCTTTTCGAAATTTTCTTCGGTAAAAAATTGTTTTCTACAATGCTTATTTGTCTTATTGTTGTCGAAACAACAGTAGCTGCTCATTTTAGTTCCAGGTCAATTCAATTAATATTATGAATTTCTGTTGTATTATGTATTTGTATCTTTCACTTTAATTTTAATGTAACTGAAATACTACATGATTTTAGTATAAATTGATTAATATTTGGCAACTCTACTCCACGTCATCAACAGCAATTTTTAAAATCGGTCAATTGATAGTTGCAAAAAGCTTTCATCTCTTTAGCCTCGTCAATCTGAAAAACAATCAAAATGACCTTATTACAATTTACTTGTTTTGGAACCTGGATTGACCTATGAGTAGAAACGAGAGCCATTAAAGCTAATACGATAGAGATAAGCGGGAATTCTATAAACAAAGTAAAATTAATCAGATAAAAATACACCAAAGATTCGAAAGTACACGGCAAAAGTAGTTTTTACCTGCTTTGAATGTGGTAACTTATGGTAGCTTGGATGCTTTTTTGGCGTTATCTGTTCTATGATCGTTCTATTTCTGTCAGCTACGCCCAGTTACCATCGGTTGTCCTGAAAAAAGGAAAAGAGAGAACGACAAAAAAACTTCGGTTTTTGTAACCTTGATCTTAATTGAAGCAAGGACGAAAAATATACAAATATGTCTTACGTATTTTACAAACAACAAACAAATCTGATGAAACATGTTTTAAGTCATTCGAGTAAAAGGTTAACCCGCCAGAAGGCTGACAAGCACAACAAAATTAGCACCCGCCATAAGGCTAGCAAGCACCGAATTACATTTACTCAAATGGAAAAAAATTGATGATGATTTTATTCGTATAAGTTTTAGGTCATTCGAGTAAAAGGTTAACCCGCCAGAAGGCTGACAAGCACAACAAAATTAGCACCCGCCATAAGGCTAGCAAGCACCGAATTACATTTACTCAAATGGAAAAAAGTTGATGATGATTTTATTTGTATAAATTTTAGGTCATTCGAGTAAAAGGTTAAGGTATGTGTTCACCTTGCTTGACACATTCTCTTTAATTGATCATATCTTTAGAACAACTAATTTTTATATATCAAAAATATATATTTTCTGAAAGCCAATAACATTCTCTTTCTAATGGTAAAAGTTTCAGCTGAATTTAAAAAACTGGGCAGGATATAATTAAAATCTTAAGAATTTTAACCTTACCTACTTCAAAGAAGTTAAAGTCACCCATAGCTTTTGAATTTTGAAAAAATAATTTCGATGCTATGTTCCCAATAGATTGAACTAAAAAAGTGTCTTGGGATTTTTTTTTGGATTGACTTTAACTCTTTAAATCCTAAATTCTGTAAAAATATCGATAAAAAAGTAAATTTAAATGTGATTTTATCAGTTATCTGTAAATCGAGGAAAAACAACTCGGTTAGAAATTAGATCCTAAGACACTTTTTAAGTTTGATCGTTTGGGAATCTCATAAAAAAGAATGAAGTCGATATCTAAATGCTATGGGTGACTTTAACTTCGTTAAAAGTAGTATGGTGTGGTAAAATTTCGTTTTTTTCTACATCAATTTGAAATTTTTAACGAGATGATTGCTGTTTATTTGAGTAATCAGTGAAATGTGTCAAAAATATTACTATTCAATAGAGGGTAGAATAAACATCAGCTGAATTCTCTCTTTTGTCTTTGTTGTTTCCGAAAGAGACAATTATTTGAGTAAATAATCCATCATAAGACGAACTTTGTTTTGAAATTTAAATGGTTATAACTCTGGATCAAAAAAAGATTTTAAGATCGCGATTTTACCAAAATGAAATCCAGTAACTTTTCTTCCACTTTGACTGAAAACATTTTTTTTGACAAAAAATTGGAAAAAAGGTGTACACATACCTTAACCCGCCACAAGGCTGACAAGCACAACAAAATTAGCACCCGCCATAAGGATAGCAAGCACTGAATTACATTTACTCAAATGGGGAAAATTTGACGATTTTATTTGTATAAGTTTTAGGTCATCCGAGTAAAGGTTAACCCACCAGAAGGCTGACAAGCACAACAAAATTAGCACCCGTTATAAGGCTAGCAAGCACTGAATTACATTTACTCAAATGGAAAAAAATTGATGATTTTATTTGTATAAGTTTTAGGTCATTCAAGTAAAAGGTTAACCCGCCAGAAGGCTGACAAGCACAAAAAAATTAGCACCCGCCATAAGGCTAGCAAGCACTGAATTACATTTACTCAAATGGAAAAAAATTGATGATTTTATTTGTATAAGTTTTAGGTCATTCAAGTAAAAGGTTAACCCGCCAGAAGGCTGACAAACACAATAAAATTAGCACCGGCCATAAGGCTAGCAAGCACTGGATTACATTTACTCAAATGGATAAAATTTCATCTTAATGGTAAAGGTTTTTGGGGCATTGGAATGAAAGGTTAATCAATGAGACACAAGCACAACAAAATAAGCACCCGTCAGTAGGTTGGCAAACAATCAAAAACACTTATTAAACAAGAATAAAATAATGAAACTGCTTAACTAGAATTGCCTCTAGGGGAACAGATTTTTAAAGTCTTTTTGAAATTTTTGTGTTGTATCAAATCTTCAATCGTTTTTTCTCAACTCATTTTCTCACTCAACAAACGACATGAGTGGAAGGAGGAAGGCAGCTGCACGTATTGTGTTAATTCTTATCATAGTGCGGAAAGGGGTCTGATACCCCCTTCTTAAATGATCCCCCTTCTCGGCATCCACCCAACCTTTAAAAATGTCTATCCCCCAAGGGTTTTGGGCTAAATTTTCAAAAATATATAGTGTATAGTGCGATCCGATAATCCCCTTCTCGCTGCTACCCCGTAATAATAACTTGCTACTTGTTGACTACTTAAACAGAAAAACTTCCTTTCATGCAGACCAAATTTCATAACAGTGCTGGAAAATAATCTACAATATATGTAAGTCCCCCCTTCTTAAACGATCCCCTCCTCCTTGCTACCCCCCCCCCTTTTTAATGAAAATTTCTGACCCCCCCTTCTTCACTTTTTTGGAAGGTGTCATCCCTCTTTAAGAAAGGGCGTCCGAACTATGCTTATGAAACGGAAATTTGAGAGGAAATATTCGAAAAAGAAAAGTCGAGCTAAAAGATCTTGCTGGGTGACCAAGAAGAAATTATATCTCTTCCAAACGCTAGAAAATCCATTCATCGAAAAAAATGTACAGAACTATCATGTCGGTGGCTTTGATCTCGAGAAAAGTGAAGAAAAAAACTTTAAACTCTTTACCAAAAAAATGGTAAAGAATCGCAAGAAATAATTTTTTTTCAAGAATTTATACGTCTTTATAGAGGGCTGTTACACTTGTAAATTTTTTAATCATAAAGACTTGATTAAAAAATTTCTCAAATTTAGAAATAAATTAATGTAATGTAACCACGCCTTCAAATCTTCAATCGTTTTTTCTCAACTTATTTTTTCAATCAACCAACGACATGAGTGTAAGAAGGAAGGCTGCAGCACGTATTGTGATAATTCTTTTAAAACGGAAATTTCAGAGAAAATATTCCAAAAAGAAAATTCGCGCTAAAAGGTCTTGCTGGGTACGGGAGTGGTTAATGTCAAAAGCATACAAAATATTGAAGTCTTATTTATACTTATTTTCAGGAGCTACTGGAAAGGATTCGACCCTCGATAACGAAGCAAAATACGAAAATGCGTGAATCCATTTCTGCCGAAGAGAAACTACTAGTAACGTTACGCTTCCTTGCAAAACAGGTGAATCATTTTCAAGTCTTCAATATCAATTCCGCATACACCGATCAACCATTTCATTGTTCATCGTACCGGTATGCAAAGCAATTTACAAACACTTGGCACCGCACTACATGAAAACACCGAGCACCAAGGAGGAATGGCAGCAGGCTATTATTGGCAATAAAGAGCATCGGCAATTTCCAAATTGTTTTGCAGCTGCTGATGGAAAACATATCGCTATCAAATGCCCTCCAGAGAGTGGCTCTGAATTCTTTAATTATAAAGGCTTTTATAGCGTCGTTTTACTTGCCTTTGTAGATTTCGATTATAAATTCCTTATTGCTGAAGTGGGATGCGAAGGTAGAATTAGTGACGGAAGGGTATATTGCAGTTCAGATTTTTCAAAGAACTCAAAAATGAATGTCTTGGTTTGCCTCCACCTCAGCCCTTGCCACAGGAAGAAAATGATTTTTGGTTCGAAGAAAATACTGAAGATCTACCCATGGTTTTTGTAGCTGATGAAGCATTCCCTTTAGGGGAACATTGTTTAAAACCCTACGCAAGAAGAGGAATGTCCGATGATGAGAGAATCTTCAACTACAGGTTTACGAAGGGTAACTGAAAATGCTTTCGGTATTTGGGTCAATCGGTTTAGATTGTTTGGCACAACATCATATCTCCTACCTGGGAAAATCGAACATGTCGTAATGGCATCACTTGCTCTCCATAACATGTTGCGTTCAAAATCGCGAGATTCAGGGGTGGATACAGGATATGTGAAAGTTGTGAATTCACAAGGTCAAACTGACAGCAAAAATAAAAATATCATATCATGTAATTCTATCTGTCCCAGACAGTGTTTCTTTTTTTCTAAGAAAACTCCTCTTTTCTTCTCTCTTCTCTCAGTGGTTTCGTTTCTTCTATTTACATTTTCATCTACGTCACAGTAAACAAAAAAAACCCTTCGCTTCAGTAGAAAAAAACACTCCGTCTTACAGACAACAATTTGCAGATGTTTGAAGAGAAGAGAAAAATATAAATCAATGAGAAGGAGAGTTACTTTAATGTGTATTTACATCATTTTTCATACTTTTGCACGAAGTTTCAGTTCATTTCAGCTTGTGAACAAGATTTTCACAAAGCAACAAATATTTTCGTGATTTCATGTGATGTGTTCTCGCTTGTTCAAACAAAGAAGCTTTCACTTTAATAACACCAAACAAAACTAAGCAAGCAAAATGTGCGCGACAATTCTTTAAAGTTATTATGAAAGTTTTTACATAGTGAAAGATTGTTGTGAAAATGGTGTTATAGCGTGAGTATGGATGCGAAGAAAAAGCAACAACGAGTGATACCAAACGATGTCAACTTAAAATCTGATCTTCATCGATTGCGAGTTATTCTCCAAAGTGAAAATGTTTTAAACTCCGCTACAAAAAGGCTTAAAGATCGTTACGAATTAATATTAAAGAAGGCGATACAACAGAAGAAACAAAGTGGTACTTTATTACTTGACGAAAATGCGTCCAATGTTATCAGACACGAAAAATTGGAAGATTATTGCAAGAACTGTTCTGGAATATGCAAACCAGTAAAGTAAGTAGCCTCTTGTTGTTGTTTGAAGGGTTTCAAAAAGAAAACCTCTTATTAGGAACCCGGACCAACCTTAAATTTGTGCCCGATTTGTGCAATCGCTATAATCATCGCTCCGGTCATCGCTGTTAAAATTGCAATTTTTAATTAAATGACTGATTACAATTAGCCTAGAGATTTATCACACCCTTATAGGGGCCTTATATCATGAAATATCGAAGAGGTGCTTACAATCTAAACTGCAACCATACCCCTGTCTCAGTGAACCGGAGACTGAGAGAATCTTTCAGCCAGTGAGGATAACGTGAAGTAAGAAAATGTCAATATGGGGATGAAAAGTCTTATGCTCCTAATGGGTAGGATTTCGAATTTTATTGTTTAAAGCTAAAGAAATCCATTAAGCTAGGGGTGGCAGGGATGGCCGAAATTTCAGTCTCCTTTCGAGTGCTGGAGTTTATCTTCCACCAGGGACAACAGTTTTTGAGTCAGTTTTTTCAGTGATACAGGGGTGTTTTTTTGCCTGAACTCTACACAGAGATTGATTATGGACGCAATAACGAGTTAGAATTATTTCAAACAAAATATTTTTCATTTTTTAGGACTACTGCTGATGGAAATTGCCTTTTCAATGCTGTTTCCAAGAAACTGTGTGGCGATGAAAAACTTCACCTTGTCCTACGTTTGCTCACAAGCATTGAGCTGTATATGAATTGGCGAAAGTATTTCAAAGAAACTCATTCGTTAGCGTTGACATACAAATCATCTTTCAAACATAAATTCGACCTCATACAGTTATTTTTCAACTTCACATCTTTCGACAAATGTACAAATATCGCCGAGATGCCAAAGATATTTCGAAACGAAGCGACCCATATTTCCAAACCATGTACATTTTCGTCAATGTCTGCCGTATACGCTCTCTCTTCTGTCATTGGTATACCAACATTTTCAATATACACTCCAAGAAACAGCCGTGTTTTCCCAGTGTTTACCAGAGTCGTCAAACTTCCTGACATAACTTCAAAAGAGATAATTCATGTACTTTGGTCTTCAACCTCAAAACCAGGTGAATACACCTCCCCAAATCATTTCGTGTTATGTGTGGATGCCAGCTCAAAATCTGTTTCATCCTTAACACCTATTTCAGCTCTTTGTAAATCCATCGAAATACCGGAAACAAAGAAAAACAATCAACCATAACTTTTGCGAAAGCGGTAAAGATAGCAAAAACAGCAAGCCAACCACTAGGCGTAGCTAAACCTCAGAACTCCGATCAAACACCAATGCAAATCGATTCATACGAAAGCACTTCTTCTATTGAAACCGTGTCGAAACCTACCGTCGATCAAGCACCAATCCAAATCGATTCCGACCAAAGCACTTCCTCTATCAAATCGAAACCTCAGACCACCGATCATACATTAATCCATACATCAATCCAAATCGATTCCGACCAAAGCACTACTTCCTCTATCGAAGCCGTGTCGAATCCTCAGATATCCGATCAAACACCAATACAAATCGATCCAGATCAAAGCACCCTTCCTACCGAATCAAAATCTCAAACTAAAGGTCCTACTCGTGGGAAAGAAAAGATTGACTGCCATCCTAATGACATTGGCTTAGTTCTTGGCAGGATTCCCTTGATGACAGATTCTGAAAAGCTCGACTTCATTGAAAATGTTTGGAAACCATGTACAGATTACAAGTATCCACAACATGAAGAAAATAAACGTAAGTGGCGCTTTAGTAATGATTATATCACCCCAGGCAAATCGAAATATTATCATTGGCTAGCATATTCAGCTCATCATGATGGGGTGTTTTGCATTGCTTGTGCCTTATTTGGGAAAACCGTCTCAACACAGTCTAAACTTCAAAAACTTTTTACTGAACTTTTCATGAGATGGAATGGAATGAATACACGTTTTATAAATCATCAAGAGAAGAGTGAACTGCATAGGGCTTGTATGGAAATTAAGCAAGCGCTTCAAAGCCAACAAAAAGGAGAAACCCAAAAAATATCAACTGTTATTGACAAGAACAAAGCAAAAAGGATCGAAAAGAATCGTAGTAAGATTATGCCAATAATCAAAACTGTTGTCCTATGTGCACGACAAAACATTCCCATGAGAGGACATAGAGATGACAGCAAGCACATAGACGATGCGAGTAACAACCCGAGAAACTTTCAGGAACTTTTGAAATTTAGAGTTGACAGCGGCGACGTAGTTTCGAAAGATCATTTGGAGAACTGTCCAAAAAACGCATCTTACAGATCTAAAACGATTCAAAACGAAATCTTGAGTTGCATTGGTAACTTAATTACACGGGGATTGGCTGAGGAAATCAGGAAAGCTCGTTTCTTCTCTGTCATAGCAGATGAAGCTACAGATTCTAATACAAAAGAGCAAATGTCTTTGGTTATTCGCTTTATTGACAAGAACAGTCAGGTACGTGAAGAATTTATTCGTTTTATTGAATGTGAATCGACAGCTGCTGAAGCTTTAGTAACTAACATTACCGAGGTAGTAGCATCCCTCTTTCTATGATTTCGATATGATTGCTAACAACCAGGATGGATGGAAGAGCTGATGCGCGCGGACTATACTGGACATTTCGTTCCTTTACTTTCATCGTCCACCTCATCATTGTCCGTAATGTGATGTCTTACACCCTTCCACTAACCTATGAATTGCAGAAGAAACAACTGGACATTATCAAGGCATACGAAGCTATTGATACCGTCATTACATCACTCAAGAATGTCGCAAAAACATAAACACAGTTCATAAGGAATGGTATGATCAGGCCGTTGAATTCGCATCTAAGCTTGGGACCCAACCATCAGTCAAACGGATTGCAGGGCAGCAAACTCTCCGCGAGAACTATGACACCGATTCTCCCAGCGAATACTACAAGCTATCGCTTACCATCCCATTACTTGATCGGGTCTTCAATGAAATGAAAGAACGATTCTCGCCGAAACGGCGAATTCATTTAAACGGAAACTATATCCACCCAAACATAGTTATCTCAACGGAGGATTGGAAAGACAAAGTCCGGCAGTTTGCGAATGAATATGTGGACGATCTACCTGAAAAGACAAATTTGGAAACTGAGCTACGTCAATGGCAGATATATTGGACAAATCAGGCAAAACAAGGCAACTTACCAGATACGATTATCGATACGCTGACCGCAATTAATCCGATCAAACATTGGTTTACGAATATTTATGTCATGGTATGCTTAGTTGCGGTGGTACCAGCAACATCTAACTCCTGCGAACGATCAATGTCTAAGTTAAGAATTTTGAAAACTTATCTCAGAGCTACAATGAGCCAAGATCGTTTATCATCGTTAGCTCTGGCAAACATTCATCGTGAATTTGATCTCGATCCGGAAAAGATTTTAGACATTTTCTCTCAAGAATATCACCATAGACTCGAGCTTTGTGATTTTGATTTACTAAATTTCTAAATTTTTACGTTATTTTTTCTAAGTCTACGTCTAGATTGATCTTTTAATCGATGCGTCCAAGTATTTTTTTTTTGATTTTGATATTGGAAAAGCCGAAAATCCAACATTATAGAACTAAAATAATCGGTAAATGTAAAAGGTTGCCAATAACAGAGTGAAACGAGTCTCAATTTGAATTATTTTAATCTTATCTGTTAGAAAAAAATGAAATTTTAAAATTGTAGAAAACTAAGCGATGATCTCACATTCAATATTTTTGTTAGTTTTATTATGTACATTTTATTTCTATTATATATCTGTATGTACACTAGTACTCAGTATAACAGATTTATGGCGTGCCGGGACTGCCTCCGTGCTAACAAATCTAGTTTATTATATTCGACGTTATGTTACTAGCTTTCCTTCCGTAGGTTTGGATTCGAGTTATACTCTATCTATAACTCAGAGAAACATCGTAATTAAGCGTAATTATTTGTCAATAAGAGTCGACTAATCAAATAATAGGAATAAAGTTTCATGAGAATCGGGAAAAAAATCGGTGAAAAAACCGGATTATTAGAAAAAATCGGGAAATCGGATTTCTTTCACATAGTGACCTAAAAACCTGTATCCGCCCCTGATTCCTATACCCCACCAGGATTCGTAGATTTCGAGATAGAAAATGGAGCCGTAGTTCCTGGTGCCTAGAGAGTAGATGATGTCACTAACAGTTCAATGGCACCCTTGCAACCCGATGCTCCATGTAAACCAAACAAAACAGGAGAATTTGTCAGAGAAAAATTTAAGGAATACTTCTATGGACCTGGACAGATTTCTTGGCAATGGAATATTTTAAACCGCTAAGATTCTGTATCTTTTTAACCCTTTTAGTCCTAGAGCTCTTTTTGAAAAAAAGTTCAAAAGTTTTGCAGCGGGTGTCTGGGACTGAAAGGGTTAAACATTATATACGAGCTATAAACAACTGTTTTTAACAAAAGATATATTCTGTAACAAAAATCAAAATAGAAGTAGTTTCGTGTTTTTTTTCTAATATTGAGGTGACATGGTTAAACTAGCTTTGTCGAAGGCTAGCTGTGATTGCTCCTTTACTTGCTGAGCTCCCGAACTAGGTTTTTGGTGGGCTACTGAAGACTGTTGGTAACTTGTCAGAGGCTGTTGGTAGCGTGGTTGTGGCCGTTGGAATGGTGTATGAGTTGATTGATAACCTATTTGGAAGCCAGTTTGAGTTTGTTGGTAACTAGTTTGCGGTTGTTGGTAACCAGTTTGAGGTTGTTGGTAGCCCGTCTGCGGTTGAGCTCCATTGTTAAACATAGCCGATAGTACTATTCTTTGAATCTCTAGCTTCAAAAATTCCTTTTTTGGTCCATTTTCAAATTTATTTTTGAGTTGTGCTAAAAGCATGTGGCAAAAGTGGTCATCGGATGTCATTTCGTCAGTATTTGTAGGAATGTTTTCATCGTTTGTTTTCGACATTATTTCGACCGCATCGCTCAACAATAAGCGATCTTCCTCTCTCTCGCGTTCTTCCTCTCCTTGCCGTTCTCGCTTAGACTTCTTTCTTTTTGATTTTTTTTATAAAGGAAGGTCGTCCATGTCATAAGCGGCCCCATAAGCAGGTTTATTCAGGTTTGAAATAGTGGGTCTAGGTGTAAAGCTGTCCTTAAGAAAAGCCATACTTTCAAAGTGTATCCAAGCTGGTTCGAATACTTGACGTGTTCCATTCCCAGACCCCTGTTTAGATGCTTCAACTTTTTTTCTGTTGGCGCCGTAATAAATTTTTAAGTTATGCATCTTACTATTGACGTCTTCGGTTGTCATATCGTAACCAAGTTCAACCAATCTCTTTCTAATTCGTTCGATGGCATTTAACTTTTGATCTCTGTCCTTATAATCTCGCGATTCTGTGTCATACAAACACGTCTCTTCTTCCCATAATTCGATAAGCTTTGTTGTGGGTTTTTGTAACCAATTGAATTTCTTTGGTTTAATCTTCTTTCCCTTTTTCTTTTTTCTTAGCTTATCTTTTTTTTGTGCTGGCTGTGCTGTTTTTGCTGTCATCGGGGGACTCATCTCTTCTTCATTTCGATAATCGTTTTCCTCTCCATATCTTGGTTTAAATCATGATTGATTTCGTATTCCACATTTCTTGTTCTTCGTCCATGATGTCACGATTATGTTGTAGGATCTCACTGTAGAGAGAAAAAAAGAAAATATTGTAAAACCAAAGGTACAACTAAGGTTTATTGAACGAAGTACGTACTTCATATACCTATTTAGTGGTTAATGTATTTAAAAAGCTGTAAAACGTTAAAAAATATTAGTAACACTTACTTAAGACTCCTTTCTTTTCTTGGCTGATATCCATCCATCATGCATAATCTTTCTGTTATCCTATCTTAGTTATTATTTCTATCGCTAGAAAATCCATTCATCGAAAAAAATGTACAGAACTATCATGTCGGTGCCTTTGATCTCGAGAGAAGTGAAGAAAAAAACTTTAAACTCTTTAGCAAAAAAATGTAAAGAATCGCAAGAAATAATTTCTTTTTCAAGAATTTATACGTCTTTATAGAGGGTATGTAGAGGGCTGTTACACTTGTAAATTTTTTAATCATAAAGACTTGATTAAAAAATTTCAGAAATTTAGAAATAAATAAATGTAATGTAAGTATTACACTTTTTGTAAATTCACATTTGCTGGAGCCACGCTTGGCTAATTCAATTCAGATAAATAGAGCTTTTGTTCAAAAGCCACAATAGAAATAAAAAAATGTTTTAATTCCATTGTGAAGGCCTCAGGAATATATTGAAGAAAAAATTACTTTCGATAACTTTTCAGAAGAACTTTTTTCTTGAGAAAAATTCCAAGAACAAGTTTCTTTAACCCGTGGTTACACTACATTAATATCTTTATACTTTTTGAAATTTTTGTGTTGTATCAAATCTTCAATCGTTTTTTCTCAACTCATTTTCTCACTCAACAAACGACATGAGTGGAAGGAGGAAGGCAGCTGCAATTATTGTGTTAATTCTTATCATAGTGCGGAAAGGGGTCTGGTACCCCCTTCTTAAATGATCCCCTTTCTCGGCATCCCCCAACCTTTAAAAATGTCTATCCCCCAAGGGTTTTGGGCTAAATTTTGAAAAATATATAGTGTATAGTGCGATCCGATAATCCCCTTCTCGCTGCTACCCCGTAATAATAACTTGCTTCTTGTTGACTACTCAAACAGAAAAACTTCCTTTCATGCAGACCAAATTTCATAACAGTGCTGGAAAATAATCTACAATATATGTAAGTCCCCCCTTCATAAACGATCCCCCTCCCTGCTATCCCCCCCGTTTTAATGAAAATTTCTGATCCCCCTTCTTCACTTTTTTGGAAGGTGTCATCCCCCCTTAAGAAAGGGCGTCCGAACTATGCTTATGAAACGGAAATTTGAGAGGAAATATTCGAAAAAGAAAAGTCGAGCTAAAATATCTTGCTGGGTACGCCTAGTGGTTAAAGTTGAGGAACGCAAAAAGTGCCTACAACAACATATTTGCTGAACTACGTGACCAAGAAGAATTTATATCTCTTCCAAACGCTAGAAAATCCATTCATCGAAAAAAATGTACAGAAATATCATGTCGGTGGCTTTGATCTCGAGAAAAGTGAAGAAAAAAACTTTAAACTCTTTACCAAAAAAATGGTAAAGAATCGCAAGAAATAATTTCTTTTTCAAGAATTTATACGTCTTTATAGTGAGCTGTTACACTTGTAAATTTTTTAATCATAAAGACTTGATTAAAAAATTTCAGAAATTTAGAAATAAATTAATGTAATGTAACCACGCCTAACTCAAGTTTTCTTCTCATAAAGAAATCTTTTCTTTGAGTTTTGATCTGGAAAATTTCAATAATATGCTAAGATTAATTTACTCGTACAAAGTTTTTCCCATAGATCAATACGAATGGTTTTCTTTAGGAGAGAAATGGTATCTCTAACAAGAAAACCTATCTCGACTAAGAAAAGTATTTTCACCAGTGATTGCCTTAAGATGAAATAATTTTTCCTATTTTGACTGAGGACAACTCCAGTATATATGCTGTCAATAGAGCATAGCGTTAGCCTAAAGGTCTATCTTAAGGGTACAGTCTGTTTTGATCCAAAAGACGCATCAACGTGTAAGTGTATTTTACAAAGAGGCTTACAAATTTTGTGTCTTGACACTTAAATGTGTTACCCTGAGTAGAGTCTGTTAAATGACGCGCCTTACGCGCCCTACGCGCCTGAATTTCGACGCGCCTTTAAGTTTTGACGCACCTTCTTACGTGCCTCATTATCGATGTGCCCTAAATCTTTGATGCACCTTACTTACTTGCCTTATTACCGACGCGCCCTGAGGTTAAGTATCAGTAGATAACTCAGGACGACGGACGAATTTTTGAAGCCTTCATTCGCACTACGGCCCTTTTCTACAGGCTAACCCGAAAGCTAGGCAGACATACCCCGGGCAAAAATATCGGATTTGCTCTAGAACGAGAAACTGAACGGAAACGTGTTCTAGAGCAAACCCGATATTTAACCTCGCTATTAGTTCTTTTCAAAGCAAGTAAGGAATTGTGTTTAATGTCAGCATATTTATTTTTCTTATAAGCATTGTCTTTATAAGAAACCAATCAATAACTTTTGATTTGAGGGAATTAGCCCTTCGGTAATTAGTTCTTTAGCAAAGCCAGGAAGGGATTGTGCTTAACGTGAGCATATCTATTTTTCCTTTAAGCATCGTCTTTATAAGAAACCAATCAATAACTTTTGATTTAAGGGACTTTGGCTTTCGGTAATAACTTTTTTCATAAATCAAACATAACATACTTGTTTTTACAAGCATCATTTTCGTAACAAAACTTTCAATTAGTTTCCTTCAATCTGAATCTCCTATAATTCCTAACAATTTTTCTTTAATTCTGTGATGCCGAAGCTTTTGTCAAAAATAGTTTACTTCTTTTTGAAGAATGGTAGAATATGTATACATAGGCATTACATTATTATTGGTCAGATAGGGCTGATAAACTCATTTTAAGTCTATTTTAGATATTTTCCGTCCAAGATCTGATCAACCCATTTTTATTAGGCACCTGAGAGTAAATTCACGTGAAAAAAGTCTGAAAATTGGTCCGTGAATTAATCAATTGTAAGACGATACTATAATCCCAAGTACACCACAATCGATTACATTTTTAAACTAGCATTAACTATCGCTATAAATGCCCCCATAGCCCTGAATTTATGATAATTTAATAAGGAATGCTACTTTCAGCCTGAGTAATCGCCCTACCGTTACACTCTTATTTATTTATAAGCATAACGCTTATAAGCACAATTTAGCTAAAATTTGAAAATAATAAGGCATAATCAATTAAGTATGAACAGAAAATAACACATTGAGAATTCAACCAGAAAATGAAATATTGATAAAACCATGTGTCATTGAGTCTATAAATAAATTTTTACGAAGTGTTTTTGATAAATATGATAAATGATAAAGAAATAAAATCACTTATGTCTCATAGAGAATGCTAAAAAATTTGGATTAGAAATCAGAAAAAATGAAATGAACCGCCGTTGTTGTCGTCTTTTTTTCTGAATAATTTTTTGCAGAACATTCGCCTTTCACGTGCCGGGGGGCAATAAAAATCACGTCAAAATTTACAAAAATTTAAGGTAGTAATACTGTAAGGCACGTCAAAAATTTAGGGTGCGTTGCACGCAAGAGGGCGCGTCAAAATTCAGGCGCGTAAGGCGCGTGGGTGCGTGGGCGCGTCAATAAATGGAAAGCGCGTGGGCGCGTAAGGCGCGTCATTTAACAGACTCCCCTGAGTATCAGAGGTTGCCTCTTTGAAAGAATATATCAAACCTCTGAAGACCAATAAAATAAATTTTATCGCGCATGTGTCAATCTAATCACTGTAGAAAGAATCAAAGATGAAGAGCAAATATTACCATATTAATGTCTATTTACGAATTCCCCAGAAACCTCCAAGTGGAATTGAAATGAGTTTCTTTCAAAAGAAATCTTTTACATGATCCCCAAATGTATAAATTATGGAAATGTTACCTTTAATTGAATCAGATTTTATGCTATATGATTCTCTATCTCTGACTCTTTTTAAAAAGTATTTATGACATTTTTAAGTTGTGTGTTCAATGATGGGAATAAAAATATAAACTTTGAACCTCATCCAAGATCTTGGATGTTCGTCATGGTTACTTTTCTCTGCGTTGATTGCGCACTGAATAGAATCTTACCGTGGCTGATTTAGACAAGCGTATTTGTGTTCTGTTTTAAACGTGCGGCCGCGTGTCTTAAACGTCCGGCCGCACATCTCTTATCTGATATTCCGATGGCGTATTGGCGGCCGCCCACGCTAAAGCTCTGATGGAGCGGGCCAATATACCATCGGAGACCTATAGTAGTCATCGTTTGATGTACCGCATCACAGTCGTGTATAGCTGTCCTTACACTTTTTGCTTGACTATCGGTTGCACCCGACTGAATTTAGCATGAAAATCTCTGCTGCCTGAGAAGTCCTGAGAAACATTCAAACCTTCGATTGTTGGCTGTTTTTGGTTTATTTTGGTGGATTTATTGAAACTTGACAGTTTCATTACTTTTTCAGTATTATATTTAGTACCTAGTGTAATTTCTTAGTAAGTGCACCAAGTTAAAAATGCTTGACATTGATTTATTATCTTTTGTTATTTAATTGTTTTTGGTGGTTGACTGGTTATATTTTCAAAGGTCAAATCATAGAAAACATATCAGGTATGTTTTATTTAGTTTTACCAATAATTTTTATGTTGGAATTTTAAACTGCTGCATTCCAATTTAGACCTTTAGAGCCTGTCGACCGCCCTCCATGCAGAGCAGCGGACCGCCCAACCCCAACCGACATCAACAAACTTGTTGATCATGACCTGTGTGTTGTTTATTTGAAAAATCCAGAATCCTCCTTCATCAATAACAAAGTTGGAGGGAGGTTCCCATTTATTGTATCAGTATCTTGCGGGGACAAAGCTTTTATTTTTTGGTAACAACAGGACAGGACGCCATCTTTGCCTGTTTCGCCAAACTCTATTTTTAGAGGCTGACATGCATATTTCAGGTAGTGAAAGATCTAGTGGAGGTGTAATTTTCATTTGGTGTGTTGAGGCAAGCTTAGTGATTCTACAAATATCAAAAAGTTCACATATTGCTGTATAAGTTGGACTAGATTGAGGGAAATTGGCTCATGGCCACTCTCTTTTAATTGTTTGGTTCGTGACATTGCTTGTTTACTTTTTTAGGCAGTGAAAGATCTTGAATAGGTGAAATTGTCATTCGATGTGAGGAGACAAACTTATTTATTCTAGTAGCAGCAAAGAATTCGCATTTTATTGCTATAAATTGTACTGTAATTGGGTTTGGGTTTAGAGCCACTCTCAATAAATTTTTAGTTCGCGTCCTGCTTTGTTTACATTTTTCAGTTCGGAGCACTATGTAGAAATCGCACGGGAAATTTTTTTTGCACGTGTACTCTTAGTTCGGGACACTAGTAACTTTTTACCGTCCCCAGACTCTTTCTAAATTTTACGAACGCGGTCAGGAGAAATTCCGTAATCCAAAGGTTCCAGATGTTAAAATTTTCCCGACCTTCAGAGCTTTAGCGTGTCGGAAGAAAATTTCTACATCGAGTACCAGATTAGCACATCTCAAAAAATCACAAACGTGCGGCCGCGTGTCTTAAACGTCCGGCCGCGTATCTTGAATAATCTTAAATGCGCGGCCGTGTGTTTTAAACGTGTGGCCGCGCATCTTGAAAAATCTTAAATGCGCGGCCACACGTTTAAAACAGGCCGGATGTTTTGAGATTTCTGGTCTGCAAATTTTACGCAAAGTTCCAGTCAAATCAAAACAGTCAGCCACCCAGCATTACAGTGTACAGTCACAGAGCACTCTGCACATCATCGCGAGACGACGATTTTCCAATACTTACCTATATTCTTACCTAATTCGTATGCTAATAGTACCTTGGCCCACAGATCTGTAAAGCCCGAAGGGCTAGATTTGCGGCTTTTATCGAAAAGTGAAGCCTAGGTTTGGAAGGATTTCCTACCAAAGTCACGTGACTAAAATATGCAATTTCACCGGTTTGAGAGATGTGAAATAGTGTTTGCCGCCTACTTTTTTAGATCTCGCGCTCCGAAAACAATTAAAATGCTAGATCCTATCCATCGGCACAAAATTTAAAAAGTCAAATTCTTGCTTCACTTTTTTTTGCTGGAGAAAGCTTAAAGTTGCCTATCTAGCCCTTCGGGCTTTACAGATATCTGTGCTACATAATACCGTTCATTATAACAGAAGGAATGCTCAAAATGGAAAGTATTGGCTCTATGTAAAGGTTATAGGAGAATTTTGAAGAAAATTTGCAGACCAGAAATCGCCAAACGTGCGGCAGAGCGTTTTAAACGTGTGGCCGCGCATTTAAGATTTTTCAAGATGCGCGGCCACACGTTTAAAACACGCGGCCGCGCATTTAAGTTAATTCAAGATATGTGGCCGGATGTTTGAAACATGCGGCCACAGGTTTGTGATTTTTTGAGATGTGCGGCCGGACGTTTAAGACACGCGGCCGGACGTTTAAAACCGAACACAAACACACTTGTCTAAATCAGCCACGGTAGAATCTGGATTGGTCGGCACAGGTCATTATATGACATCATCCTGTGCTTTTCACGGTATAAAATGTGCTGTTAATTATAGTGACAGAAAGAAATAATTTTCAAAATGTTCTTGATACGAGGTTTAATCTTTATTCTACAGTAGGAGAGAACTTAACAAATCAAGCAAATGCATATGCCAACGAGCTCTTTTCTGATCTTTGAATTATCTAAAGATTTTCACTGTTTTCATTCAGAAAAATCTCTCTACTTCTCCAATTCTCAGAATTCCAGGAAATTATAACACACTTTTAACTAAAAGAGTCCATATATTATGGATGAATAAATCACTCTGATCAAGAACAAGTTTAATAGCAATATTTTTAACAGGAACTAAGTTTTGCAGAACTAATTTTTGCGTTTTTGGATGTCTGCTCTTGATTGTAGGAGTGGGTCCTGGGGGGGGGGGGGGGGGGGTACTCAGGCAACTCAACGGTCGTAAAGGGCTCATTTTTTTTTCAAAACTGCATGTACTTCCACCTCATAAACATACCTATTTTTGGGCTTTTTTGGAGAAGCTTAATTTAGCTGTCATGAATGTGTCCTGTTAGATGTCCCATAATGCACCAAACTCGAAAAAATTGTGAAAATCTCTGAAAAATCCGCCATTTTGATGACGTCATTGACAGAAAAACTTGAATAAGTTCAGGTAGAAAAAAGATTTCGAGCTCAAATTTCGACCAGAGACGTATATAAATAAAACAAATTAGGAAATTGGAAAACAAAATCAAAAAAATGCTTACGTCAGCAAAAATGGCTGAAAAACCATTTATGCAAAAAAATGCCGACGTCACCAAAAAATCAAAACAATTTCGATTTAAAATGCTTTTAACAGTCAGGTACTATTGCAAACTAGGAGAAATGCGTGTATTTCGCTTAAATAGGATGATTTATCCTAAATAAGATAAAATTGATAGCTTAGTTAGGAGAAATAGCAGAAAAAGTTGATTTTCTGAACAAATTCAGAGATCCGCGTCAAGCTTTGCATAAATTTAAGAAATTTGGAGCCAGTATAGTATGCTTGTGAAGTCTGATCCATCAGTCAGCGTGCGTTCAGAAGTTATTCAACTTTTGACAAACTTCAGATTTTATGCATCAAACTCTCTTAGTAAAAACTTTGCTCGTAACGATGTTTTGAAGAAATAGAAACTTAGATATAAATAAACTTATCCTATTGTAGTAGAAACCCATTTGCGCAATTTACGTTTGTGTGGTTTGTGTCAAGGAGAATGAACACTTTCTCGTCCTTCGACACTTTTCATTCACGCTCATATTTTTCATACGGCAAAGCGTGTAACAAAAGCATTATTTCTCCTAATTTGTATATTTTATCCAAAATAGGATAAATGTTTAATATTTTTTCACTCCGCGCTGATAAGAAGCTAACATTTGGCCTAACATGATCCTCTTTATGAGTATAATTGATTCAGAGAGTCAAAAAGACGCGGATCTCTGAAGTTGTTCAGAAAATCAACTTTTTCTTCTATTTCTCCTAACTAAGCTATCGATTTTATCTTATTTAGGATAAATCATCCTATTTAAGCGAAATACCCGCATTTCTCCTAATTTGCAATAGTACTCGACTGTTTAATTTTTAATTTGAATCTCTGGTAAAAATTTGAGCTCGAAATCTTTTTTCTACCTGAACTTATTCAAGTTTTTCTGTCAATGACGTCATCAAAATGGCGGATTTTCAGGGATTTTCCCAATTTTTTCCCACTAAGGGTCGGAAAAATAGGAAAGTTTCAACTTTTTACCCTCTGAAAGATAGAAATTTGGTCAAAATTAATTTTTTATTATTATTTAATTTATCAAAATCTAATAAATTAAAATGGCTGAAAAAAAATCAAAAATTCAAATATTCAAAAAACCACAAAATTTAAAATAAAATACAAGGTATTGTATTGAACTATGTACATGTTGAATTAAAAAAAAATCTTATACTATGAAAAAATCGAGTAAAATTTGCAAACAAATTATAGACAATAAATTAGGGCTTTAAAGCCACATATGAATTAACAAAATGATTATAAAAATTTATATCAATTCGGAGCTCGAAGTAAAAGCTTTGAAAATAGTTTTGTTTGTTTTATTTTTTTGAAAATGTTTTTTTGCGCGACCAACTAAAGGAGACTCCCCTGATCACGTTTTCTATGCCCAAAAAAGTGACCAAAATTCTACCCACGCAGGTTCAATCTAAGATTTTGAACGCGATGCGCAGGTTAGGAACTATTTTTAATATAATTTTTGAAACACTCTGTAAAAGAGAATGCATTGAACGAGTTTAAATAAATTAATATTATATTTACATACATTTTACAATATAAGTAATTAAGAAAAAAAATTATCAACAGTTAAGGTAACTAACAAGATTAGCTGCTTGGGTACGAAATAGACTCGAACCAAGGCGCTCAGTTCGATTTTTATAATTTCGATCGATAGCTCTCACGATTATATCGCGTTCATCAATACCATAAAAAGTGGTGCAAGTGGCTCTGGGTACAAGACTGGGATCTTTGGTAACCGCCAAGAGATCTTCAAACAAATTACGTATGATCATTTCATGACGTCATAAAAAGTTTAAGAGAAATACGAAGAAATGGTACAAAAAACTTGAGAAGTATTTAGTTCGAGACGTTGAAATACATCCAAGGTTGGAGTCGTTCGTTGTCCACGCCTTTGGTTGTGAGAATGTATTGTATCATATTGTATGTGCAAATACTTCTTCATGGTAGAATCCGTTTAACTGAAAAAAAAAAAAAAAAAAAAAGTTAACAGAGTTTTAAAGTTTTTACTGAAAACATTATGCAAAATTTGTTACATTTTCAATGTCCATCATTGGGCTTTTCTAGAAGATGTTCAGGGGATTTGGGGGTCCGGGGGTAGTGGAAATTCTACGTAATTTGCCTTGTCAGGGGCTCTGTTTGGGGGTAATTTTCAATGTCCAGGAGATCAACTGATGCTTGTTCCCCGGTAAAACCTGCTGTCTGGGTATCAAAATATTCAGGGGGAAAATTTCTAACGAATGTTACAACCACCATCCCCCATATTCAATTTTTTCTGGAAGAGCCCATTTCAATATATCTAATGAGAATAATCAGACACTTTTCGCGTTCCTGAAGAAGAGGAGTGAAAAACATCAGTTTTTCCTGAACCTATAAACTAAAAATTTATTTGGGGAAGTTCACCTCTCGATATTCGCTTTTTTATAAGAACATCAAAAACTTTGTGACAACCTTCGGATATTCTTAACTTTTTGAGTTTTAAGCCTAATTTCTCACCATTTTGTTTTTAAGAAACCTTTTGTTTTAGAGTCCACAAGCCTTAAAATGTTCTTAGCTTGTTCTTAATATTTCGGCCATCAAAGCCTAAAGTTTTTACAAAGTTTGTTCTTATAAAAAAACGTGTAGTCAACTAGTAGTTAAGCTTACCTTCAGATTCTCAGTAGCTTCCAATGCATCAACATAATCAATCTGTGAACATTCTTGGATAATTTCGACGATACTTTCTTTCACATCTTTCGCCATCTCGATACCACCGCACACAAAAAGATGTCCGTTTCTTTTGCACAGTAAATCATACATCTCTCTCGCGTTCTGCTTCATCAAATGCTGAACGTAATTCTAAGGTAAAAGAAGAAGATTTCTTTTTACTCTCTAAGGTCAACGTAAATAGAAGTTAAACAACAAAATCGAATACACCTTTTCGACCATAGTCGCGCGGTCAGGCGCGTGCCACATTTATTCCATTAAAGTCGACCCAATCCTTTTTTAACACATTTTTCTATTATCTATAGGTGCAAAACAAGGACTGGGACGGTTTTAGTGGGATAAAGTGTACAAAAAAATGCCCGCGTGGCAATTGGTGGCTACGGTCGAAAAGGTGTATTAAATTAGATTTTCTGAGTACCGCTAAATACATTTAATGCTCTCTTATTCGAGGTTCTGGTATTCGATAAGCTCCAATTTTCGATCAAATCGAAATTCACCGTCAAAGGTCCTTAAGAAACTCTTCTATAACTCATAACCCATACATTTTTATAAGCATTGCAATCAGGCTCAGATTTGGAAAAAGTTTAAGCATGAAATGTTGTGAAATGTCCCTTGCAGTTTTTTCGCTCTCCCATTCGATTTTTAGCATGTAGAAAGACCTTTAGAAAATAGAACGACTAATCTCAATCGTATTGGACCTCTATCAACTGAATGTTGCCTACACGACCACTCCTAAGAAATACATTACAATCCATACAATAATCCATACCTTTGCTTTCCCATGAACTCTCGAGAATGCAGAGTGCACTTTATTCAGCACTCCACTCTCATGGCATCTCTGTATTTCTTCTTGGAACAGGAAATCTTCTTGTGGACTCCGACATCCTGTATATAAAACAACTTCCGGTAATTTGGTCCCATTGTGTTGATGTTTTGATTTATATTCGAGTTCTTGCCAGAAACCACGGAAAGGTGCTATGCCGGTCCCAGGGCCAACAAGGATAAGTGGGTCACTGGTTTCTGGGATGCGCATGCGATTTGATCTAAACAAGATTGTAAATAGTATGAAATTCATTGGTCGAAAATCGGACAATCTTAGCGACTAAATAAGCTCATTGAAAAGGAAATAAATAATTCAGGAAGGCGAGATGAATTTGAAAATTTTATTTGTAAACTACCCTGACGGCTGTAAAATCGACGCATAAAATATTTTTCTGGGTTTACTATCCCTTTATAACGGAAGATAGACTGATGCGAAAATGCTAGATACCCAGCTGGCACACAACATTGTTTCAATGTTTATTTAACGCTCACAACGTCAATATAACGTTATAGATGAACGTTGAAACAACGTTGTGTGCCAGCTAGATAGAGAATTTTTTACTGAAGTAATTCTTGGGTAAATTATTCGATAAAATCTTGTAAGTTAATATGACGTTTCATTGCTTAAGATACTCACTTTTTAACAAAGCACGGAACAATATCGTCTGGTTTCAAATTATCCAACCACGAAGAGCAAACACCCTTTCGCGTCATTCCATCTCTGCCTAAAATAAAAAAAATAAAAAATACAGATTACTTTATACGGATTTTCTTTCCTGATTTTTGCAGATCCTCTTGGATAACTCATGGTAGCAACCAGGATCTGCTTGGAAATTGTTAAAAGAAATCGATGAGATATTTTACCTTGTGTTTTGTACTCGAGCAGTGCAACCGTCAAATGAATTTCGTTTGGGTGACATCTTGGTGAAGATGAAATCGAGTAATACCTCTGGAAATTGATAAACAATAGAGGAATATAGTTTATGTAAGAACATTTTAAAAACATTTTTAAGCTGGAAACTCAAAAGTTAGGAACATCCGAAGGCTTAAAAATTTTTGGAAGCTCTTATTAAAAAAATGTGTATTACATATAACACGTTGAAACCCACAAATTTTATGCTTCATACGAAGACGGGTACTTACAGGTTTAAGTAGAGGAAGCTGTGTGATGAGAAAAGTAACGGATATTTGAACGGACGAAAATTTGTCCAAAACATCTGCAATTGTCGGACAGTTGTAATTTCTCCATTGTTTATATTCCATTTCATTCTGTGAAAAGAGAAAAACAAAGGAAATATTATGAAATTGGTCTTGAATTACAGCCCTTTGCAAAACCACATCTAAGCCAATTTCATCAAGAGCCGTTTGCACTACGTTTTGATATGACAGAAGAATGCCCAGACGACACACAACGTCATAAAAACGTCCATGTAACATTCATTCATAACGTCCAAATAACGTTATTTGAACGTTAAAGCAACGTTGTATGCCAGACGAATGAGATACAACGAAGAAGCACCATTCTTTTGGGAATGCTAGCACATAGCACGACATAGGAAACTCACTGTTAAGATATATCTTCAGTCAAGAAACTTTAAGTCCCTCCAAAATCCCCTTAAAAGGGTTTATCACAAAAACCCTCAAAAAAACAACCGAGTTTAGAAAAAAAAAGACAAAAAAAATCTTACTTACCTGGATGAGGTTTTGTAAGGTATTTATATCGTTAGGATGGGTTGCCTATGAAACGAAAAATATTCAATTCATTGAAAGGTGTCACGACTTGAAGCAAAATATTTTTTCTACGTCACTGCAGTAATAAAAATGTTCATGGTTAATAAACACTCTTTTTCGGATTCAGATCAAAGGCATGCCCCCAGTCACCTTTCGGATTCAGATCATATGTTTATATTTCTACAGGCAACAACAATGAAAAAAAAGTTCATGAATTGCCAAGTCAATTGAATGATGACCAAAAATCAAATTTTTTCAACAACATCTTTCTCGAAGGGAAATCTGCAAAGATTTGTGTAGTTTCTCTTTAAAATTGAATAGAAAATAGCATGTAACAGATGCATGAATCCTATGAAGTAGGATAATTCTAATTTAAATAACATCCAAGGTCCACGGCCCTGGTAAAAATGCTTCCCCAATCATGTCTTATCAGCAGTGCATCCAGAAGTAGATATGTCCAGGCTAAACTTTTCCAACCCTGTCTCAGTGACCCGAAGACTTACCTTGGAGCATAATAAGCTCAGGAAAGATTGGGTCGGTGGCGAGTTCAAATCCAGTAAACTTTCAAAGATGGTAGCCAGAGTCGTTGGCGAAGATATACGATCATGGCTCACCCAACTGTCAGTATCGTTTTCTATGAAGAATGAAAGAAAATAATTTCGATTTAACTTTAAAAGCAAATATCATTTTCAATGGGATAAGGTCTCAAATAGTCCGGTGGCCGAAAATTCACTTCTAAAATAAGGTAATTATAGACTAAAGCCAGTTTATTGAAAGCAACTCAGCTTTTGAGGGTCGATTTTCAAACTCTGGCTCGGACATACCGGTCGTCTCGTAAACCTCGTACCCCCCCCCCCGGGGGGCACGGAACGGAACACACTGTGATTCAAATCTTTGCTCTATCCCAGCTGGCACACAAAGTTATTTCAGCGTTCAACTAACGTTTTATGGACGTTGTGAACGTTGGATAAACGTTGAAATAACGTTGTGTCCCAGCTGGGAAGAGAACAAAAATAAAGTAGTTCCAATTAACTCCGAATAATCACCAAAGGGTCACCAACTTTGTCAAGGTTTTTAAAACTTTTCAAAATTGTGAAAAATTAAAGCTCACTTTTATCAACTTTTCAAAATTGTGAAAAATTAAAGCTCACTTTTATCATGATTCAAGTTTATCTCTAACTTGATTGGTTCATCGAGGTCAAAAGAGCTTCTGCATTTTTTCAACACTCTTTCCACAAGCGTGTGATCGTTCTCGGGGAAGATCGCCAAAGAATCGCCGATCTCGTACTGGAGTTGTTTGTGGCTCTCTTGGATGCTTAACCGAATGAAATTCGTTTTCCGCCTGGAAAAGAGATTGATCAAATAATACGCTGCTGGCACAATCTAACGGAATCGTGTTCCTCATAGTCTATATTTTGTAAAGGTCTGTGATTCAGACTAAGCCAATAACGCGTAAATGGAGCTGTTTAAAATTTGAACATTGCTGAACATAAGAAGAAAGTGCTTATTGAAAATGCAGGTTGTAATATAGTTTATAGGTCCTACCTTGACTGGTTTGTTTGAAGGTTTTCTACGTCGATCACTTTTGATGGGGCCACATTCAAACGGTTAGTTTCAGAAATTTCTAAAGACAAAAGAAAAACACGATTTGAACTTTTACATTTCACCAAAAAAATGACAAGAAAACGAAGCATTAGCCCTTTTTTCTATGTAATTAACGTCTTCTCCAATTTTCGAATGTTTCGAGCCAAGGTGTTCGGCTAAACATTCGATTCTTGACGTCACTTTAAAGTTTCGAATCTCCTGCAGTAAACTGTCAAAGTAGAAGTCGCCAAGAAACGGTAAGAGAATTTTGGTTTTTGGTGAGGTATTCGCTAAATAATCATCAAATAAAATGAGCAAAATCAAACTCACGGTTGCAAAGGCTTTTGATTTGTTTTCGCTCTGTGTCCGCGCGCACAATTCGGAATTTCGATTCGCTCCATTGCGACCGCCGGCCGTCCATCAAAAACTTGTCTTTCTTTTCCGAGGACAACAGATTATTGTTGTAGGTGTCTGCCATATCGGTGCCAAATGTCGGAATGATATCAAATCTGTTACACGATTCCTAAAAAGCAAAGTGGACGGTTCTTAAACAGAGCTGGGAGTTTTGATTCTTTACATGGGTCCAGTATTAAACTTAGTATAAAAGTGTGAGAAAATAAGTTGAGGTGGCACCTGGTTTGACGGCTTATTTCTTTCGGCGTTCTCAAAAAAGATGCTTCGGCTTTTACTGACAAAAGCTTTTAGCAAATCGTGGGTTAAAAATTGGGACGTTTATGACTGTCTCATAGCGCAACAATAGTTTTGCCTACCGTATTACTTGAAATACGGTAAGTGCATATTTTCAAAGTTTGTTTTTAGAAATTTACTTACTACCCTTAGTGAGACTTAAAAAAGGCGAAACATAACTTACAATGTAGCAATCACCAAGCCAGTTCAAAAAGCTTTGTTCTTGTCCGTTCAATTCATCGCCTTCTCCGATACCGTAAATTTCCTCTGCTCCCAAAGATCTCATCTTATTATTGACGTCATTTCCAAACGCACAGAATTGTGGGTAGGCACTCGAGCCCAGGGCAAAAACAGTGTATCTGTGAATTAAAAATAAATATAAAATAATGGAGTATAGCTTTTGATAGCTTCATTCAGAATCGACCAATAAATTATCAAAGTCCAATATAAATCCAGCTGGCACACAACGTTGTTTCAACGTTTTTCTTGTGTTCATAACGTCCATATAACGTTAGATGAACGTTGAAACAATGTTGTGTGCCAGCTAGGTAGAGCACCTGGGGTCACGTGAAAACCTGATTTCACTTACTTGTAATGTTGAAGCGGTTTTGATTGGTTAATGTCTTCTTGCGTTCGATTCAATTCACTTTTGATCACCATCTTCTTTAACTTTATATCAAACAACTGTAAAAAAAATAAATATTTTCTGATAACTCACTTCATTTCAATTTAGATTTGTTTGTGATTGATGCTGCAGAGTGCTCAATGAAATCAGAGCCAATTTAAATTTTAAAAGTTATCTTTCATCACAAAATAAAAAAGTACACTACTCCGAGTTTCTTGCTTACTGCACTTGTCAAATGTACAAATAATTTCAATTTATCAAGGGGCCAAAAATTTACTTCGAATTAGGGACAAACTAATTTATGTCACTCTCTGCTGGAGGGGACCAATGTTTAAGTTCAAATAACAGAAAGATCGAAAAGCAGAGGTTCGAATTACGAATTCATTGGCCAATCAAATCTTTTCAGAATTAAACAAGTGAGAATATTCATGATGAAATTGCCCAAAAAATTAAGAATATGCTAAGAATCATGGATTTGGCTACTGAAGCTGAGAATGTCATTTTCAGAGCATTTTTAACGGTAGATTGCCATCTATCACCGATAAGGTTTATAAAACTTCACAAAATAGTTGTCAAAGAATCAATTTTCAACTTCTTTCTCGAGTGCACTTTTCTCCTTTAAATTGAATATAGAATAGCATGTAAGTGATGCAAGATGAACCAATTCTAAATAGGCTAATGAATTCGACTCGGTTTTTAAGGATAATCCGTATAATAAACAAACGTTACCTCTGCGTTTGAAGGCGCTTCTCCGTTCCCAAATGTTGACGTCACAATGGCTAAGAATTGTGGTTTCGTTGAATCAAGAACGAATTCATATTTATTGAGACTCGAAAATTTTGTCCAAAACGTCATGTTGACCGTATTCTCAAGGTGGCGTGCGAACCGTTTAGCATTCCCGCTCTCCGAGCCGTAAAGAACAGTCAGCTGTGGGCGTTTGCGTAGATATTGAAAAGCCATTTTGATGCAAATGAGAACGAATCTGAAATGATAATTGACGATTTATAATATATAATCTATAGAGGTTTATGATGTTTTATCAAGTTACGTAACTTCCGCCGTTGTGGAATCAAACGTTCGATTTGCGAAATGAATCGCCTCTACAGATTCGAACGCTTGCTTCCATAATGGCGGAAATGGAAAACAAAAAATGTTCGTTGGGGGAGATTCACCCAAGTATCGGGGGTATATCTCCCCTAACGCAAATTCGAAAACAAAAACAAAGCCAGACGTGTAATATATCAAACACTTTGTGAGATAAAGATAAAACTGGATGTCTCATCGTTTTTACGCTTAGCAACTAAAGAAGGGGAAATGGTGGAATCAGAGAAAGGAGAGGCGCAATCCCCTGTCTTCATACAATAGTCGTTTTAGAAGAAAAAAAATTTAAAAAAAGAAACAAAGAATTACTTCGAAATTTCTTTCAAATTGGTAAATTTTCTCTTCTGCACGCGGTGATGTCGCCAAGGATTGTCTTGGTATTCATAACTTGGTTTCAGTTTGTAGTTGATCATCTCTTGGTGGAACACTGGCAATAAACTTCCTATAAAGAAAATAAGGGGCTATAAACTTTGTTATTTTTACAACTCATACAAGTCAGGGGCGTACGGTATTTCGGAATTGCGGAAATTGACCCTTTTCTCTTCGGAAATTTAGGAAATCGGGCAAAATTCCTTCGGTATATTGGAATTCTGAAATTGTTTCGGTATCGAAAATCCATGAATTTTTGCTTCGAAATTTCGGTATTATAAAGTTTTTATCCCCCTTTTTCGGAATTCATACATGAAAAATCAAATTTGATGAAAAATTAGTCAAAACAAGGACAAATACCCAAAAACATCAGTATCGGAATTGCAAGTATTTTTTTACGGTATTTAGGAAATCTATCTATCTATGACGTCATCAAAATGGTGGATTTTTTAGGTTTTTCTTAGATTTTTAAAGCTTAAGGTATTTTGTACCATCCGTCTTGGCAGATCCATGATCACATTATAAATACACTTCATTTCAAACTTACCTGATATTGAGGGAACGATCCAGACCCAGTCTGCCGGACATCCTCCTCTACTATTCGTTTCTGATTTCATGAATTCGCAAAATTGCTCAGATAACGAATGATGGTCGGATATTGTCACTCGAAATTTCTGCAAGGGAAGAAGAATAATGAAAAATGGCGTGAAAAATCTTAGTAAAATTACCCGAACAGGTATACCCCCCTGATATAACTGGAACTTTATAACGGGGGGGGTGGGGTAATGTTTTAAATCCTGTAAAATTTGAGAACGTGAGGAGTCTATTACTCGAAATTTTTATGTGCTTGTTAACATGACATTTATTTCTGATTATTATTATGAGTTTATTGGCTGTAAGTTGCAAGGCAAGTAACATGAGAATAAAATCACGTGAACTTTTTCGAGAAATTACATGTTTTGACTGCATTGATATAATTTTGCAACCCCTGTATTAACCATAAGATTGCTTGGAAGTCTAGTATTTTTAGCCAAAAGGTGGACCTTCTCTCAACAATATGGTATATGGGGTATATAGTTTTTTTCTAGAAAAGCAAATCACTATGCAAATCTTGAAAATGTTATTACCTTGAAACTGTACAATACAGCATACGTCATTTCGATGGCTGCTTTATCTTTCCATAGTGTCAAATTATCACTGGTGTCAAGATCAAATGCTTCTGCAATCGGCTAAAATAGGAAAAAGAAATCAATAGCATATTTTATGATCTTTTATATTCAACATACAGTCAACTCTCTCTAATTCGAACCTCCATAATTCGAATCTTTCTGTAATTAGAACTAAATCGTTGATCCCTTTAGCTGGAAATTAGTGTAAAACGCTCTCTATGATTCGAATCTTTCTCTAGTTTGAAGAAATGTCTTTGGGCTTTGATGATCGAATTAGAGAGTGCCAAATGTAAATTCATAAAATCCTTAGGCAAAAATGTGCAGTTTTTTCATCTTCAGAGGTTTCTCTACACGCCCGGGGGGGGGTGTACTTAGGCAAATGGAGGGTACGGTATGTGCCGCCCTTAAGGGTACCTTTTTTGGATTTCCAAAGTCCCGTTAAGGGTCGGAAAAATCAGTCCCACTTTTCTGTCCAAGGGTCACAAAATTTGGTCTCTCTACGAATTGTTTTCGGAAGGTACCGTCCGCATTTATCCCTCATCTGCCAATCCAAGTAAGATCTCGGAGTAAGTTAGCAAATAAACGAGAGAATGGGATCACTCACTTTGATCATGTCATATCTTTGTTTGTCCATAAAATTTCGAACGCCGATTTCATGCGGTGTGTACCTACAAAAAGAATGATAGCGTTTTCGCGAAATTCAAACTCAGTTCGTTTTTTGTGATTCTGGTAGAACTCACGAAAAGTTGTATTATGTGATTCGAATGCTAAAGATAGCTTGCACTCCGACGCAAACGTCTCTAGAGTTTTGGCGAAATTTACTTAATTGATTTAGTTGTAGCCAAAAATGCCGTGCGCCGAGAACAAATCTTCATTATAAATTCATTTCCAGTCCCCTGAAAAGCAAACTGCGCTGCTAAGGGTTGCGATAGGTGTAGTTTTAGAGATAAAAAACTATTTTATATACCATCCATTAAAAGGAGCACATGTAAATTCTTGACCACCACAGTCAAAAGACATATCACTGATTATTGCCACCGCATACCATTCCAATCCCAGGTTCGCAAGTTTCGGATATCTAAAAGAAAAAATCAAATAGAAAGGAAAAATTAAAAAAAACACTATTCGTTCCATTTGATAAACTGGCGTTAATAGGTAAATGAAATAAAAAGTCAGTAAATCAAATTTTAGCTATTTTTTTGGTCGTACGAAAACAAACCACTTGATTTCAGCTTTTGCATGGTGCTATTTATTAATTTCCATTGCATTATGCAGAGGGCAAAACTCATGATGGGTCCTTTGCATGTTTTCATACAAAGTCAAAGCATAGCTGGCAAACGTTTGACAAACGTCAAAACAACGTTGTGTGCCAGCTGGGAGTGCTCAACTTACTTTGGATGTGATATTTTGACCCTCAAAATGTATTCCTCTGGTATTTCAAAAAACTCGGGTTCTCCACCTTTATATTGAATGACTATAGGTAATACGTCAAAAGCACCTCCTTTTCCTTGCCAACCCAGGGTCTTGCAGACCTATGGTTGAATCGTAGAGAAATTAGAGAGATAGAGTTCAAGACTTGCTTTAATCCCCGGGGCTAATATTTTTGTGACCCTCAAATCTGAATATTTCATTTTGAGCAGAGCTTTAAGACGTATAAGGTGTTGTACTAATTTTCGTTGACCAGCTGAAGTCCTTAACGTTTAAATAACCATAACCCCAATCAGATAAACATCCAATCCACTCTTTAAACGTCACCAATTTTTCTTCACGACAAAAAATAAACATATTTTTTTTAAATCCGATAAATGAAATCCGATTACAGATTGCCATCAATGTAAATTACTACCGTTAAAAATTGACCGCATAAATGTATAAGACAAGACAAAATACACATCTTCCCAAAGATGGGAATAAGCCTTAACCTAAGTCAAAGATCACTGCACAATAGAGTGCAGATTGTGCACATTGTACGGACATTAAAAAAACGTTGAAATAACATCCTGTACAAACCTCAGTAAATTCGCAACTGTTCGGATCACCAATAACTGAACCGTCCGGTTGTGTATAGCCTGCATATTTGATCAATTGTGAATTCCAGATTCTCGTTTCTTTGTTATTCTCTGTTCGCTTCTTGAATATTGATATGGTGGATCTGAAAGAAGATGGCAGATTTGGTTGATTTGAAATCACCAGCAGACACACAACGTTGTTTTAACGTTCAAATAACGTTATTTGGACATTATGAATGTCAAATGGACGTTGTTTTGACGTTTTGTGCTGGCTGAGTCACCACAGATAGGTCTAACAACAGTGAAAACTCGAACCTCTATAACTCGAATGCTTTCTTAACTGGAACAAGTTTTTTTTTCCTTCAGTTATTAACAATGCCTTATAAACCTTACTCCATAACTCGAACAAGTTTGTGCCCCCCCTGTGCTTGTTCGGATTTATGAGGTCTTTGCCATGGTCACAGCAGTACTAATCTCTAACTTTTATTATCTTCTGCCGTAGTCCGTATAAAAACTCGGTATGGAAGCTTTTCCCTTTGTTAGCAAAAAGAAAGAAATGATATTTTGAGTATATTCTTAATTTTTCGGCTAATTTCATGAAGATATTCCTAAAAACGTCTGATTTAAGACAAAGGGACTAATTCTAATTAAAGGGCGTCTAGTATAGCGTAGACAGGAGGGGTGCAAAATTTGTGTAAGAGAGCAGATGTTTATGACACCGTAATTATCTATACATGATATAAAAAGAAAACGTAAGATGTAGAAGCAGAAAATATATAGAACAGAAAAATGAAGCGACTGCTTATGTAGTAATTTTCGTCATCTTTCGTGACTTCATCAGCATATAGCTCAACAAAAAATGATATCCTTTTTATAATGGAAGCTAATATAAAAAGTGATTACTGTGTCATAAAAATCTGCACTCCTACACAAATTTTGCACCCCTCTTGCCTACGCCACTGGTGTCAAAGTGAAGCGCAAAAATGAAAGTTGATACCTTATGAGTCCACCATTGGTTGCATATTGTATGTGTTGAAGACATCGTTGAAAAATTTCTTCAGCACTTTGACAATGTCTGAAGTCGAAAAGCTGAATGTAGAAAAATAAGATGTTGTTGAGATAAAGTAAAATAAATGAACGGTCATCTTGGTTGGTAATGGTGATAATCGACTTTGTTATCTAATTTAAGATAAGATACACATTCTTTTTATAAGAACATCCACTGTTTTGAAGCATTCAGGTTTTCTTAACTTTTCAGTTTTAAACCTAAGAATGCTCTTATTTTCACTATTTTGTGAGGTATTTCAGTACATTTTCCTAAAAAATCGGGTGCTTTTAGAGTATTAAAATTTTGGCCATTGAAGACTTATGTTCTGATATAGTTTCTTCTTATAAAAAAGCGTGTAATTTTGTTGTCTTGTATAAGTCTTGCATCAGGTGTGGCCATGTATCCCCCTTTAGACCGTGTACCCACCTTTAGACTGTTCCATTGTTTTCTAGCAATGCATCTAGGCGCATTCCTCCAAGCGAGTTTGGCACCAAAGGCTAATTCTTGTTCAGTCAGTTCATATGTTCCAGTCTCTTCGATTGACCTCATGACTTCACACATGCGCAAAGCTTCTTTATCTTCTTGGAGACTAAAAGGAAAGTGTATTGAACTCCTAAAATGGATACTGGAAAGAGAGAAATTGCGAACAAAATATTTTCAAGCAAAATAAATCAAATTTCTTTAACCGTAAAACTAGATGACCAAGCTGATATTTTTCAGTCTGATGTTTTTTTTTAATTGTTGTCCAAAAAGAAAAATTGGTTGCCAAGAGAACAGCGGACGGCTACTACCCTTGCCGAACTAGAGGGCTTTCCGCTGAAAAAGTTGCCAAAATTTGTGAAAAAGGTAAATCTCAATGGGACTGAAATTCCTAAGTTTTCCACTATTTTCGAAATATTTTCCAAAATTCCCCCAAAATGGTACCCTACGAGGTGCTGATTCTTCTATTTTGGTGTTTTTGTGACCCTACCTGGGACTCACGTAGGAGAAAAAAGGTACCCTGACCAGCAGCATATCCAGGTACCCCTTTTCGCCCAAATAGCCCCCCGGGGGGGGGACAGTAATATTGATATAAGGCTTAACCACACATTGTACTTTTCTTACTTGTTCGAATTATCTTTGAAAAATTCTTTAAAGAAATTCATTGCATCCTGTTTCAATTCTGTTACCGGGCGTAATTCTCCGTACGCCCTTTTCTCACACACTGGCGGTTGAACAAGAGCTCCTGTACAATAGGAATCGCGGCCACATTGTGCATCCTACAATTAAAGATTAAAAAAAGATCAACAGTTTTATTACATTCAATAAAAATGTTCGCAGCGAGCTTATGGAAGATTTATCGGGGAGCATTTTCGATTGACAGAATGACAGGCAGCCCCCTAAAATTCGAGTCCAGTTTCCTTTTTCGCTTTTTTATGATTCTGATTGCGCTCAAGAAAGATAATATCACACACGTCCAATAAGTAAATCAAAAAGTAGCACACGTGGCGTTGAGCATGAGATTAGCCGTGGAAACAACGTTGTGTGCCAGCAGGGGAGAAAAAGATTTAAAACTTACTGTAGCTTGTTTATGTAGCCGGTCTTTCAAGAAATGACCTTCAGCGTGATGGTATAATTTGATTTCTTGCATTTTTTGTCAATATAGATTGACACCAAGGCTTATGTAGTTCTGGTTTATGTAATTCTGGCTTTTGTAATTCTAAAAATATGAAGATACAATGAATAATTAACAGTGCAGTAAATACTGAAGACGCTATTGATCCAAAGATTAAAAGCCAAATTCAAATTTTTGAGGTTTATCAATGGGGCCCAGCGGACCTTCAATTCACGCAATAACCCAATTTTTTTTTTCTAAATTCAATTTTTTTATGATTAATGCAATTTCTGTTCACCGAAAGTTTTCCACCAATTTAAGCATTTACGCATTTAAAAAAACTTTTTTTCACGCATTCACGAAAGTGAAAGAGGCCCATTCACGCATTCACATAATGTTAGATGAATGTTGAAACGACGTTGTGTGCCAGTAAATATATTTTCATTTTTCCGTAAAACAAAACCAGTAAATCTTCTTGAGATTTGGCTCCCCAGTTCAGTTGGAACACAACGTTGTTTCAACTTTTATCTAATGTTCAAAACGTCCGTATAACGTAAGATGAACGTTGAAACAACGTTGCGTGCCAGCTAGCTTGGTATTGATAACTACCGTATGGTTAACATTTTAAAAGTTCACTCAACATTCAAACGCGCCAAAATGACAAAAATTCGGATAATTCTGTGAGATGACGCTTATCTTTATTTTCTTACACATTCATTTTTAAGTCTGTCAGCAGAAAATGTTTTCATCATTTTTATTGTTGAGTGAACTTCTGTATGGCTCGTTAGTACGGTATCGAAAACTGTTCAATTTGAATATAATTACGCAAGGAGTACGCCTTTTATAGGCTACAAACATTACGTCATAGAACAAACAAGGACAAAATTGAGAGTTAAAAAAAAACCATGGAATTAATAAATAGATGACTCTTTATTAATTCCATGTAAAATACTTTCTAAGTAAATAAAACAACACGGATAACGAACACGGAAATATAACATCAAAAATTAGTGCAAAATACACGTTTTTGTTATAAGAACATCCAAAATCTTTTTTCGAAGTCTTCGGATGTTCTTAATTTTTTTGAGATTTTAGTCTAAAAATGTTCTTAAAATGTTCTTAATTTTACAATTTTTTGAGTATTTTTGGGCGATTTCCTAAGATTTTGCTCATAAAGGCTTAAAGTGTCCTTAACTTGTCCTTAACATTTTGGCCATCGAAGCCTTGTGTTCTTATAAAAAAACTGTGTACTCCACATTTTTTTATTAGAACGTCTTTATTTTGGCTGAGCCTGGATTTGCTTATTTTTTTGACATTTTTGGGCCTGGAAAGTTCTTATTTGGTCTTAAGAAAAATTCCTTTGAAATACACAGTGACTTAAGTTTAAAGAAATTAGCCCTTCGATGTGATCAAATCTACTCTAATTTATAATTTGGTAAGTAAACGATTTACTTCAAAAGTGAACGTTTCTTATGAACTCAGATAATTTTGAGCAAATTTAACTAATTTCTTTTTAGCTCTTAGACTGGCAATGTTCCTATGATGTTCTTATTTTTATAAAATTTAAGCCTTAAATGTTCTTATGAACTTGATTCTAATAAAAGTTTAGTCATGTTAATGGGAATAAAAGCAACCATGACAACAACAAACAAAGTGTTTTGACATGTTTTTTTAGAACAAACTTTATGAGAACATAAGCCTACGATGGCTAAAATATTAGGAACAAGTTAAGAACATTTTAAGGCTTTACGGACTCTAAAACACACATTTTCCTAGAAAAATGGAGAAAAATGATCAAAAAATGGTGAAAATAAGAACATGTTAAAGACGTTTTTTAGATTAAACGAACTCAAAAAGTCAACAACATTCTAAGGCTTTAAAAATTTTGGATGTTCATTCGCAAAAACTCGCGTATTTACGTCATAAGCTGTTTGCTGACATTCAGTGCAAAGTCAGCGCAAATAAACTACTAAAATTAGCAATAAACGTTTTTATAAGAATATCCCACATTGTCGAAGCTTTCAGATGTTCTTAACTTTTTCATTTTTAAGCCTAATTATGTTCTTTAATTATTCTTAAATATAATAGTTTGTTTATAATATAGTTTGTTCTTATAAAAAATGTGAAAAGCTGTCCTTTCCCAATCCCATTTAAAGACCTTCTGAGAAATTGTAAAAAAACAACACAAAATCACGTGGAAAAGAGGTTCTGAGAAAGAACTTCCAAGAACAATTTAAATCTTGGCAAACGTAAACAGAGTAATTTTTGTCTTTATACTAAACTAATATTTGTTTTGCTTGACATTTCCAAACCAATACTTCAAATCTAACAAGGAAAATTTAGTCAGAGTGTCAAAAATCGACTCTTACGATGCATTATTTTGAAAATTTTTGTCCATTTTAAGGCAATAAAATTAAAGCTATTCTAAAATGCATCGTTCACTTTTATAGTGCACTTTCACTCATCTTCGCTCATTTCGAGCCTGACAGTGTATTTCTTTGATCTTGACAAACATATCCTTCAGGGCCGCACATCGAGGTCCAATTCCCTTGAGTGTCATCCTAGGTGTATACATTGGAGATGATTTAAAAAAGAAACTTTTCAGGCAATTTATCATTGACCCGCCCTTCAGCGAAGGAATTACGGGCTATTTACAAGGGCACTTTTAATCTTAGCAAACAATTCGCCTAAATTTGCACTAATTATTATTTTGCTTGCCATGCCATCTATCAACCAAAAAGAAGTTTCTAACATCATTTTTTCTTCTTCATTTTTTATCTTATCTCTATTTTTAATTTTTTTATAAATTATTTTTGTCAAAGATTATTGTACCCTGAAATATCTTTCCAACGATTCTCTTCTGAAGGGGGAGGGGGTAAAATAAGCCAGGGCAGGTGGAACTTTGGAAGAAATAAAATAAAATGGGGGGGGGGTCATAAGTCATAATCACGTTATTTTGTAGTGATTTCATTGAATTTTCCTAGGAAAATGAAGGTTATGCACACTTTTTGGCAAAAAGTCATAAAATGGGGAGAGGGGTCATTATAAAGTGATTTTGGGTTTGATAATAACCCCCTATAATAAAGCACAGAATAGTATATACTTCTTAGAATTGAAGCATCAGTTCAAATATGGCAAGCAAAATATACTGCATGATATTTAAAACGAATAGACTTTAATCTATTGCTCATTGTAAAGGCCCTAACCAGACACGTCTAATGGTAATTGCAGTCGATTTAATCTTTGATAACAAGCACGTACTCGCAATAAATCTTGTTTACAATAGCCTTAATCGTACGTAATCTTCGAGTTGAACGATATCATGTGCGCTGTGATTGGTTGATTTAGAATTGCAACGTAAATATTACGTTATCATCTATTTGACGTTAGAAGAAAGGGACTTTTGTTTTCAGGTGAGATTGGGGCGCGGTTTTTAATAAAATTGAGAATGAGAGGATGAGAGGATGCATCAAGCTAGCGTAGGGAATAGTTTTGACGGAACGAATGATCGAGAGAAAGTAAATTTTTTCACTCGAGCATAGAATTTGATTATATTGGATTTTATCGGATTTTATCAGAGCAGTAGGCACATTTCGCAAACTTCTTTAAACTAACTTTGAAATGGTATCTTTCCAACAGTTTTTAGAATGTCTTAAAAAAAAGTGAAATTGAGACGTTTTAAGATAGTGCAACATCTTCTGTTTTATTTGTGACGTCAATTTTTTCGACGAAGTCCAGCGGCGGCGGAGTTTAGAAGCATGATACCAATACACGGAGAAAGTGAAGTACCGAAAAAATAAGCCAAAATCTTTACCAAACCGAAAAGATTATCAAACAATTAAATGATTGACTGAATAGAATAAAACTGAAAATAATTAATTGAAAAGCCAGGAGGGGGGAGGGCTATTTCCTATCATGCATTATCAGATGACTTATCTTCTGGGATGACTTAATTTGGAAATCAAAATAGGATTATTGTGTCATTTGGATTTTAAAAGCACTTGACCAATCATGAAATTCCTTGAAACAATTTTGTCTTATAAAATTCGCATGTATCAACAAAAACACGTATTTTTCTTCGAAAATAAGATTAAAAGTCACAAGGCAAAAAAAGAACTATGCCAAGTATAGCTAAGCAACAAACAAATATGGTATTTAACATATATATTAGAGATTATTTTTCTTGGGAAAGAACGTCAGAAAAGACACAAGACAAAAAAAAATTTGTCACGTACAACACTTTTTTTTATAAGAACAAACTATATAAGAACATAAGACTTCGATGATCAAAATGTTAAGAACAAGTTAAGTACATTAAGACTCAAAAACACCCGATTTCTTAGGAAGATGAACAAAAACACTCACAAAGATGTGGATGTTCTTATAAAAAAACGTGTATCAAAACGTTCAACCAGGGATATGTTATAGCGGAGCTGGATGAAGGACGAGAATTCCTTAGCGGATTGCTTCTTTGTCTTTTCTATTGTAAACTGTTGATAATAGAAATCCATCTCTGTCCCCTTGAGTGTTCTGTTTTTATAAGAAAAATGAAGCAGACAAAGTATTCATGCAGTACGTTTGCACATATTTTGCTATGATGTTCCCGCTTTTCATCAAAATAATATTTGTAGAAGATACTCCAAAAGCTTCTTTGTATATGAAATCTATTTTTATCAGCGTGTGTTATGAATTTGAGAAGCTTTTATGATTTCTCTTTAAAAACTTCGGATGTAAATATTTTGACAAATATTGTTCCAATTGACTTGAAATCTTTTCCATAATCAGACATACCGACTTGCTATCTGAAAATATCAGTTAGAAAGTGAGGCACCCCGCGGTGTAGCGCGGTATTTCAAATGAAAAAGTACTATTTATAATCTTAGAGAAGAAACTTCTTATAACTTTACTAATGAAATGAAATGAAATCAATGTTTTTCATTTTTTTAAATTGTCATTCACCAATGTTTTACAGACCCTCTTGATAATTAAAAGTTTTTAATCGTGAACGATAAATACAGCAGCAGAATCATTGGCTAAGAGGAAATCCAAATTTCACGAGTTTGTAATTAAAAAAGTTAAATTTCATATAAAATTTTAATGTCAGGGACAGAGATAGAACAAGGCTTTTTTAAATGTGCGTTATCCAGCTCCGCTATAACATATCCCTGGTTCAACTAATTAAGCACGGAAACTAAATAATAAGAAACGGTAAATAAAAATATAACTTTCACTAATTCGATGTCGATCGGGAAGTCTGTTTTGTTCGATTTAAAGAAAGATTCGAATTATAGAAAATATTTTACGAGAGTTTCCCTTTGAAGGGAACTGAGAATTAGTTTGATTTATAGAAAGATTTGAATAATAGAAGCTAGAATTAGCGTGAGCCCACTGTATCATGTCTTAATCACTGTATTTGAGACACCCCTGTATCACAGACCCGGTCCAACATCCTCCCCACTGAAAAATTTGGCCAAAATTTCGGTTCCAGCTGGAAAATACTCTAGAAATTCACCCTACTGAAAAATCAACTTTCACTTTATCCTCATTTGAAATTCGATTGAAAAAAACTACACTCAAAAACCATCCCCATCAGATTTTTTGAATTTTAAAAATTCCCCCATTGATTGAATTTCAATAGAAAAATTTGGGAAAAATTTACATCGGAGCTGTGCACAGTTTTGATTTCAAAGACCAGTTTGTCAGTAGAGTGGTAGATTTGCCATGACTTAAATTTTGACGCCATCCCCAACCCCGAAAAAAACAACTGCTGGGAGAGGGAAGTCACTCCCTTGCTACCATCACCCCCTATTGATCATTATAAAGCTCCAATAGTACGGATTTATCCAATTCCATTAATTGAAATTAATTAGAATAGTGTAAAATGAATAAAATGAACCTTACCTCACTATCAAATTTGTTTAACTTTGAATAATTTATATTTTGAAGATTTGAGCCTGGAGATTGTCTTTTATAGGCTCCATTGCGTCATCCTAGATTACTCGCGTGCCATTCTGGCGTATTTCAGGATGGTCGTTAAGTTAAGTTAAGTTAAGTAATGTAAGCATGACTAAGGATAATACACGATGATACACGTTTTTTTTATAAGGAACCTTAACTTGGCTCCGAGGCTGGAGGAGTTCTTTATTTTGCCAGAGAGTTTCAGCTTCAAAGTTCCTTATCGAGTTCCTTAGTTACTTAGCTGTTAAGTTTGGATTTGCTAAGAATGTAGCTTGTTTATCAACATTTTTAATTTCGCTTAGCGAAAGTATTACGATAGCCTTTCTGCGGCGGCGGCGGGGGAGAATTTTTTTGGGGCGAAGATTATGGCGTGGGCGTTTGGCTGCGGGCGTACTACGGCAAATATTCTAAAGGTGGACTCACTCACAAAGATAAAAAGTGATAAAAACAGGGCTTTTCTTAATAAATAAAATACGCTAAAGGTAAGAAGGGTAACCAAGCCTTTATAAACATTCATCGTGAGAACTTTTTAATGGCTGCTTTTGAAACTTGCTGCTGCTGTATACTGTAAATTTTTATCATATTTTCTGGTCTTTTGTAGAGTGTTTAAAGAGGTTTAATATTTGTTTACTACTAAGTACTTTATGTTTGTGTAGTTAGTGAATGCACCAATAAATTGATCAGTAAGTAGTACAAAAAGAGTTAATTTTCCACAACAAACAACAACATTATTAACCCTCTCTTCTCTTCTTCTTCTTCATCAAAACTACAAACAGCACAGGTATGATCTTTTTTTTCTTTTTTCACCAGATAGTTATGTGTTAATAGTGAAACCAGTTGTGACAAACAGTCAGTTTTAGCAAGTACAGTGAAGTCGGGTAACTTGCATCAGTGGAGGGTAACTTGCACAGCCATCAAATGACAATCAAAGCAGCAAAATTTCAAAACAAATGAACTACGCAGCTCCGCTTGCAGCTCTAGCCTACCATTTTTGTTTTGATTTAACTTTGTATTTTAATGACCAAATGGGTAATACATTTGAGGGCTTATGCAAGTTACCCGATCTCACGGTATTTCTTAGAAATCATGTCAATTGAAATTCAGCAATCATTTTTGTATAATCGAAACGACCCTGCCTACGACACTGCCGTACATTGTCATTGTACAGTGATTTGCGGTGGGTAAGGTAGGGTGTACAGATAATACAGCAGATTTCAAATTAACCTATTTTCACCGCTGTACAAAGGACATTTAGATCCAGCCCCACCGTACACCACTGTACAATGTATATACAGCGGTCCCTCATTAATGATGACAGTTTTTTATTCGATGAAGTTTGATTGGTGTTCGATAAGTTTGGTTAGTAAAAGTTACAGCTTTTCCTCCCCGATGGGATGATAGATATTGGCTCGCTCTTTAAGTTTTAACGTGGGCGTCTGCTAATAAGCCGTTGGAATGTAAAAAGAATGGGCAATAAGGTAATAAATCAAACTAATCGAGCTTCAATCAAACTTCACCAATCTTGATACATCTTTTGCTAATTAGGATTTTCATTTTGAACCATGGTACGTTGTTTGTATAAGATTCCCATTTCCGCACTAAGATTCTTGTTACTTTTCTGGAATCTTTCCCCTATATATTTTTCACGGGATGATCGGCAAGAGATTGGGGAGGGTTTGGTCTTTTAAGAATGTACACTATCTAAACTTACATAATTTTTTTACCAAGCATAGGGTTAAGCATAATTCGAGTCTCAAAATTGAGCTTTACTTAAGCATAGTGAGCTTCAGCCGGAATTTACCGTATGCTTATAAAAAAAATGAGTGTGCTCAACTGCTTTTTGCCTTTAATGGGCTCTTCCAGAAGATGTCTGTACATGGGGGTGGAGGATATAGTGTCTGGAGGGGAGAGTAGTGAAAAATCTACAAAATTTGCCTTGTCCTGGGGGGGGGGGTAAACTTGCTCTTGATGGGATCAACTGATGCTTGTCCGAAGCGGGGGGGTTAGACCTGCTGTCCGGGAGATCAAAAGTCACAATTGATATAAACCATGGAGGTATAAAGAAACAGGAGAAGTATGCTATTGTAACAATGCTCGCCCTACGATTAAAAAAATTACGAGGTACGCATGCTCATAATCTCATATATCGTGCATTTTTAATGAGCTCTTTTGTTGATAGGTGAAATCTTATTGGCTAACTCAAGTGTCGGAAATAAGATGAGACGAGATTCATTGTTTCTGACATCGGCGTAAGAAAATATTTGGACTAAAAAAGGGCCTGTAAACTTTGCAATCCTTCATCAAATGACAAGATTTTTCGATCAACATTTTCTTCAAGGTGAACTCTATTGCTTAATACTTTCCTCCAAAATTCTCCAGCGACCTTTTGTCTACAAGTTGGGTCTGAAATTGTGTGTGCTTATAAAGAACTTTTTATTTTCTGGCTGAAGAAAATATCTATTCAAAACAAAATTTAATGGATGACAAAATTGAACGCAAACTTATTTCGTGGAGCTAAATTTCATTTTATTCTCGTATATTAGAAGGCTAGAAATCTTCGATGCTGATAATAAGAATGTTCAGAGCAAACTTGAGTTCTACTAAAAAGTCGTATTTCATCGGGCGAGCCTAGAATTTCTTTTGATTTATTACATAAAAGAAATCAAAAGACTTTAACGACCAATTACCGACAAATTCATCTCCTGTCTTTCTTTATACCTCTATGTATAAACTTTGCGCAAGTGAAAGAAGTCTTTATCACAAGTTCCTTCAAAGCACAAAATGAGGTTTCTGGCATTAAAGAATGAAAAGTTCATTTTTTCTTCTTTGTTTTCAAAAAAAATTTAGATTATTTTTCTCAAGTATAATGCAGTTCTCTGAATTATTCTGAATTGAAAGATTTTGTTTACGCTTTATAGAATAGAATTCTTTCTCTAATTTTTTTAAGGAATCTTTTTTTTAATGGATTGAGATTTTTCATAAAAAAACAGGATATCTATGACATCTATGACCTGTGTGTACAATACATTGTGTATATTTTGTGTAACGCTTCATTCAAAATGCATAATGCTGCAGGAGTCACGTTTCACGCGTCTTCGTCGTTGATGTTCAAGTATTATGCGAAATTTTCGACTTTAAGTCGTCTTGTTCGTCTTTTTATTTAGGTTGTTGTGAATGTGTGCAAGTTCAAATTGAACTCTTGATGGTCCTTAACTTGATTTCTTATTCTCACCCTGAGCAGTTCCTTAACAATTTCTTATTTCTCAGACCATTTTCAGCCTCAAGTTCCTTATAAACGTGTTCCTTATAAAAAAAACGTGTAGTAATGTATGCAAATTAACATAATGGCAATAATAGTCATTAAAAGTCATTAAAAGCCGTTAAGAGCTCACTTCCCGATCAGCTTTTTTTATCACGAAATCAAGCGCCTGGCTAACCTAGATTATTCACACACACAACGTTGTTGTTTCAACGTTCATCTTATGTCCATAACGTTCATTCAACGTTAGATGAACGTTGAAAAAACGTCGTGTACCAGCTGGCTTTAACACTTTGTTCGTTAACCGCTTTTAACATTTCACTTAATTACTATGATTACAATTTTTCCATGATCAAAAACAATAAATTCAGCACATACGAGAGAAACTCAGACAAATGATATTACTTTCATTGTTTTTCAATAGTAATTGGGGCACATATTTTTCAAGGACTGAGCCTAAGGGTGCATTCACACTGAAACTTTCAAGCTAATGGCTTTTTAACGTGTCTAAATCATAAAATCATAAAATCATAAAAGTTCTTGCTGATGATCGCTGATGCGAAATTAATAATTGCCTTTGTTTCTTTAGCGTAGGTTTCGAAGCAACATGAAATGTTGTAACAATGGAACTTAAATTACCCAAACGGTTCAAATTTTCGCTCAATCACGCGTCAAGTTGAAATCTTGACCACGTGCTACACAGAAACTTTGATTACTCCGTCATGACAAAAAAAATAGAATCGCACTAGATAAAGGCTTGTTTTTTTCGCGTTGGTGCAATGCAACATGCTCCATCCCACCAACACAAGAAGAAAAAGTGCGTGTCTCTCGTTTTTTCTTTGTTTCATGGGACAAAAAGTGAGGGAAATACCCAAAAGACACGCTGATTTTGTCCCTGGGACAAAAGTGAGAGAAGCACAAATGTTATTAAAAGAAAAATGGGGTGGAGACATGAGAAAGCGTTTCAGGTTGGTGGGATTGAGCATGTTGCATTGCACCAACGCGAAAAAAAACTTCTCGTGTCCCCAGCCCAAGTCTTAACTTTGCACACTTTTTCGTTTTTGTATTCTAATAGGTTTAGGGATATCATGGTGGCCAGCACTTCTTTTTCAACAAATTGAAGGGTTTCAAGGGTCATTTTTGACTAATTTTCCAGGGTTTCAAGGGTTTTTACCACAAACTTTCAAGGGTTTTTAGGGTTTTTAGTTGATCTTTGCTAGTTTTCAGGAATTTCAAGGAAATCTGTTGAATTTTCAACTCTCAAGTTGCTGAATCTTCTACCCCTTAAAATGCATAAAATACCCCTAAGACTTTTTCTTTAACAAAATCATAAAAATCTTGAAATCTTTCGAACAAATCAAACAAAACCTCAAAACCATTCTTTAGCAGAAACTTTCTATATAGTTGTGGTAAAGGAGGAGGGCCCAGCTATAGTTAACGTAAAGAATCTTTGATTTTCAGTGCTTTAGATTGGCTGAAAATTAACACAAATCAGAACGAGATAGTATAATTTTACAACCACCCATTCTATCTTGCACCTCAAGGGTGCCCAAGATAATATTGATGTTTTCAAGGGTTTCAAGGAAACTTTTAAGGACAGGAAGAAAATAAGGGGTGTTTCAAAGGTTTCATGGAATTCAAGGGTCGCTGGCCACCATTGATATATATTTACGCGTAAATTCAGATTTATTTAGATATTTATACGTAATGACATTTCGCAATTCTCCATATCTGCACCCCTTTCTCACAGACCAACTGACTGGGAACCCTTGCCACTGAAAGAATTGGTCAAAATATCGTCCCCGGTAGAAAATATTACTGATTTTTGTCCCCGTTGAAAATATTCAGATAAGCCAATCCTCACTGCAGATTATTGTGCTATTTTTTTCATCCCCACTGAATTTTCCTGCTCAAAAACAATGGAATTTAAATCCCCCAATGAGCAAAATGGGAATATCAATCCCTATTGAGTTTTGGTCCACCATTTTTACCCCCACTTGTTAAAAAAATCTCACTGGTCAACAAAAAAGTTTATAGTTTCACTTTTGAGACCTTGCTCTCATACCAACATAAATGTTTTTTTTATAAGAACCTCCAAATTTTTTGAGGCATTCAGATGTTCTTAACTTTTTTGAGTTTTCAAGCCTAAAAATGTTCTTTTAAGGTACACATTTACCTACAATCAAGGTCATAATATTTGAGAAAAGAGTAGACTGGGAATCCAGTCGTTTATAACGTTTTTGTTGAAAGCGGGAAATTTTTATGTCGGGATATGGTTAAAATAAACGACTGGGCTAAGGTGGTTTCCGTAGCTTACGGGAGTTCAAGCAGGGCCCGCAGATTTCTGCGGGGTGAGAAAACAATCATATACAACAAAATATATAAACAAAAAAAAAATTTCAGCCAATGAGAATTTCTAAGTTAAAGAAAAAAAAAAAACCAAATCAAACCAACAAGACCCCCTAAAATGTTATCCAAAAACATGAAAAAAGAGAATTTTTATGAAAAGTTTGTTGTGCACAAAATATTCTAGACGACTATATTGATGCTCCTGTCGAGTTTTCTACTTCCTATTTTTTACTGAGTTAAGTCGTCTAGCATGCTAGACTAAGAAAAGAGGGAAATACACCGGGAGGTTTTTGAACGACAAGCGATTTGTAAGTGCTCAAAGTAGGTTGGAAGTGTAGAGTTTTAACTCTGAGTTTTAACATGAGACTTAACACTTAGGACCTTAGGATCTGAGGATCCAAAAGTTCAAAAATAGTCCAATAAGGCTCAGAATATAGCCTGTAAGTCTGCCAACCCCTTCCGAATTGAAATATTCCATTAAATTAAAGAGATAGCCCAAAATCGTCTTCCTCGCCGGAACTTTAAATCTTGAAAAACGTTAAAATAACCAAAATTATCAAAATATTATGACCTTTATTGTAAATGTGTAACTTAACTTAGCTCCAAGCCTGGAGTTTCTTATTTTTGCAGAGAATTTCAGCTTTGAAGTTGTTTGTCAAGTTCCTTTTATTTACTTTAGCTACTAAGATTGGATATGCTAAGTTACTAATGTTTCTTTTAATAAAACAACTTATATATAAGTAAAGCCTAAAAATCTAACCTAATTTGATTCAGTCACTAGATTAAATCTGATGGTAAATATAAAAAATCTTTAAAGCACCGAAAATGCTATACTAGACTAATATCTGGGGCGGGTGTTACTAGGGTTGCATGCCGCCCGACTTTTGACTCTCGGACCCTTATAGCAGGACTAAAAAGGAGAAAAATAGGAAGATTTTGCGATTTTAACGACCCTTATTGGGACTAATTTGAACAAATTTTTCAAGAAGCAAAAAGTAGAAATTTTCCTACTTTTCCGACCCTTAGACTTAAATTTAATTTTCTGCTTTTTCCAACCCTTATATGGACTTTACGGTCCCAAAAAAGGCAACCTTAAGGGTGACACATACCGATGCCCTTGATTTGCCTAAGTAACCCTCCTGGGGCTAATCTAATTATAACAATGTACTACAGTATAGAAAAAGACGTTTATTGAATGTTGTTTCGTGAATGTTTTACCCTCTTCTTCTCTAGGCTTTTGTGAATGTGCAACTTCAAGTTAACTCTCTGTTCCTTAAAAATTTTAATAGGAGTGATATCGTTCGCTTACTCATCAATTCTAATTCACAAGCTTTTTCAAATAGGATTGACACGGATGTAGAGCAATATTGGTCGAAAAAAGGGAAAGAAAAACATTTGCTTATACCAGTGTAATATCACAATAGCAAGACACTGTCCTGATATGAAATATGTGTCTGATATGAAACGGGAGCATTTATGTAATAATAAAACCTTTAACTTGTTTTCTTATTCTCAGCCTTAGCAGTTCCCTATTTTTTGGACCATTTTCAGCCTCAAGTTTCTCATAAACGTGTTCCTTAGATAAAAAAAGTTCTCTTTCACGTTTTTGTTTTCTAAACGCTTAGTTTTCGAATTATTCGATAAAACGTCAAAACGACAAAAACATGAAAAAAATATGTATAGCCAATTTTTACATTAAATAACATAAACTTTAGTTTGAGGTAAAAAGACAAAAAAAGCGTGGCAACGTGGTACAGTATTTTATGTTTATCTTTTCTGAGTACAATGAAGAAAAGATGAACCTGGTAGCTCAGCCATAAGGGGACTCATAACTCATGGAATGACCCTAGGAACCTTTTCTTCTCATCTTTAACATTTTCCGAGCATTTTTTGTCCATTTTTCTAAGAAAACGGGTATTTTTGAGTCTACAAAACCTCAAAATGTACTTAGCTTGTTCTTAATATCTTGACCATCGAAGCCTGATGTTCTTATATAGTTTGTTCTTATAGGAAAACGTGTAATAATTTTCTCTTTAAATCCGAAATCAATTTCCTTCTACGGTCAGATCCCTTAAGGGAAGTATAACTTGTAAGACCATGTTCAGACGTTACGGTTATTGTATACGGTGTGGTATTGAATTTCTTGTTTAATTTCTTACCTGGCAGAAACTTTCGCGAAAAAATGCCAAAAATGCGAAAGTTTCTGTCCTTAAAGTAGTAATTATGGGGAGTACTTTTTTCCTGGAGGGGGTGACGATTTCCTAGGGAGTACTTTTGTCCAAGGAAATATGTACTGGAGAGTACTTATCACCAGGAAATAAGTACAGGGGAGTACTTTTTTCCGGGAGTACTTTTTTCCTGTGACTCCGGTGTAGTATTTATTACGGATAGAAAGCGTTCATACTCATTTCGGAAAGAAAACGGAACAGTTAAACCGATGAATCCGTTTCGATGAACAAAGTAGAGCGAAACCGTTTCGATCTGTTTTTCTTTGTTAGGTCTTTTTTTGACGTTCATACATGTTTCGGAAACGTTTCGTTTCGGAACGAAACGGAGGGGTTACGTGCGAACATGATCTAAGACAAACTAAAGAAATAAAATTGTATAGCTTATAACCTTTGGCTTTCAAAAACTATTATCAATTTTTGTTTTTAGCTTCTGAGGCTTCAAGGACATCCGCTTTCAAAATCAAAGCATAACCGCAAAGCCGAATAAAGTCAATCTCGTACTCAGATGAAACTTAACTACATTTCCAAAATGTGAACCATCGAAGGTTATAAAGACATTTTCGGAGGGAAGTATGTAACATTTTATGAACTTATCAAAGTCATATTTTGTGGCGTGAACATCATTTTTCTGATGTAAGTTAAAAGTTTCATATTAATTCTTAAAAATGATTTTGGGGTCATTTTTTAAGGGGGGGAGGTTCATCTTTTCTACAATATTTTAATCAAAGCTGGAAAACTCCTTGAGTGAATGAATGAACTTCATAATTTTCTTCGAATTTTTTCCTACTTTTTGGAACTCAATTAATACCAGATGACTTTATTTGTAACTTTAAAACCAATTTAGCACCAGTGTGTGTAGATACTAATTACTTTGTTTATTACTTTAACATTTTCTCCAGGAAATTTAACCTCAGCTTTGTAATGTTTTCTTACTAATTATCTATGCAACACATTAACTACTTAATGAAAATTTTACTTTTTCAAAAATATGACTTTAATTTCCAGTGCCGTAGCAACTGGGGGGGGGGGCAGGGAAGGCTATGCCCCCCCCAATAATCTTTTCAAAAATGATTATTTTGCAAAATGCAAAGTTTTTCTTTTTTAATTTGTCATAATTGTCAATTTTGAGTGTAGTTTTAAGCAATCTAGAGCTCAAATTTTCAAAATTCCCCCCCTCGGGCCAAACCATGGTTGGCCCTCGCGGTGTCACGAAACTTCAGCCCCCCCCAAAATTAAAATGCTTCCTACGGCACTGATATTCAGAAGACTAAAGGTAAGGTTAAAGGTAACATGAAGTAATAATCAAACTTTTTACTTAACTTTATTAGCCCCAGGGGGGGGGGTAGAATCTATCACACGGGTATTCTTTTGTGTATACACGTTTTTATAAGAAGAAACTATGAAGAACATAAGGCTTTAATGGCTAAAATGTTAAGAACAAGTTATGATTATGAACATTTTAAAGGAATTATACGGTGTTATATACACCCGACTCGTCTGAAACTGATTTCAGCAAAAATTTAATAAAAGAGTCCTTTCAAATTTGTACATAAAAGGAAGAAAAAAATCTTGCTCCACATTTTTCTTTATTCGTTACAAAAGATTCTATTTATTTCAATTTGCTGAATCAACATTCATTATAACTATGTAAAAGGTCAAGGGCTTTAAGGCTTTGTAGACTCTAAAACACCCTAACTCTTAGGGAAATGGTCAAAAATAAGTTAAGAACATTTTTAGGCTTAAAACTCAAAAAGTTAAGTACATCCGAAGGCTTCAAAAGTTCTAGATGTTCTTATGAAAAAAACGTGTAGGTTGTCTAGATCAGGTTCTACGACTTTATTGTAAAACATGACATAAAACCCAGCTAAAATCGCTTAAAACTCAAAATTTTGTGTGCTGGTAACTTCTGACCTATTTATTCAATCATTTTCAAATTTTGACACGTGATAGGCATTGACAATGTTAATTCAAAAAATGAATACAAAATTTTTGAAAAATGATCATCATCACGGCATCATATATGAAGTTATCAAATTTTGAAAATTTTGCTCATCTTCTATATAGGGGCCATATAGATTTTAGGCAAAAATCTTAATGGAAAATGCAAAAACAGCATTTATGCTTAAGATCAACCTTTTATCTTCCAGAATCTCAAACCGAATCTGAATATCTTTATTGGTTCGACTGTGACAGACATTTTTGTAAACCATACATTTGGGCTTTTTTCCGAGAGGTAGAAATCTTGTTTTGACGTCATTGCTTTCTGGATGACGTCATCAAAGAAATTTTTTTTCCTGGAAGTTAGTGTCACGACGGAGAACATCTATATCAATTTTCATGGCCATAGCTCTTCTACAGGGTGTCCCTAATTAAAGTATCGAGTTTGAACATGCGATTGAGTAGAAAAGTTTGTGTGTGTTATAGCTAAAATATAAGAACGTTCTCCATCACACAGGCTTATTACAAAAGGTAGTTACAACGTATAAATTAATCGTAATGACAAAGAAAAAAGAGGGAGAGCTTAAAATACAATTTTGTGAACACACACATAAGACTTTCTACTCATAGTTGTGTTTCGACTCGATACTTTAATTAGGGACACCCTGTATGTAGATCAAAAATAATCGAAGGTGGTAGATTCTACCCCCTCCCCTGGGGCTACAAAAATCAAAAAAGCTTCGAGTTAATAGGTTATACTTTTTTGTGAGCTGTAGTCACGATAATACACATGCGCTTTTAACAAAAGATTTGATTTCTATGTAGAGCTATCTTATATAATTCCAGTGGAGATGCCTTGTAAGCATATTATCTCGCATTGACTGATGCTATTTTTCTAAAATATTTCATTCATCTTAATACTTAACCTTTAAGTTAAAGATTTAAATTGATTGATTATTTATTGTGCAACGAATCACATCGAGTTTGATAACTAAAAACATGGAGTATATATAACTTTCATAGGTATTCTACACGTTTTTTTTATAAGATCATCCAACATTTTTAAAGCCTTAGCATTTTCAGTGCCGCTGTCGGCATATGCCGACAAGAAAGATCCCGACCTATTTACCAGAGGTTTTTTTAAGTGTATTGAAAGTTTGATTTTGAACTAGATTACACTAAATAGCACAGCTGAATAATTAAAATATATTTCAAAGATGTTTTTCATAATTATACATATTTTAACTCAAAGTAAACACATATCACTTATATTTCTGATATTTTTCAGAAAATAAAGCTTAATGTGATGGTAAGCTCTGAGGTCGCTTTTGTCGGCATATGCCGAAATCTGGCAAATAGTTCGAACCTTCTATTTTTTCCGTGGCAAATAGGTCGAACCTTGAAAAGTGCGAACGGCGGTTAAAGGGCTAGGATGTTCTTAATTTTTTCAGATTTAAGCCTATAATGTTCTTAACATGTTCTTTTTTTTCGCCATTTTGTGGGCAATTTTGTGCGTTTTTCTAAGAAATCGTGTGTTTTAGAGTCCCCAAAGCCTTAAGATGTTCTTAACTTATTCTTAAAATTTTGGCCATCGAACTCTTATGTTCTTATATAGTTTGTTCTTATAAAAAAAACTTGTATCAATATTTGACAGAGTTTTTTATACTAAAAACAGTGAACGAATAAAAACTATGACTTCAGTATGAAGCGTTTAAAAGTTTACAAATAATGGACAATCTCATATCTCCGGCCCCCTTATTTAAATGCAAACAAATGGTCTCCTAGGCAACAAAGAAAGTTTATTCTAAAAGATACTACGCAATGCTTTATCATTTTATGAGGCATCGCGGCTGGAAAGACATACCAATCTGTGTTTGTTTGTTTATATATGTGAAGAAATTGAATTTCTGTTCAACTATATTCACTCAGGAGATTTGAATTAAGGAGCATATGTATTTCGACATTATTGAGACTACTATACATATATACTGCAGATCATACGTAGGGTGACACGATTAAATTATTTCCGAAGGAAGTTTTTGTTTAAGAGGTTAACCCTAGTTGAGAATATTACCAAAAATATTTGTTCTTTTACTACATACAGGCTACTGGTGTAATTCTTATGTGTTTAGATTTGAAATTGATATATGTGGATGTCTTCATCCAATTAGCTTATGCATAGCTTTTATTCTTGTAGATTTATCTGAGATTATCCCAATCTCGTTTTTCGTGCATTATCAGCTTTTTGCCGTTACTGATAGCGCTAGACGTAAACAAAGCCACGGGGACGAGGTTGAGATTACCCATTACATTGCAATAGACCAAGGTGGTAGTGGTTTTGTCATCAAGGGTGCCACATCTTATAGGAATGATTTTTTATAACAACACTCCTTTCTCACAGCCCTGGTGGGGCTTTTTCCTCAGTGGGGATAAAGATTCATATTGAAATTATGCAATAGAAATTCTATTATTCCAAGGTTTATAAATGCAGTGGGGATGGTTTTTGAGTGCAATTATTCAAACATTGAATTTCGAGTGGGGATGAAATCAAAGTCAATTTCCCAGTGGGGCTGAAATTCCAGGGTATTTTCCGACCGGGGATGAAATTTGTGCCAGGTTTTCTAGTAGGGTTGGGGTCCCAGTGATTCTGTGACACAGGGGTGTATAATAGAAAGCAACAAGAATAAAAGCTATGTATGTAAGCTAATCGGGAAGTCAGTTTTCTCCAAAAACGAGTACTAGTAAATTCCCTCTTATTCGAACTTCTATTATTCGAATCTTTCTATAATTGGAACTTATTTCCAGCCCCCGCCGTTCCAAAAAGGAACCCTCTTAAAATACTTTCGAATCTCTCTGTAATTCAAATAAGTTAGATTTCCGTTCGAGTTCGAATTAGCGAGAGTTATTATTCACACTCAAATCGACACATTTCATCGATTATGATTTAATTTCTTTAAAAGTACGTCTGATGTGAGGTCAAATCCATATTGAAAAATGCAAGAAATCAAACTTTATCATTTCACTGAAGGTCATTTCTTGAAAGACCAACTTCATAAACGAGCTCAAGTAAGTCATTATTCGTTCAACGTTTATCTGATGTAATGTCTACAACATCTTTATAACCTTAAATGAACGTCGTGTGCCCGGGGTCGTGTGCCAGCTGGGTTCAAAATTGGATAAATCTGCAAAACGCTACCATGAGATATATGTGGTATCAAGGTAGTAAGATGGCATGTATAAAATCCTCCTTTAATTTGAGGCGCTGAAAATTTTATTTTTTCCTAATCTCTTACTATTTAGGGCGTGCAATGCGGAGCCAATCACTATTGTACTGGAGCTTTGGTTCAACCTCCAGCGGGCGAGCAAAGGGCGTACGGAGAATTACGCCCAATCAAAGAAATGAAAAGAGATGCAATGAAATTTTTTAAGGAGTTTTTTAAAGAAAATTCACACAAGTAAGGTGGTAACCAAGCTTGATTCTTTATCTAATCGAATATTTCGATTTGGGACAGCCTAGTGGGACCATTAACAAGCTTTTGGATCTTAAGCTCTTAAGCCTTGAGTCTCATGTTAAAACTCAGACTTAAAACTCTACTTTCTAATTAAGGCACTTAAAATTTACTTGCGGTTTTGAAATTGCTTTTTTGCCATATATTCTGGCCATGATTGTATAGTAATAAAAAGCCACAATACAGAATCATTAATTCTGCCCTAAACGGCCCTAAACAAAACATGAAGTTGCAATCAAAATTTTCCGATAGATTTCAAAGAGCATCAAGTGAGCTTTCCATCCACACACCTGGTCGACGAAGGAGTTCGGTTACAGAACAAGTCAATACTTGGATTAATCAGTTAGTTTGCTTCCTAGCTGGAACACAACGTTGTTTCAACGTTCACATGACGTTATACGGACGTTGTGAACATTAGATGGGCGTCGAAACAACGTTAGATGCCAGCTGGATTACTTATTCATAGAAACCCAAACTCAACATTACCTTTCAGTCAATTTAAATTCAAGAGAAGTATATGCCAAAAGGCGAATAACTTCAAGTCTAAAGCTAATGCACGGATAGCCCAGTCTAATCGGCTCATTGCTGTCAGTGTAGTGGACTGAATGAGTCGACCTCTACCATCTTACCTATTGCAACAAGTTATTGAACTCAGACCTGAAAATCTATTCGATCTGAGCTATTTGATGAGTCTGTGGTGACTAGGAAATCAAACCCACATCCCCCATGGACTACGATGCTAAATGATCGAGATCTAACGGCTGTAACGGTTGAGTTTCCCAGAAAACCTTGAAGTTCTTTATTAGTTCTTTAATTTTCTCTTAGTCTCCATGACAACGAGGAAGCTCTGCGCATGCGTGAAGTCATGAGGTCAATCGAAGAGACTGGAACCTACGAACTGACTGAACAAGAATTAGCTTTTGGCGCCAAGCTCGCTTGGAGGAATGCATCTAGATGTATCGGCAGAAAACAATGGCTTAATCTAAAGGTAGGTCGGTCATAATCTTCTAAAAAGTTGCAACAAGACCTTTTGTGAAATACAATCAATAAAACGTTATACGAAGATTTCCCTGGTCAAAATTCTTGCTAAGATCTTGTAAAATCTGGTAAGATGTTTCAAGATCTTATGATATGTCAGATCTTAGAACATCTTAGCAAGGTATTGCTAAGAAAATCCAAGATTTTGGATAATATAGAATCTTACAAGATCTTACAAGAACATTTTCCAAGATTATGAAAGAAAAGGCAAGACTTTACAAGACAAGTTCTTCCAAGATCTTATCAAGAATTTGACCAGGTAGCCTATTCTAAATATTTTACCCAGCCGACTCAAAACGTTGTTTTGACGTCCATCTTACACCTCTAACGTCTCTATAAGGTTAAATGAGCGTTCAAACAAATTCGTGCTTCTGAAGTCTGAATTTTTTTGGCTGATAACAAAGCCTACTTCTAGCTTAGCTGGCACAGAGCGCCATTACAACGTTCATATGGCGTCCCAAACGTTCCGCATAAAACATTAGACAACGCTCTGTTCCAGCTGGGTAGCTTTGCTGTTCTACATCTACATATTAGGTCTTTGATCACAGACATGTTCAAAGCGCGGAAGAAATTTTCAAAGGTTGTCTTCAACACTTGCAGTATGCTACTAATGGAGGCTTGATTAGGTATATTTTAATTGCTTTTTTTATTACTTGTTTTTTATTTTTTATTGATCATTAGAAATTTAGGTTCTGATTGGGTGAACCACAAAATAGATCATCCATTCTGCGCACACCACGCAGAGGTTGGAGGTTGCTTTTTGCTTGAAAATTAAAGTGAAATGGTTCTAATGTTTATATTTTTGTTGGCCGGGCAAAAGAAAAATTCTCAATTATGGGATTTTCGGCAATTTGACCCTGGTAAAAATTCAATCTATCTATTTATATCATTTAAACAGCTGGGGAAGTCAAAAATCATTACCCTAAATATATAAATTAAATCTAAAAACAAGAAGTTTGAAAGTGTATAACTCATTCCATACCACCGTCTTTTAAAGCAGAGAAACTCTAGGTTTGCATATTCCAGCTTAAACGCCTTGCACAGGCGGCGCTATATAATTTAAGTACTTAACAGGATACGCTATAACCCTCTCCCTTTCATTTATTTTCTAAGATCCACACTGACAGTATTTAAGAAGCGAACAGAGAATAACAAAGAAACGAGAATCTGGAATTCACAATTGATCAAATATGCGGGGTATACACAACCGGACGGTTCAGTTATTGGTGATCCGGACAGTTGCGAGTTTACCGAGGTTTGTTTCGGACATTTTATTGTTCTTCTGGGTGGACGCTCTAATTTGGGACCAAAACTTTCCAATTTTTGACAGATATAATAGGTAGAAAATCTTGTAATAATCCGGAAAACGTTTAAGGATTCAAGCAGTGGTGAAAAAAAAAAGAAGAAAACCCCGCAGACTACCGCCTACAAATTTAGGGATATCCCAATTTCGTACTCGGAGCCACTTGTACCACTGATTTTACTGATGGACACGTGGTATAATCGTGAGCGCTATCAGAATCATAAAAAGCGAACTAAGGGATTGGGTTCGAGTTTGGGGATATTCATCTTTCGCATCGATATAAAGATTTGCTAAATATGTTAGAAAAATTTATTTTTTCATTTTACAATAATGCAGTTAACTCTCTCTAATTCCATCTAATTCGAATCTCTGTTTCAAATCTTTCTTTAATTCGAACTGAAATATTAGTCCCCTCAGCTGGAAAATGGTTTTAATTACTCTCCGCAATTCGAATCTTTCTCTTATTCAAATAAGATTTGTGGTCACTTTGAAGATCGAATTAGAGAGAGTCGACTGTAATTCTCTCCAGAAAAATCTACAATTATTTTTCCAAGAATTGTTTCAAATATCGTAATTGCATCTTCTTAGGTCTGCCAAACACTGGGTTGGCAAGGAAAAGGAGGTGCTTTTGATGTATTACCTATAGTCATACAATATCAAGGTGGACCGCCAGAGCTGTTTGAAATACCAGAGGAATACATTTTAAGGGTCAAAATATCACATCCAAAGTGAGTTGAGCTTAGGGGATTGAGTCCAGAGGTTTCAGTTGGAAACAGCTTTTCGCTACTTTTTTAGACGCTCTTTGCCTTAATTATTTGACAACATTTCTTACCTTGTTTGACTTACGTTGCCCTGATTGATTCGTGAGGCTCAAAATTGTTAGACTTCTTCTTTCCATGTTTTACGAGGTGACAAACGCGTGTTTTGTGCATCTGATAAAATATGAAAAAAGTATTACACATACATAGATTTATAAAGTCCGAAGGGCTAGATGCCATGCTTCGGCTGAAAAGTGTGCCGTGGTTAGGTAGGAAATCCTACCTAAATCACGTGACATTACAATAGAATTTCAGAGCTTGACCAATAAGAAGCTTCGCGGGTTTTCGAAAACAATAGCAACAATATTTTTTTTCCGATATTCAATTTTTTTTTGCCTTTTCGTGTTTCCTTCGGGCTTTATAAATCTGTGTATTTTTCACTACAATTTCATTTTCCCTTTAGATATACAAAATTATCAGAGCTTGGTTTGGAATGGTATGCTGTGCCAGCAATCACTAACATTGCTTTAGATTGTGGTGGTCTGGAATTCACGTGCGCTCCTTTTAATGGATGGTTAATAGTGTTTTTCTTTTTCAAATACAAGGCAGTGATTTGCTTTCCTGACATATTTTATCTCGCGGACTGATGACAGAATTACTAAAAACTCCAATAATTAGTTTATTTGAATATACAGTTGACTCTCTCTAATTCGATCTTCAAGGGACCAAAAATTTTCTTCGAGATAGAAAAAGACTCGAATTACAGAGAGTATTTTAAACCACTTTTCAGTTGAGGGGACCAATATCTTAGTTCGAGTTACAGAAAGATTCGAATAATACAGATTCGAATTAGAGAGAATAAAACAGTATTCGTTTTTAGGTACATGGCTACCGAAATTGGTGTTCGAAATTTTCTCGACAAACAAAGATACAATTTGATAAAAGTGAGTGAATTCTTTTCTTTCTTTCTAATCTTCCGCACCCAAAGCTGATTTATATTGTAGAACTTTTTTATAAGAACAAAGTATATTAGAACAAAAGGCTTCGATGGCCAAAATGTTAAGAACAAGTTTAAGGTTTCATAACCTCTAAAACACCCATTTCCCTATAGAATTCCACAAAAACACTTACAAAATGGTCAAATTATGAAAATTTAAGAACATTTTTTGGCTTGAAACTCAAAAAGTTAAGAACATCCGAAGGGTTCAAAAATTTTGTATGTTCTTATAAAAACATACATCTCATACTTGATTTCAAAAATCACGAAGCTAAAAAGTAACGGTAAAAATTGAAACAATAGACCTGGTGAATTTCTTGGGCATGTCTATAGCCTTGGCACACAACAAGGTTTCAACTTTTATTTAATGCATATCCATATAATGTTAGATAAACGTTGAAACAACGTTGTTTTCAGATAGGTAGGGAGCGACAGAGAAAAGAGACTGCTCCAGGTATATCACTCTTGGAAGGTCGGTACTAGATGAAGAAGAAGTATTATATCCATTATTATTCTATTTTTTCTGTTATTTCAGCCAATAGCTTCAGCTTTTGACCTTGATACAAGTGAAGATCTCACACTATGGAAAGATAAAACAGCTATTGAGATGACGAGCGCTGTGCTGCACAGTTTCAAGGTAATAACATCTGATACACACAATCAAATGGCACACAACGTTTTTCCAACGTTCATCTAACGTTATATGTAAGTGGTGAACACTTCAAAAACGTTCAAATAATGTTGTGTGTGCGAGCTGTTGCCATGATCACTGGTTGATTTAAGACAATAGAACAAGTATGTCGGATACATGCGAAGGAGTGCAACGCTCGTTAAAAAACAATGAAATTACAATTATAAATCTCTTCATCTGATAAGTTCCACAGGGTCTAAAACCGCCTATGTTAAAATTAGCCGATCGTCAGTTGTTTAGCCTTATCGGCTACCATTTAGACGAGAGCTCGGTTAAATAGCAGGTCATCGGTTACCGGTCGCCATTTTATAAACGTTAAGGGCGTCAGGTGGGCGTTTTTATGGCGTTCTCTGTCAGTTGGGAACAGACTTATCTTTTTACGTAAATCGTAAATTACGTAAATTTAAGTACAGTGAACTCTCTCTAGTTCGAACTTATTTTATTCGAATCTTTCTATAATTCGAACTTATTTTATTCGAATCTTTCTATAATTCGAACTAATTTTATTCGAATCTTTCTATAATTCGAACTTATTCAAAGTTTACGTCAAGGAGAAACCCACTTAAAATAATTTCTATATAGTTCGTATCTTTCTCTAATTCGAAGAAAACTTTTGGTCCCTTGAAGATCGAATTAGAGAGAGAGTCAACTGTATTCCTAATTTAACTTCCTTGCAGAAAATTCAAGTCACAATATCTGACCACCATTCACTATCAGAACAATTCTGTGAACATATGAAGTCAGAATCGAGTCGCAGAGGAGGATGTCCAGCTGATTGGGTGTGGATAGTTCCTCCTATATCAGGTAAGATAGTCGGCGACCGTAGTGCAGTGGTAGAGCATCCGGCTACGGTTCGCAAGGTTGTGAGTTCAACCCCCAGTCGGGTCATACCAAAGATTCCCAAAATGGTACTTGATGCCTCTCTGCTTGATGCGCAGCAATTAAGAAAAGGATTAAGGGATAAGTGGAGCAATCCGGGGAGAAAGGGTGGCTCCCTCCCCTTCGCATTCGCAGACTTAAGACAGCCGGTACAAAACGTTGTTTAAACGTCATATGGATGTTGTTAACATCAGATAAACGTTGAATGAAACAACTGTTTGCCAGCTGGAAGAGTTTAATTAGAAGTTTGATTCGAAGGTCTGGATAACATTTAAGGTTATGTTTTTCCAACTCTAGTTCTTTAATTAAACTTCAAGAAAGACGCTTGTCGAAATATTTTAACGTTGTAACAACGCTGTTTTTCAACTGAGTTATCTTGCAAATTTAAAAAGTCATAAACAAGTTTTCTCAATCCTCTTTGTAGGAAGTTTATTGCCAGTATGTTCAACCATGAGATGATAAACTGTCATTGTTTATATCTGCTCAGTGAGTTGTTAAAATAGCAAGGCTATGAACCCGTTTATTTCTGTACAGGAAGTTTATTGCCAGTGTTCCACCAAGAGATGGTCAACTACAAACTGAAACCAAGTTATGAATACCAAGAGAAGCCATGGAGATATTATCGAATGAAGAAAAGACGTTTCACCAATCTGAAACAAATATCAAAGTAATTATTTTCAGTTTTTTACCTTTAGTTCAAGGTTTCAATAAGTAAAGGTAAACTAAGTGGTAGGGTATAAAGTTATCAGAAGGCAATCTTCTTGTAAATCGTACCCCTGAGAGCGAAACTTTTAAATTTTCTTAATTTTGTTGAGACCCTTTCAGAGCGAGAGGATCATGCTATGAACTATGATCAGTGTTTTTTGTATTTTATAGATTCATTCTGATTTGCATCAAAATGGTCTTACAGTGTTTACGCAAGCGTCCGCAACTGACAGTTCTATACGGCTCGGAGAGCGGGCACGCCAAACGGTTCGCACGCCACCTAGAGAGTACGTTTAATGTGACGTTTTGGACAAAATTTTCGAGTCTCAATAAATATGAATTCGTTCTTGATTCAACAAAACCACAATTCTTAGCCATTGTGACGTCAACATTTGGGAATGGAGAAGCGCCTTCAAACGCAGAGGTTAAGATTAATTCTTCTCAAAGTGTGTGTTTATTTCACAGACCAGAATACCTGTAAGTTTAGCAAGTGTCGATTTGAATAACGGATTATAAATTACATTGATCAAAAGAAATCTCCGCTTGAGGTCATTCTTGAGGTCAGACTTCTTTAAGCTGCTAGCACCTACTAACGGATTCGTGCTGCTGCCGGGTGGCTCGCGGGCGCCTGAGAGTGCTTACTCTTGGTACCACACCTGACTCTAGGCTTTGTCTTCATCTTGCTATTTTCTTTTTCTTTGTATAGTTGTTTATGTCAGTGTTTTGTCTGTTTTGTATCATATTTGATGGTATTGTCGGTCAAGCAATTGGGGTGGGATGGTGTTTGATGGTCTCAGCTTTTGCTGAGATTATGTTGAGGGTAGTATTTTGATCCATGAGAGATTTTCAAACTTTTCTTAGGTATATACTTGCGGTTTTGTAGAGGTTTGTGATTCAGACTAGGAATTCTTGTGGTCAGAGATGCCGAAAACGACTTGACAGTTCTTGAAAAACCGAATCTATCATTTTTCATCTGGAAATTAACAAACTGAAAACTATCAGAACTCGAGACCGACATAACACATCATTGTAACACACCTCAATGCCTTCTCACGGAAAAAGTGGGACACCCTCCGAATTTTCCGACCCGAAAACAGAGATATTCAAATCCCCAGCCATAAAAAAACATGGGAATATCAGTCAGTTCATTTTACCTCAAATGGCTGAAAATCCTACCGAGTCTGTGACAAGTCTTGTAACGGAAGCGATTTTTCTATATTGATTCTTCTTTTTTTTTAGTTGTTTGATATGAAGTTGAAACAAATGGTCATTGAAAGTGAGGTACATTGTACTCAAGAAGATAATTGGCTCAATATCGATATCAACCAATCAAAGCCTCTAGATCATTACAAGTAATAACGGAAATAAAAATTTTGTATCAAATGGCATACCGTAACAAGTAACCCAGCTGGCACACAACTTTGATTCAACGTTCGTCTAACGTCACATGAACGTTGTGAGCATTAGATAAACGTTACAATAACATTGTGTGGCCGTTGGGGAATACAATTATAGCCTTGCGCTAGAAGCGGCTCCAACATCGAGCCTATGTATCTTCGTTGAATCAGAGACATGAATTTCAAAGCTTTTTTCAAACAGCTCTCTGGCTAGCGTAAAGTAGGGCAAAGTCGCAAATAGGGTTAAGCCATTTAGCCTTAACTTGAGTTCCTCATTTCACAGGTATACTGTTTTTGCCCTGGGTTCAAGCGCCTACCCACAATTCTGTGCATTTGGACATGACGTCAATAATAAGATGAGATCTTTGGGAGCAGAAGAAATTTACGGTATCGGAGAAGGTGATGAACTGAATGGACAAGAACAAAGCTTTTTGAATTGGCTAGATGAAAGCTACATGGTAAGCCGGTGGTTTGTTCATTTTTCATTTGGAATATCTTATTGGCCCTTCCTTCACCTTTTATTTAGAACCTACCTGTGGTTTCTAACCCTTTCGAGAGTTGAAGAACAAGGAAATTTGAAACTGCCTTTCCAATCGTTCATTCATTCATCCTTTATCTTATCTCATTTTTATCTATAATAGCTTCCTTCATGTCTGAGTTTCTCCCATTCCCTCTCCGTAGGAATCGTGCAGCAGCTTTGATATCATTCCAACTTTCGATACTGATATGGCAGACGCCTACAACAACAATCTCCTGACTTCAGAAAAAAAGGAAAATATCTTGATTGATGGCCGGCGGTCCCAATGGAGCGAATCGAAATTCCGAATCGTGCGCGCGGACACAGCGCGAAAACAAATCAAAAGCCTTTGCGACCGTAAGTTTTAATCCTTCCATTTCATCTAATGATTGATCACTCTTGTTGTTAAGTATTTGAATTGTTTTTTATTGGTGAAATGTAGAGTTCCTCAAGTTGTGTTTTTCTCTCGTCTTTAGAAATTTCTGAAACCAACCGCAAAAATGTGGTCCCATCAAAAGTGATCGATGTGGAAAACCTTCAAACACATCAGTCAAGGTAGGACTTATAAACTATACTATAAACTGAATTTTCAATTCATGATATACATCACTGCAATATCTTCGACATATGTCTTCGACCTTTTGCCCAACAGCTCATTGGGTTTAAGTGACGTAAAATCAGTCAATACGTCACTTGCAACCAATCAGTTGTTGGGTCCGTGATGTAATTTTGGAAGACATTATAATGGTGCATTTTCATTAAGCATTTTTTTCTTATATTCAGCAATGTTCAAATTTTAAGCAGCTCCATTTACGCGTTATTGGCTTAGTCTGAATCACAGACCTCTAAAAAACCGCAAGTAGTATAGACTATGAGGAACACGATCCCGTTAGATGATGCCAGCAGCCTAATATTTGATCAATCTCTTTTCCAGGCGGAAAACGAATTTCATTCGGTTAAGCATCCAAGAGAACCACAAACAACTCCAGTACGACATCGGCGATTCTCTGGCAATCTTCCCCAAGAACGATCACAAGCTTGTGGAAAGAGTGTTGAAAAAATGCAGAAGCTCCTTTGACCCAGATGAACCAATCAAATTAGAGATAAACGCATATCATGAACGCAGTAAGTCTCAAATCTTTGTCCGTTAATTTGCGTCTTTTTGGAATGAAAAAGCTCGATTCTAGTTAGAATATTTGATGTATATTTGAAGACTCCGCACTCTGGAGTCAAGCTTTGAAGAGACCCAAAGAGGGAGGAAAGCCTCGACCCTACATGGGCTAAAAAAAGAGTACATATTTGAAGAAATTCATTGAGTTTCTGTCTAACTATCTTCTTTCAGTAGATACGTGTGACAGAACAGGTGTATGCATTTCGTCTCTTCATTGGGAGTCGTCAGCACTGTTTTTGATTTCCCGACTTAAACCAAACTCTCTTTGGATAAAAAACAAAGAAAAGCTTTCTTCTTATACCCCTTTGGAAATGTTAGTCAAACCTTTTCTATGAGTATCAAATGAGGACTCAGGATTATAGTTTAATTCTAACTTATAGTTATAGTTATAGTTTCCTCTAAATCTGACCCCTTACGAATAAAGCTCAAAATGGTGAATATTATAGGATTATCTTCGCTCTTGTTATTTAATAGTTTATGTATTCGAGATAAATTGAAGGAGACGGTATAAAGCAAAGTTGACATGTAGCCAAAATCGCCGTCCACTTTGCCCTACGACGGTAAAAACACCAAAATACCGTCGTCTGTTTAGGTGAGCAATGGCGATATAGAGACGCACATCAATTCTCGACTTTGTTTTGCGTCGACTTCACTTACCGTCGCCCTCGATATCCTCCGATAAATAAACTCGATATTTATTCACAGAGAACAGTATATGTGGTTGGGTGAACCATGACCGCATATCATCGCCCACGACTCTGGCTACCATCTTTGAAAGTTTACTGGATTTAAACACACCACCTACACAGTCTTTCCTCAGCTTGTTATGTTCAAAAGTAAGTTTCCATTGAAATCTTTTTGTTAAAGGTTTTGTTTTTAAATAAGAGTGATAACGTTTGCTTACTCGTCAATTTTCATTTACAAGCTTTTTCACATTGAATTGACACGACGGATGTGGAGCAAGATTGGTTAGAAAGAGGAAAAGAAAAACATTTTTTTGCTTATATAAGCATAATAACAATAGAAAGACACTGTCCTGATATGAAATATGTGTCTGATATAGAAAGGAAACACTTATGTAAAAACAAAACCTTTAAATTGTGCCTTTGAAGCAAAGAGAGGGGGATGTTACTTAATTTTGACTCCACCTCAAGCATTTAACCTTTCCAGCGCGCAACATTTTTTTTGAAAAATGTGAAAAATTCCAACTTTTTTTTTTGAAATCCAAAATTTCAAATTGTCATAATCTACCTCCTCTATACCTTGAGAGTTAGAAAATGGTTTTGGTACCATTGAAAAGGTATTTTTATACTCTTTCTAAAAGCATTTATACCCTTTAAATCAGAAGTGGTCAGGAGTTGGTATATTGGCTTATTTTGAACGAATATGAACGTCTTTTGAGAAGATTTGTTTCGAAGACTTTATTCCGAGGTATATTTGTGTACCTAGAGCCAGTCACACCACTTTTGATTTTACTGATTGACACCTTTTGTGAGTACTATCATAAGAAAGTGAAGAAAAGAGACTGAGTTCGAGTTTTGGGTCGTCAATGAAACGAGGGAAAAAATATAGAGGATATCCTAGATTATTTCCCCTTCATGAAACATAACATTTCGCTTTTCACAGGCAACACACCCCAGCGATATAGATGGTTTACAAAAACTTGTCGAGGTAAGTTTTATTTCGTTGAGTCTTATTTTTTGACTTTAGTACCCTATACTTTTCTTACCATACGCCAAACCCTTGTAGGTGCAAAGTTAACACCCGATCATAACAGTATGGAAGAATTGAAGCAGTAATCTTGAATCTCCAAACTTGTTTCAGCAGCAAAACCATTCATGAAGTGTTCCTCCAACTTAGAGCTAGTCTTAGATAGTTATTTATCTTATACTTCACTCTCCGTGATGCTAAATCTTATTACACGTTTTTTAATAAGAGCATCCAAAAAAACGTGTATTCTCTTTCAAGTAGAGCTATATCAAAAAGTAGTCCAAACGGCTCTTTGCGAAATTGGCTTAAATGTGGTTTTGCAAATGGTTACAATTCAAGACCAATTTTATAATTTTTCTTTTGTTTTTCTCTCTTTTCACAGAATGAAATGGAATATAAACAATGGAGAAATTACAACTGTCCGACAATTGCAGATGTTTTGGACGAATTTTCGTCCGTACAAATATCTGCCACTTTTCTCATCACACAAATTCCTCTACTTAAACCTGTGAGTACCTGTCTCCTTATGAAGCATAGCATTTGTGAGTTCCAACGTGCTATAAATTCAGCCCGAAAGCTGTTATGATATGCAATTTCTATTTCAAATAAATTTTGGTTCCCTTTTAAATGAATAATGGAGAATCATGTCTGGGAAATCTCGTATAGTAGAATCTTTTTAGATAGTCTAACCATATGGCAAACGATAGCCTTGACCCAATAAGCATATAATATGGTATAATATCAGGGGTAGTCAAAGCCCATTTTTCATAAAAAGATCTAGAATGCTAAGCCACTTCAGGCTGGACCCAAAAAATGGAGTTGCTTATAAGAATTTGTAATGTACTTATTTTATCCAGAGATATTATTCAATTTCATCATCACCACGATGTTATCCAAATGAGATCCATTTGACGGCTGCACTGCTCGATTACAAAACACAAGGTATGTATTATTGGTCAAAGTGGTTATTCCTCATGGGGACTTTTGATATTACCTTTTTCTCCAGCACCCCCGACTGGCATACAACTTTGTTTCAATGTTCATCTAACGTTATGTGGACGTTGTAGGCATTATATAAACGTTAAAGCAACGTTGTGTTTCAGCAGCGTGGTGGCAGGGTGGTCAACCCCTCCTCCAAAGCGGCCGATTTTTATGGGGGGAGGCGCAAAAATACGCCTCTACTTACTAATTTCGGCACCCCTTTGCTTTTTTACACCTTTAAAAAATTAGCAGTTTTCAGCCTAAAAGAAAAATAATATCTATAAATTTTCGTGCTTGCATTGCTAGCGTCATGTTTACAATTATATTTCACTTTTAATACGGGGCGCCAAAGTCCATATTTTCTAAATTTGCCTTCCCAGTTTGCCCAAATTTTGCCACTGTACGTGATATCAGGTGTGTCAGCACGGTGAATAAACGGTAACATCTTCTCTTCAAATGTTATAGGAGGAGACGGAATGACTCGAAGAGGTGTTTGCACTTCATGGCTGAATAATTTGAAACCAAACGATATTGTTCCATGTTTTGTTAAAAAGTAAGTATCTTTAAGCACATACAGTTAGATGAAATCGAAAAAAAGTCGTATCAGCTCATTTTTTAGTCGGTTGATTCCACCAGTACTAAAACATTGCACTTTCACATAAATCTTAAAGTGGTTGTCCAATTTTCGCTTAATTTTTCAAGAAAGTATTGACAATTAAACAATTTTTACACTCTTGTTTCAGATCAAACCGTTTGCGATTCCCCGAAACCAGTGACCCACTTATTCTGGTTGGCCCTGGGACTGGTATAGCGCCTTTCCGTGGTTTCTGGCAAGAACTCCTATACAAATCAAAACACCAACAAAATGGGACTAAATTACCGGAAGTTGTTTTATACACAGGATGTCGGAGTCCACAAGAAGATTTCCTGTTTCAAGAGGAAATACAGAGATGCCATGAGAGTGGCGTGTTAAATAAAGTGCATTGCGCATTCTCAAGAGTTCGTGGGAAGGCAAAGGTATGTATAGCGAGTACCTCACCAAAACTTGATTTTTCATTCCGCTTCTTAGTGAGTTCCACTTTGATGATTTTCGAAAAATAGAAGCCTTTCAAGTGCTTTGACGCAAATTCGATATTTTCGCTACTGTTAGGAGCTTCGAAAGTTTAAAGTGACGTCAAAAAATCGAATGTTTGGAGCCCGAAAACCCTTGGCTTAAAACATTCGAAAAAGTCGCAAAGTGGAATAGACATTACTGCTTAGAGAAAAAACCGTGACGTCTAGTATAGGCTATAAGTTATGTACTAAACTTTCTGAGAAGGCAGACATTAACATAGTCGCCTACGACTCACGCTAAAACTAACGCTCGCCTTACGCTCGCAACGTTCGCTAAGCAAAGTATTTAAAGGTTATCCCTAACTATACTCGTGGTTCATTATTATTATCCCGCTCAATCCTCCGATTTGTGAGTACGAAAAGACGATTGTCCTACAGTTAAGTCAGTCGCTAAAAAAAATAAAACTCAATTATACAAGGGGGTGCAACATTTTTGCAACATATTTATGACACTGTAATTATCTATCCCGAAATTAACCCACCTATTCTTTTCTTCAAAAAGCTGATTCGCGAAATTGAACCTCGTGAAAATTAAAATCCTATCAAAGTATACATTCTGATGGAGGAGGAGGAGGTGAACCTTCCCTTAGCACAGGGAATAGGCCCTAACTTAACTTAGGGTTCACAGCGCTATGACAAATAAAAAGTATAGTAAAAAAAAACGAAAACATTAAGTGCAAATGATAAACTAAATATAACTATCAATAACATTTTTCCATTCCACACGATTCAAAGCTTTCCCATACCACTCACATTTCAATATACCAACTTTATTCAAACTTTTGTAAACTCCACGCCCATACGTGAATTCAGGGGCCCCGCGTGGGCGCCTTTCGCTAACCCAGCATGTCAGCATCTTACGGGGCAAACGATCAGAGGGCATTCGGGTTACGTGCCCTAACCAGCGTAGTTGGCGACGTGTAACATATACATCAATAGAGAGCAAACCAGTGCGCTCAAGCAATTCAGCCGTCGAAATTCGGTGGGATCTCACATGATTTAAGTTAACACGGCATATGGTGCGGACACAACGAGCATGAAAAACTCTCAACTTTCTATAAACAATTTCAGTAAGGCACCAGTGCTCAGAGCCATATAACAAAATCGCCAGAACAATGCCTTCGTAGACAGATTTTTTTGCTGCGAACGAAACATTAGTAGAACGGAATAAACAATTTCTCAAAGCTCCAAACGCACTGCTGGCTGCTTTTATTCTCGACTCGACGTCAAGGGTATCTTTACAATCACGCGATAGGATTGACCCCAGGTAACAAAAACGATCGACGATCGGCATATGGGATGCATCATCGATTTTGACATTACCAAGATTCGTATTATCGAAAGACAGGGGATCGGTATAGGTTTGGTTCGGGGCAGAAACAAACAAAATTTCAGATTTAGAGCTTTTCTCTTCGCTACCAACATGGATTTCTAGACCGAATCTTAGAAAATGCTTGACTAGTGGTGGAAGGTAGGTTTCGACAGAGCTTCTTGATGTGAATAGAACTCCGGTATCGTCAGCATACTCAGAGTCCGGTAACGAAAACTGTTCACATTTTTTAGTTGAAGGTCGTCTACCGGTTAGGATATCGTCAAACTTGGTGTGAAAGATACAGACTTCTCGTGTGTGAGTGGTTCTCCAAGATATCATTACAGCAGCAAGGTAGAAAATGAAAAGGAGTGGACCCAGTATATCACCCTGTTTGACACCAATTATACTTTCGATCCTTTTAGTGATGTCATTTACAACAAACTTAACTTCCACATTTGCGTGAATTGATTTAAGCAGACGTACAAGTTTATCAGGGACACCAAAAATATATAACACTTCCCAGAGAAGCTCGCGCGGTACTCGATCAAAGGCTTTGACCAGGTCGAGAAATAATATCCAAGTCTCTTGGCCATGTTCCCTGCGCTTTTTCATTGCCATTTTTACTGTGAAGATCCCGTCAACACATCCACGCCCAGGACGAAAGCCGCACTGGGGTTCATGGTCAAGGGTTTCTACAATTGGGCTGAGTCTATTAAGAAGGATGATAGCGATAATCTTGTAGGCAGATTCCAACAACATGATCCCTCTGTAATTTCCCGGTAGGCTTAGGTCTCCTTTCTTTGGTAGAATCTTGAGAAGACCAGTTTCCCATTCAGAAGGGGGGGTTTTCAGAGTCCCAAAAATTACGAACAATAGTTCTTAAAAAGGTAAAGGTAGATTCATTCTCCGAGAGTGCTTTCCATACTTGGGGAGTGATTCCAGAGTCACCAGGTGCTCGTTCCTTGAGGTTGCGAACGGCTTTCCGAATTTCTTCATCATCCGGACGATGATCAATACCATTAACAGTCTCTTTGCGATCAAGAGAATTCAAAACGGAAGCATCAAATACGGGCGTTCTGCTATACAATTGTTGAAAATGATCACGGAAGACAGTAGCATTTTCTTCCGGTGATGTGCATATAGTGCCGTTTGGCTTTCTCATTGAGCGTTCATTACTGTTTTTAACTTTTGTTAGACCAGATCTGATTTTATTCACTGTATCCCAAAATCGTTTTGTACCTGCTTTCGGGACACGGTTTAGTTCGTTGCATTGGGCTTGGATCCATTCGTTTTTGGCTTTCGATACTGCCTTCTTTAGACGTTTACGGACGGTTTGTATTTCTTAACGGTAGATCGAAGCGGACGGTCAATTTTTCTCATCAAAGCTTTGTTACGTTCATCAATTAAAGGTAACAGTTTATCTTGGGAGGCTTGGAACCAGCCCGGTGAAGGTTTTCTAGCTCGGGGCAAGAGTTCATGAGAAGTTTTTATAATTGCTTCAGCAACCCTACTGTAGGTACTATTTTGAAGTTTGTTGTCATTGTCGTAAAGGGACTTGACTCTCAGACAAAAATTGTTCCTTTCATCTGGTATTTTCAATCTAGAATAATCTAATTGGACAAGTCTTTGTCTTGGTACAGATTTCTTTTTCAGGCGAATAATGAAACGTAGCTTACATTTGATTGCTATGTGATCAGAGTCAATTAGAGGTTCAGTAACACCAGCATCCATCACAAATTTGAAATTTTCTTTCCGAACAATGAAGTGATCGATTTGGTGTTTCAGCTTTGAGCGAGGATGCGTCCAAGTTGCATAACTATTCTTACGGAAACAAGTGGTAGCTGCGAGTAGGTTGTTTATAGCAAGATATGACGAAAATCGTCTTCCAGAGTCATTGACATGCTCTATACCGAATTTTCCGATGGGGTAGCCTTCGTTCAACTGAGCGTTACATCCCATGCTAGAGTTTGTATCACTGCCGATTACCAAAATGTCTTTAGGTTTCTTTTTCGAAATGCAATCATCAAGTCCATCGAAGAAATTCTCCCATTCAATATCTGAAGCCACCCCAATAGGTGCATAACTTGAGATAACAAAAACGCCTACATCGTTAGCATGTCTATCAGTTAACAAAAGTCTTACTGCGATAACTCTGGAGCTGATACGATGGATCTCACATCCAGCTGCTTTCCAGCAATCAACAGCTTTTGTGGAAAGAACGATACCGACACCTTCGGAACCTCTGTTGTTAAGCTGCCGCTCCTTTCCGGAAAGTATAAGTTTATAATTGTTACAATCGATAGCCTCTTTTCCAGTTCTCCAGGTTTCCTGTAGACAGGCAACGAAAATGTTTCTATTTTTGATATTTTTGAGTGATAGGGTTAGTTCCTCAACACGATCATTTGATTTCAAACCACGTACATTTTGGGATATCATTTGCACAACATTTGTTTTCGCTTTTTGTATTCGATGAATTGGCACAGGCGTTCGCGACACGCCTGGGTCAGGAGCTTGTTGGTTCGCCATTGCCATTGCGGAAGAACTGGGGTTCTTGCTGACAAATGACCTCTATAGACAAACCACTCCAGAATACATCACACCATCATCTTGATCTTTGTGGGTGTGGTGGTACCGCTCTTAGTGCGTCGGATTCCCACCACACCCTTTCTATTAGTTTATCTGGAATAACAATGACCGAAGCCTTATTCACTAATTCTTAATGGAGTGAATTTTTTTATCTGATGACCTTAGAGTAAATAAACTTCTTGTTTGCCCTTTAGAAATTTAAAATATTTTTTTCTGGTCCTTAGATTTACGTTCAACATTTGATAAAGCAGAACGCACGAGAGATGTACGATTTACTGTGCAAAAGAAACGGTCATCTCTTTGTGTGCGGTGGCATTGAGATGGCGAAAGATGTGAAAGAAAGTATCGTCGAAATTATCCAAGAATGTTCAAAGATTGATTATTTTGATGCACTGGAAGCTACTGAAAATCTGAAGGTAAGAACTTTATATCGAAATTTATTTCACATTATAAATACTATAAAAATGTTATAGCTCAAACATTAAGATCTATGAAGTACGTCAATAAAACATTTAATTAACGTAACCGTATAACCGTTGTTAATTTGACCCCTTGCCAGGTCGTGCCAAAGACTTCGTAAAATGATCCTGATTACTCTCGACCAAATAATTCAGCTAGAGAGAGAGATCAGGGGTGAATAGTAAAACACAATCTCAAAAATTATTCATTTAATAGTGAAAGTAGAGAGTACCACTTAAGAGAAAAAGAATTTCCTTCGAACTAGATAAAGATTCGAATAGTCGAGGATTACTTTATTCAGTTAATTTATTATCATAACGTAACTAAGTCCATTCGGGGAAATGTCCATTCGTGGAAACGCCTGCCAGGGAAATGTTCGGTAATTCTTAATGGTTTGAGAACAATACCTCCTTTTTTAGAACAAGAGATTCTAGACACAATCTAAGGTTTGACACCCTGGTTTTTAGACCAAAGGAGCCAACGTGAATTCATATACAACTTTTTTTATACAGGTCAGCGGTCATTATCATGAGGAAGTATTTGGAACACATAATATCTTCACAAGAGATTTCAATAAACCTATGTACAGCAGGCGGCGCTCGATGCATCCGGGCGGCCGATCATCGACCGTCTTTAATCCGTGGAGTAATGAATCAAAGTTGACGTCATCACTCTAGTGTTACAATGAAAGTCATAATATTTGGGAATCTCATGTAAAATCTCAAAACTATTTCAATATAATACAATAATGACCGGTTAGTGAGGGCTATACTGAGAAATATTGCCCGAGGTCAAGTAAAGACCGAGCTTTCGAGTTTGTTGTGTTGACCGAGGGTGATATTTCACAGTACAGCCCAGAATTCCATAGAGAGATGCAAAAATCTGTCAAAAATAACTGGAATTCCACGGGGTAGCTTATTAAATCCTACTAAAATTCAGAATTCCAGAGAGGGGTAAACCTGAAATTGCCTGGAATTCCAGGGGATTACAGCATTTCCAGCCATAGAGTGATGGACCACCTCAACAGGGGGTATGCGGTTTTTTCTAGAAAAGCCCAGTTTTCGCCCGAACTTTGAATCTTGAAAATGTTAAAATACCCAAAATTATCAATTTATTTTGAACTTAATTCTCCATTTGGTTGATTTAACGCTCCCAGCTCGCACACAACGTTGTTTCAACGTTCGTTTAACGTTATATGGACGTTGTGAACGTTAGATAAACGTTGAAACAACGTTGTGTGACAGGTGGGCTTGGGATGAGTTTAAAAGAAAGAGGGAGTTATTAAATTAAATATCCAGAAGCGTGGTGGTTGTGTCAAATCCCCCTGAAGTTGATCTTACCCTTTTTAGCAGTTAACCAATTTTAGAATACTATAGGTTATTTCATTTAACAACGTGTATTATATTATAGCATTATAAAAATAGTTTAATAGTATTTAAGTTTTGTACTAAATTTATATTTTACCGAACGCACAGACACTTTCGCGAAAATATTAAAACATCAAAATACATATATGACGCCATGGTTCAATACAACGCCTTTTAACCCTTCAAAAATTCCTTTTCATATTGGGCTTTTCCAGGAAAAAATTCATAATGGGGCGGGGGGTGGAGGATATTACATTCACCTCCCGGACATGTGACTTTTGACCCCCCAGATAGCAGGTCTAACCCCCTGGACAACCATCAGTTGACCCACTGGAAATTCAAAATTTACCCTCAAACAGAGAAAAATTACTCCCAAACACGAGGGGTAAATCACTTCGAAAAAAGCGTACGAAATGATTTTTGATTTTTGATTTTTTTGTGATTTTTTGATTTTTTCTGTGATTTTTTGATTTTTTTGTGATTTTTTGATTTTTTGTGATTTTTTTGTGATTTTTTGATTTTTCTGTGATTTTTTTTTGATTTTTTGATTTTTGTGATTTTTTGTTTTTTTTTTTTTTTTTGATTTTTTTGTGATTTTTTGATTTTTTTTGATTTCTTTAGATTTTTTGATTTTTTCTGTGATTTTTTTTGTGATTCTTTTTGATTTTGATTTTTTTCTGTGATTTTTTGATTTTTTTTTGATTTTTTGATTTTTTTGATTTTTTTTTTTTTTGTTTTTTTGTGATTTTTTTGTGATTTTTTGATTTTTTTGTGATTTTTTGATTTTTTTGTGATTTTTTTGTGATTTTTGATTTTTTTTGTGATTTTTTTGTGATTTTTTGATTTTTTGATTTTTTGTGATTTTTTTTTTTTTTTTTTTTTGATTTTTTTTTTTTTTTGTGATTTTTTTTTTTTCTTGATTTTTTTGATTTTTTGATTTTTTTCTGTGATTTTTTGTTTTTTGATTTCTTTTTGATTTTTTGATTTTTGTGTGTTTGATTTTTTGTGATTTTTTTGTGATTTTGATTTTTTGCTTTGATTTTTTTGTGATTTTTCTGTTTTTTTTTTTGTATTTTTTGATTTTTTGATTTTTTTTTTTTTGTGATTTTTTTGTGATTTTTGATTTTTTTTGTGATTTTTTTGTGATTTTTCTAAGAAGTGTACGAGATTTTTTCGAGTAATTTACCCCTCGCCCAAACAGAGCAAATTTACCCCCCGGACTAGGCAAATTTGTAGATTTTCACTACTATATCCCCCCCATGTACGGACATTTTCTGGAAGAGCCTATTGTATTGATGTAATGGATAACATTATTGACATCATAAAAGGGGATCAGTGTCAGCCAATATGTCTTGGCTCAGTTGTGTCACGAGCACAGGGTCAACGGTGCCTGTTAATTCCATGGATTCCCCTATCTTAGAAACAATAGAAAGCACAGTTGTCCCGCAATAGACTAGGGCTTGTACCACCCTCGTCGGCGAGATTATTCATCGATACATTGGTTATATAGAACAAAAATGAAAGGCTGAGGTATTAGACATGGGGACGAGGTTTATAAGTTTAATATGACGTATCAATTTTTGATTTTTCAACGAGTATAGATTTTTTTGATAAATTTTATAAACATTTGGACTTATCCCTTTTGTGGTTTTTCGAAATCTTATTAGTCTACAGTGACGTCTAGAAGGTCAAATCATACATACAACAAATAATTGAAAATACCTAAAATACTTTGCTTTTTATAATGAGCAAACTATATAAGAACATAAGGCTTTGATGGCCCAAATTTCAAGGACAAGTTAAGAACATTTTAAGGCTTTGCAGGCTCTAAAATACCCGATTTCTTAGAGAAATGGGCAAAAATGCTCACAAAATGGTGAAAATAAGAGCATGTTAGGGACATTTTTTCGGTTGGGTTTCAAAAATGTTGGATGTTCCTATAAAAAATCGTGTTTTATCCATCTGTTTTTTAATCAGCTTTAAGGTATACCATGGATAAAACATGGCTTTAGAACCATATTTATCGATTGATAAGATTTATGGTTACTTAATACCCAACATTTATTTTTGAAAATTTTACATAATTTCTATTAATAAGCCACGCCCAAAAACCTTACTTTAAAGTGTTTTGATGGTTGACAAAAAGTACTTTAGCCGAGGCTTAAAATTTAAGTCAATTATAATTTCAGAATTTAGTGACGCTGAATTTAAAGTATCTTCAAAAGTTTTTTTGATACTTTGATGACTGACGAGTTAGTTTGAATCATTTTTGTGGGAAAGTTTCAGACAGATTTTCAACATTTGATTGGTTTTATAATCTCTCTTTGCAAAAGCCTAACAAAGTCTTTTATCAGACAAATTATTGTCATTATAAACGATGTCTAGAAGAAGAGTTGTAACGATGATGGTTACCTAAACATTATAATTTTCAAGTGGCAGCAAGTACTGACAAGAGTATCATCTCGTCCAAACCAGAAAGGAACTGGAGTTCATCTTTCCTCTTTTAGAGATTTCAGAGTGATGACCTGCAGATCCAAGGTCTGACGTAAATCGTTGATTGAAGGTCGTAAAAAAAAGTTTTAGAGAAGGTTTTTTGTTGAATGTGTTAACAAAATGCTACGATGTCTTGGGAATCAATGTATATTTGACCAGCATTCTGGGGGTCCACCACTGTTCATATAATTGTGTGGGAAAAGTTTTGCGATATTCTTTTAAAACCTTTTAGGGAGGGTATTGGCAGACAAATAAAAGCTTATCAAAAATCGGAAACAAGGGTAGTAAAAATATTTTCAATCTTTAAAGTTCCAATCAATAATTTATATCTGAAAGCATTTAACCAAAAGATCCACAGAAGAAATGAAGTTTGCAGGTTTTATTTTCTGTTTGTTGGTTATTTGTGCTAACTCTGGTAAGTCTTTCATATTCGACTTTCGACAAGATACAATACTGTTTGCCTTTTTAATCGATTTTCATACAACTCCTTCTCACAGACCCACTGGGACCCCTTCCCACTGGAGAAATTGGCCAAAATATCGTCCCCGGTGGAAGATTATACTACAATTTTTGTCGCCACTGAATATAATCAAATAAATCCTCACTGCAAAATATTATACTTTTTATCCTTTCTGACTTGAAAACAAAAGAATTGAAATCCCCATCGAGATTTCGTACGTTATTTTTATCCCCACTGGCTAGAAAATTCCTACCGGGTCTGTGAGAAGGGGGTGTTTAAATATAAAAGTTTTTTATAAGAGCAAACTATATAAGAACATAAGTCTTCGATGGCCAAAATATTAAGACCAAGTTTAAGCACAAAAATATTTACAAAATGGTCGACTAAGAACATTTCAAGAACATTTTTAGGCTTAGATCTCAAAAGTCATGAACATCCGAAGGCATCTGTATACAAGGATATTCTTACAAAAAAACGTGAAAAATCTAAAAATGTGAAAAAGCTGAATTTTAGTTTAAGTTTCTAAATTCTTTAAGAAATTTTCAATCATTATGGTGAGTGTTTAATGGGATTTTTTGGGCTTGTCAACAATTATAAATGATTATATTCGAATTCTTGTATCTAGTATTGATGAAGGATGACCAAGACTTCAAGATTCTTGATGAAATGGAAAACGCCTTGTCTTCGAAAAGTAAGCTAGATGTGTCAACTTTTTGCTAAATAAGTTTATTAGTTTATTGATATTTACAGCTTCCCCGGCTGGCACACAACGTTTATCTAACGTTATATGGACGTTGTGAACGTTAAATAAACGTTGAAACGACGTTGTGTGCCAGCTCCTGGGATCAATTCTTCTAAAAAGCCAACGTTACTCTGGTAAATGATCCATCGGCAAAAACTATTCAACGGCAAAAAAGAAACAAGTTTTTTAGCAAAAAGGCATATTTTTTGTCACCAAATATTCTTTGCCGGCAAATTTTCTACAGATAAAACATGACACCAATTTTCTTTTAGATTCCAAAACTGTTATAGATACAACATTGAGTTTTGAAGACATTGATAAAATGATTTATGAGCAACTAACAAAAGGTAATTGAGGCTGCAACGAAGAATTTTCTTTTTCAATTGATAAATTGATATCTTTATGACAGGAGGATGTAGTAGGGTCGCAAGCCATGACGGGTATGTGCCGTCCGACTTTTGACCCTGGGACTCTTACTTAGTCAGGACTGAAAAGGAGGGGAAACAGCCGACTAATGTTATTAGACTCATTGTTGCAAATTTTTTCTAATTTGACCTAATTTCGCTATTTCAGTTGAAATTCGTCAGTTGGGATTTTGGCGCCCCTTTTGAAATAAAATATCTTTGTAAAAGTTAGGCGAGCAAAGTGGAAATTTTTGGGTATATTTTCTCTTTTTGCCTGAAAACTGCTAATTCTAAGGCGTGAATTATATTTAAAAGCGCCTTTTTTCACCTCTTGTCTTTCGGTGCTCGCCCCAAAAAATTCGTTTTTTACAGTTGTTGCCACCACGCTACTGCTAACGAGCGACACATACCCGTAACACATATCTAGGAATTCCCTGGGTGTCCATTCCAGGTTTGCAAGGAAAATTAGTAAAACCATAATGGCCATAACATCCTCAACTTTGTTTTAGAGAAAACTGACAAACAAGAGGAAAGTTCAAAGGCAGAAGGGTTGAAAATGGTTCAACAAATCCTAAATGATGAACTGCCGCAAAAGAGTAGGGAGTTTATATATATATTTTACTTTATCTTCTTGTTTATACAGAATTTCTATGCGACGTCCATTTCCTACAGCAAAAAAAACAAACAATGGACTGTGTTCGAATCCCAAGCACTTCCAGGCAGGGTGTTAGGGAAATATGGTGATAAACTCTCTACCTTCACTCATATATCACTCTCTCGCCCTCTCAATCCGGCTGATAATCGAAGTATCGATTGACTTCAAATGAGCTTATAAAGCTCAAATTGCAGATGTAGAACGATAAACTCGGCATACAAAAAAATCCTACTTAGAATTTAACTGTCGTTATTATTTGCCCTCCAAGTCTTCATCATCTCCATTAATATGCTTCCTTACTTTCACATCGTTAGACAGCCAACAAGATGTTCAAGCTGTGAAGGAAAAGAGAAAGGCAGACGATATTGAATACATTGCCAAACTCTTCAAAGAAGTCTTCGATTCTCAAAAGAAAGAGGATGGACAAGCTGTGGAAAAGAAAGAATATGGACAAGCTGTGGAAAAGCAAGAAGATGGAGTAGAAACTGTGGGAAAGAAGGAAAAGGAGGACGAAGCAGGTTTCTTATTTTTGTTAATTTGTATTTTCTTCGTTTTCCCTTTCGTTCATAAATACGTTAATCCTTCGTTAACAATTTGCTTCTCCGCTACAACTTCTCCTTCGATTTTATCAAGCTAGAAAAAGTAATACACAATAACACCCCTATGTCAAAGATCCGTTGGAACCGACTGGAAAAATTGCCCAAAATATAGTTCCCGGTGGAAAAAAATACCCTAAATAAATAATATAAATAAAATACCCTGCCCCACTTGGAAATCGACTTTTTTCATCCCCATTCGAAATTCAATGTAAAAAATTGCATTCCAAAACCATCCCCACTGGATATCTTAAGCTCACAATAGAATTTCTATTTTCATTGGGATTTCGGTATAAATCTTTATTCCCGATGTGTGAAAAAGTTCCAACGGGCGTGCGAGACGAGGATGTACAATAGTTGTCTTTGTCATAAAATTTTTTTCTCCGTCGTAGCAGTGGAAGAGCCAGTCTGTGAAGACGAACTGTCAACACAAGATTGTTATGATTTGGCGTACAATGGAAGCTGCACAGATCCAAAGACCAGTAAACAAACATTGAAAGTTTGTAAACGTTCCTGTCGTGTATGTTGTAAGTAGAAATCTTTTTATTTTCGCGATGCGAGGGTACGAAATTTGTGTTTTTTTGTGGAACTAATTTTCGTGGTAGACACCCATAAAACGCGCAAAAATTAGTTACCGTGAAAATTAATTTTGTTTTAAAGTACTTTCTCTGAATAATGACATGAGCTGCTCTTTTTTATTGGCCCAAAGCCGTTTAAATCCGTTTATGCTATTATCCAGATGAAAATACAGTGGAATCTCTATAACTCGAACAAGCAAGGGGAATACATAATTGTTCAAGTCAAGAGATTTCGAATTATGGAGGTTTAAAAGGCATTGTTAACTGAAGCAAGGGAAATTAAAATTTGTTCGAGTTAAGGACTTTCAAACTACAGAGGACTCTTGCTAATTCGAACCTGTACTATTCGAATCTTTCTATAATTCGAACTAAAAAATTAGTCCCTCAGGCTTAAGATTAGTATAAAATACTTTCGATAATTCGAAGAAAAGTTTTTGTGTCTTTTGAAGATCGAATTAGAGAAAGTAAACTGTATATCTTGTTTTTTTCAGGTGCGGACAATGAAAAATCACAGACGTGTAAACTTTTGAAAACATTACGTAATCCGATGAGTATATGCCAAATGGCGAACACCCATGAACGCCTGAGAATCACTTGCACCAAAACATGTCAATATTGTGCTAGTGAGTTTTCATCTATACTCTATGATGTTTTTCTTCTTAAGGAAATGTTTAAGAACTCCAGTCCTTATTCGTTATAACTTATAAGTTAAGGAGATTTCGAGATATGGAGTAAGATTTATAAGGCATTGTCAACTGAAGGACAATGAAACTTGTTCGAGTTAAGGAGACATTCAAGTTATAAAAATTCGAGTTAAAGAGACTCAAAATAACAAATAGGTAACTAGTAACAATTAATTCTTAAAAGAAGACTCCAGTACTTTGAGAACCTTAGTATGACCATGAATCGTTTTTTCATATAAGAAACCTGTATTTGGTCGAGCGGTTTTCTATTTTTCTAGTTTAAAAAATCCCAGTCTAAAATCCCAGGCTTTCAAGTATGTCTTAAATGTTCTGATGATGTTCTTAATACAATTTTGTTTATCAATTATCTTCAATAGAGGCAATGACGGAGGTCCCATGCATTCGATCCAAATATGGATGCTGTTGGGATGGCTCCATTGCACAATTCCATATCGGTACCATGGAAGATGGCTGCCCAGGTACGTTGAAACAAAAGGGCCGGTAAAAAGAAAGATGGCTTAACTTATATGCAGCAAATTTACGTATTCATTAAAAGTACATGTTTTTTATAAGCATACAAAAATTCAGAAACAGGCTGGCAGATGCTTAGGTCGAGAACTTGACAAAGGCTGAAAGTCGCTTAAAAGGACGCCTTTGTCCTTAGCAAAACTTCCAGAAATTCCGGAAATCCGTAAAATCCCAGCCAAAATCAGGATAATATTTTTTTCGTAGGCTCAAGGTAACGCAGATGCTTAAATCTTTGCCATATTTTAGCCTAGATATTCTATTGTTTGACATTTATTGACAATCTCGTACCCAGAGCCACTTGCACCCTTTTTTCGTGGACCTGATAAAAAAAACCTTTCGGCGAACACTATAAGAACCATAAAAAAGCAAACTTAGGGATTGACACTCGAGTTTGGTTCTTTGATAGAGTCCCGTGAATCGGAAAACCTTGCGTGAACAGAAATAGCGTGAATTTCGAAAAAGGGATTGCGTGAATGCGTGAATTCGGAAAAAGAATTTGCGTGATTTCGTGATTTCGTGATTGGGTGAATTGAAGATCCACTTGGGTGATGGGCCTTGATTTTCTCTCTCGTGTTTCTGTTCGTATATTTTTTAACTTTGTTCATCACTCTCTCCTCCAATACTTTTCATATTTTCAGCTTGCAGGGATTATGGAGGTGAGAAGTTCTGTAAGAGCTTTCAACCAGATTGCAAAGAAAGATACACTTTGAAAGGAGAACAAATTAGAGCACTTTGTCCAATGACATGCCAAAGATGCGGAGGTAGGGTGGTTCTTTTGCTCTGTAAAAAACCTTTGAAAAGACTGGAATCTAAATAAGCCTAAGATCACGTGGTTGTCTCTAGTGATCTAGCAAAATGTAAAGGGATGATTAAAGGACAATTTACTGTTGTTTTTATATGGACCAACTCAGCTACTCGTTCATCTATATTATAATACGCTAAAATCGGAACTCTCCAATTCTCGCATGAAGCTTTTTCGCTAGCGATTTTTAAGCAGACGGCAATTCTTTTTCGCGCCTTTTCTGTGTTGGTTTTTACATTAGTAAAATTTCGCTAAATTGAAACCGGGAAAAACTTTAATCGGTCTCTTTTTCTTATCTCTTTTTTGAATTTTCGGAGCCTTTGAATTGAAGACTCTTTTTTTTTTCATTTTGAATATTATTTCAAATTTCAGCTATTCAAAGCTATCAAAGTCTTTCAAAGTCACCCCGATTCTACCCCCGAGCTAGCCACGATGGGAAAGGACTTAAACAAAGAATATATTTAAAAGATATTTTCATTGGGTAAGTTACAATGAAAGATCTTCTTTCCCAGGCAGTTCATTAATTTGCTTCAATTTCTCTATTTTAAGTTTTTTAAAACCAATGTGAAAGAAGTATCAAATAGTTTTCATTTCTTTAACAAAAGAGTTTCTTTCCCTCGGAAAAAATACAAGCGTTTATTTGATTCAAAATTTTTTAATTTTCCTTGAGAAAATACAAACTGTAAATAAGATGATTTTCCTTGGAATACAAGAAATGTACGGGTATTCCTTGGGAAATACAAAAAAGTGTATAATAAGAGTATTTCCTGGAAAATACATAAATCGTACTCGGTATTTCCTGAAATACAAGAAATATGTCTAACTATGTTCTTGGAAAACATAACTAACTGTTCGTAGAAATTTTCCTTTTACATTACTAAAACATATTTCGCATAAGTAAACAAAATATGTGTAATTTCTAAAGTGAAAGCGAGCGAAGCGAGCGTAATAATCATGTTAAAGAGTCGTCTCGGACGACGCCGGGACGGCTAGTGTTTTTAGAATACCCTACATATTCTAAACACGCATTTTTTATAAAAACAACCAAAATTTTTGACACCTTCGGATGTTCTTAACTTTTTCAGCTTTAAGCCTAAAAATGTTCTTAACATATTCTTAATACTTAATTGTTTGAAATTGGGTGTCTTACAGTCCATATAATACAGTCTATAATAATGTCTTAACATATTATTAACGTGTTCCTATTATCTAGATCTATGCCTTATGTTCTTATATAGTTTATCTTATTAAAAAACATGTACCAGTCGTCTACGACTCTATACTTTCCGTACGACATTACCCTGAACAAAGAACCCGGGGTGGCTTTTGTACCTCTTTGAGGGACTTTCGAGAGTGTGAAAAAAGAACCCTTATGGCTCGCACATACCTGGCACCCATTAGACCAAACTACACCGCAAACTCACACATTAATTTTGATTCTTTCATGAACAGTTTTCAAGAAGTGTGCAGACAATCCACGTTTACAAGACACTTGTGGGTTGCTGAGAAATGATGGTGCTTGTCAATCCATGTTCAACGCCATGAAATACAATTGCCCTAAAACTTGCAATATCTGTCATAAAGGTACGAGGATTTCTTGATTTTGATCAAGATTCCTGCCTCGCCTATTTCTGATTATATCTGTTCAGAGCTCTGTTCAGAGCATAGGTATGTAGTTTCTTTTAGGTCAATCGATAGCATATTTCACAACATCCAAATCAGTCGTTACACCTTTTACGTCAGGGTTTTCCTTATATAGTGTGTCCCGAAAAAAAGCGGAACAGAACTTACAAATCTGTATAAAAAACCCGGTCTGGAAGCTTTTTGTTTCTTTCCATTGTTTCTTACTTGAACTTGCGTTGATAAATTAGTTTGTCTTGCTCACTTTTTGATCATGCGATTAATTCTTATACTAATTCCAAGAGGAATAATTGGTAACGTGATCAAAAATTGAGTAAATCGATTTTTATCTTTTAATCTTATTTCTATAGCGACAATCGACTGCAAAGACACTCGTTTTGGATGTTGTGAAAATGGTAAAACCATTGCCAAAGATCCTTCAAATTCCAGCTGTCCTGGTGAGTTTCGTTATCGATCCTTTGTTTTTTCAAAGATTATATTTCAAGCAAAGCACGAGTTTTTTCCTTTCTTGAATGAGTATTTTTTGGTGCATTGGATTGCAAATAGTCATTAGCTGACTTGATTAACACTTGGGAAATTTTTTAAGATAATCTTATGATATAGAAAGGAGGCGCGTCTCTTATGCTGACAACCCTGGTCAAAATTCTTGATAAGATCTTGATAAGAAATACTTTCAAGATCTTAGTAAAATCTTGGCAAATAATTTTGACCAGGGAAAGAAGAACATAAAAATATAATTTCTCAAATTTTGTTCTCGAGCGGCGCCGAAAGGGGACAAGACAAGTGTGCCGTGGTTACATTCCTACCTAGGTCATGTCACATAATATAATATTAGCACTTGAGCAATCAGAGACTTCGCGGGTTTTCTAAAACAATAGCAACAATATTTTTTTGGTATTCACTTTTTTTTTGCTTAGAGAGCGCTTTAAGGCACGCGTCATCTGACCTTTCAAAATCTCTGGGACAAGGCTGTTCTTTCTTTTGTTTAAAGATGCTGTGTAAGCAAATGGTGTAAGATAAGTAAGTAAGTCTGTGGCCGCAGTTGGAGGCGACCCGAAGGCTTCTCTTTCGATAGCTATCTACCCGAGGTAGGGGAGGGCGCCACTCTTTCTCCCTGGATTGCTCCACTTACCCTTGATCCGTCTCTTTAATTGCTGAGAATCAAGCAGAGAGGCATCAAGTACCATTTTGAGAGTTTTTGGTATGACCTGGCTGGAGGTTGAACCCACAATCTTGCGAACCGTAGCCAGATGCTTTACCACCGCACTACGGTATAATATACGTGAACTGGTATCCTTTAAAGATATGTTCACTACACATTAGTCAATAATATTTGTAATATTTTTCCTTTATAGAATGTCACGATGACATTACGTCACCCGTTGCTAAGCATTGCAAACGTTTGGTCGCCCACCGTGTTTGTAAAACACACTCAGCGTTCATGAGGAAATACTGTGGTGGTTCGTGTAAATTCTGCACCAAATGAAAATGGAGTAGTATCGTGTTAACGGCGTGTGAATAGTGCCTTATCATTTTTGAATATTTTGAATAAAGATTTTTTGATGTGTAGAACACGCTATGATAGAGCTTTAGTTTCTGATTACAAGCTTTTTGTTTATAAGAGTGTGCCAATGAAGAAAACGCCCGAAGGGCAAGAAGCGAATCTTTAAACTTTCTCAGGTATGAAAAAGTGAAGCTTTTTCGAGTGATATACTTTTTTAATCCAGCTGGAAATTCTACTTTCAATCTAGAATTTATATAAAAACCACGCGCTCAATGAGTGCAACTTAGGTAGAATTTAGAGGCTTCAAATCCTACGTATGAGATTGGCTTCTAGCCCTTCGAGCTTTTACTTCATTGGAGCGTACTCTATCATGATGAAATGGGCCAGAAAAACAAGAATATGCTGAGAATATTATGTTATCATGGAATTTGGTAACTCAACCAAACAATGCCCTTTTCTAAAAGCATTTTTAGCTGCAAATTACTTACGTTAAGATTTTCGCAAAAATGTCATAATTTTTTCTTGAGGAATGTGTGTTTACATGTTAAATAATTTAGATTCAGTTTGGATCCTAATTTAAGAATTTTTTTGTTAAGAATTTTTTATACCCAAGATGGAATGAATCGTGAAGTTAGTGGGTCTCACATACGTTATTGATATATTGGTCTGAGATCAAGCCCTAGGGTCCAGAAAGACTAGATGTATATAGATTTTGAGGTATATAATGTATTTTTCTTTTTTGTTAAAGAAAACTTTCTCGTAGTAACATGGATAATAAATCATTTTACGTCAAAAATTTCATGATATGTATTATGCTTTATCAGATGGTGCTATACAGACAACAACCATCGCTTGAAAAGACTGCAATAAAATGATCAAATTCTAAATATTAGGGAAACTATATACTTTTATTTCGTCTGACCTTGAAAATTCTGAAACATCTGGAAAATTTGGCAAGGTGTAGACTAGCAAGCGTCTGTCTTTCCTTAGACACAGGAACGCAGGAATAGTCCTTAATAAGAGTTCTTATAAAAAATAGAAATTGCCGCGGGAGAGTGGTTTGGAAAGACAGTATTCAGTGAACATATAGACATAGAGCCCATTGCAAGCTTAAGCTGCAGTGAAATAAAACGACGTGGTTTACTAGTCTAGCAAGTGTGTAAAACACGTAGGCCCGAAATTAGCAAATGCTTTTAAATAGCATTTTTGTCATAGTATTTTAATAAAAAGATTTCCATAAAACAGAAATACAGTTTTTTTAGAACCTAAGATTATCAAGATTGATTCGAAATTCTTCTTATACTTGCTCTTGATTTATACATTTGAGATCGTTTAAATCCAAAATTGAAAAAGTAATCCCGATAAGAATCAATTGAACCCGATTCGGCTATCTGATCCATCATTATTTTTTCTTGTAAGATTTCCCCGACTATAGGTGCCACCAGTGTGCTATGGCTCAACACAAAAGCATGGTCAATTCCCTTACCGTCCAATCGGATATCAATATCGGGAAATCGGGTTTTCATCTCTTCATAAAACGAAAGTGGAGTCCAAAGGTCACTTGCTCCATAATAAAAAGTCAGACGTTCACTAAATGTCTCGATGACGTTTTCAAGATCTCCGATTCGCCCGATTTTCGATAAATCTTTCGCGATTTGTGACATGTTTCGTAAACCATTCGGAGTGACCAACGAATCGATTCCATTCGATAATGATTTCTTCGAATCGTTCGAAAACCGTCTTTGATGTGCAATGAAATCGATTAATGATTTTTTAACAGTTTGTGGAAGAAGTTCAACCAGTTTTGTGGTTCGAATAACAGGCCTTTGCAAGAATTGCGTTAGTGGCACCCACTTGCGGCCACTTTGGGTCTCCATCGTACGCTCGAAGACTGGGAACAATAGAATAATTTGTTTTACCCTATCAGCTTCTTCTGAGTCTAATCTCTCTAACATTTTCAACGTTATATAAGAGCCTAATGAGTGAGCAATGAGAATTATCTTCTTGTTGGGGTCAATATATTGACGAATGAAAGCTAATTTGTGTTCGATTTGTTCTTCTAGTGTAAACACATGCTTATCACTTGATTTGATGTTCGGGTTTAATTCCTTGTACACACGACGCACTAATGAACTTTTTGATGGAATCAAATTATGACCTAAAACGAAAGTAATTAAGTGTTGTTATAGAACATTGAAAACTTTAAGTCTATGTCCAGCTTAAATATGCTCTCTTTACTAATTTGGGGAGGCCAATTTATTGGCCGCAAGTACTTTTGTAATCGGTAGCGCCTAAGAAAGGGTAAAGGATAGTGCAAGTATGATATCTGTGAAAGTTGTAGAGAAACTAATAATTGGAATTGCTTTCCTAAAAATGCCACTGGTCAAGCCCTTAGAAATATTCTGTTACATCTGGTATTATCAAGCTAAGATTTAAGAATCTGGTCATACCTGCATGCGAGATTCCAAATATTGGTAGCTTGCAATATTGAAACAAATTTTCCATAAATCGATCATAAAATTCGATTGCTCCTGGGTTACCAGGTATTACAACAATTACAGTGTCTGAGTTATCCTTACAATCAGGAAGGATGAATGAGATCCAGGTCATGACGTCATTGATGTTAAGTGCGCTGTGTTGGATCCCGTTATGTCTGTCGGAGCATAAAGAGCTAAATGATTGGGTTGAAGATACTGAGGTTAGATTCTGTTTACGTAATGAACCCAGGCTAGCGTTTGAAGATCGCAGGCTACTAGCTCTGATTTTGGGTGGTAACCGATGAGATGGTATATTATCTGGGAGATTTGTTGTCGATAAGCTACGTGAGGTTTTAGTAACCAGATCTTCAACATCTCCGAATCTTCGCTTGCTCAAAGGAGGGGTTAACGTAGAGCGGTTATAGTTTCGCCTTACAAGACTTAAATGATGCGATCTTTCGTTAGGTGAGATCCCACGATCATTGTTGTTGCTTGTATCAACAGTTATCCCATGAAGTCTTTCAAATCTAGAACATGTCCTTTCTGTATCTATAGATTCTTGGATTTTTCTGTTTCCATACTCATTTTTCGGTGATCTGCTGCGTTTTAAAAGTGAGTAATCAGTTGCTAAATGTTCATCAATCGAACCAAGGGATACACTGATGGATGGTCTTGTAATTGTGATTGACATCTCTGGTTGTTGTTGTGGTTGTTGCTCAACATCGTCCTCAAATGGACTGTCTTTGATGGAAATTATCATCTTGAATTTCATATTTATGTATTAAATTTTTCTATAAAATGAAGATGATATTCTAATAAAATGACAGAAAGCAGAAACTACCCCGGTTATACAAATCGAACATCTTTGATTTAATAAGAGATTCAAAGAACTTTGTGTTCAAGTCTATAATAAGGAGCTTTTCTCAAGATTCTAACTTGAATTTTCTCATAGTCATCAAACATTGACAAATTTAAAGGATTCTTTTACTTTCCCTGAATACTCTCCGGTCTAACTATCTGTTTGACAATAAGTTCATAATGCCCTTACTTTGATAAGTACCATACCATTGAATCTCGACTTTCCCTAATCACTGAATTTCCCCTCTGATGATCTTTAAAGATTTATGATAACATACTAACGGGAAGACAAATTAAAAGTTTGAACCCATTACTTTCTCTGAAGATTCTCCAGTCTAACTATCCGGCTGACAATAAAGTTCATAACGTCTCTGTATCTCAGCAAAATGTGATGATTTCTCATTAATAAACTAACGAAAATTAGATACCGATTAAGTACCATACCATTAATTCTCGACTTAATTTCCCCTCTCAATTAATCTGTGTAGTCAATACATCATAAAGCTGACGATCTTTAAGGATTTATGATAATTTACTAACGGGAAGAGAAAACTGGTCAGTATTATAATTTTAGAGATGAGAGGTGATCAGCATCCAATCGGAAAGCGTGTAAGGGTACCGAAATAAAATATGAGGGCTTTGAGATTATTTCATTTCCCGGCTATTCAGAAACAGTTGGAAGTGAGAGCCCTTGGTTGACCTAGTTACATGAAAGATAAATGAAAGCCGACATCAATCAAAGAGTTTTATACGTCCTAATATGGGATCCTAGAATATAATTAAAATGGAAAATGGGCACTTTTAATAATGAATATGAGATTGAGGCATCAAACTTTCCGTTATCGAGAAATTTATCGAATACCTGAAATTTTCAGATTTCTCATTTCCTAGATTCATATCCCAGAAAAGTAGAATCATCAAAAAAATGTTATCGTCAACACTTAAAAGAAACGATCTCTGTATTAATTAAAAGAAATTAAGAAGGAATCAAAATATTTTAATATCGAATGTAAATTACGTATGCTATCTGCAATCAGAGCAGGAAAAACATTTAAAAGTTTGAGTCACGGAAATGGTCAATTCCAGAAATAGTTTGTACTCATATGTTGACGTGTGACGTCCAGGGTGGTTTGTAAAATAAAAAAATCCAGGGGGTCTGATTTTTCGAGTGTAAAAATCCAGACGTGAAATTGTCAGTAAAATTAGGTTTAAAACCCAGGTTGGTCAGTAAAACAAGGTCGAAAATCCAGGGTGGGCCAAAAACCGAGAGAAAATCCAAGGGGGCTAAAAAATTGAATAAATATCCAGGAGTTGACCTCTCCCAAAATAGACCTCCTCAACACAGGGGGTACAATTTCCAGTTGTATTTTTTCATTATTTTATTTCCTCAGGAATGTAGGAGGAAGCATCAACGTTATAAAACTTTCTTTATTATAGTAAGGCCCCCCTCCTTCTACACGCCATTATTTCCACCTTGTAGAGTACACAAATTCTATAATACGAATGTCACCAAATCTGCCTCTTTCACACAGAATAAACAAAAAATATGAAGAAGGCATCAAATTGATTTCGAAAAGCTATTCATGATATTCATGACGTAATGTTTTCTACAGAAAGACCCCGGTTTTTGCCAGTAATGGCAAATTTTTTACAACTTTTGTCTAGTTTAAATTAGCCACTACTGGCTAAAACCAGGGTATTTCCGTAGAAAACATTACGTCATGAATATCATGAATTCTTTTAGTGAAGGTCATATCCCTTCCAAAATTTCACGTCACGTTGACATCATAAATCGATACCGTCACAAAACATAATCTTTTTATTCTTTCAAATTCAAAATTCTATATTAAAAGCTATTTTGTATACCATACATACCTTAAAGTCCTAGAGCCGAAGGAAAATTGTTAATTTCCCGACTTATAGATAGACAATAGCAATTGAGGAAAATTGTTTCATCATTAATTCATTGTTACCATGGTGAAAGCTGGCATCGTTGGCACGACTGGCATTTTTTGTCCACTAAATATTGATTGATGAATTGAAAGTCATATTTGTATGCCAATTTTCAATTATACACACCAGTTTCAACCATGTCTCAAAAACTTGCCAAGTATATAAAGACCGAGACGAAGTAGTGATACGCTTTAGTGAGAAAACACCGCTTAAATCTTTGCTGTAAAACCACTTAAACTTCCAATGGGTTTTTCCAGAAATAGTCCGTGCTCCCCTGTTAGAATATCGGATATCCAGGGGATTAACGATTTCTGCTCAAAAGTGGATATCCAGGGGGTTAAATATCTACGAGGGAGCGGATATCTAGGGGGTAAAGTGTCTTTTAAAGTAAAAAAAATACGATATCCAGGGGGTTGAGCATATATTTAAGAGAGGATATCCTTTACTAATAAGGTAGGATATCCAGGGGGCTCGATACTTCGAAAAATCAATATCCTCAACATTGGGGGTAAATCTTTTTTCTGGAAAAGCCCAATATTACAAACTTTTAAATCGATGATAAAAACTACAATCTACAAACATTTATTATCTCTGGCATCGAATCATCAGATTCAATCTTGTTATCACCCGCTAATGATGCTTCCAATTTTCGATCAAAATTCGCAAGTTTGCACGAAACTTACCGTATTTCTGACGTCCACTCAATTTTCCGAAACTTTCAAATCGATAAATACACTCCCCTTCTCACATATCCATTGGGACCCCTTCCCACTGGAAAAACTATCGTCCGCGTCCCCAGTGGAATAATATACTTTATTTTTCGCCCCGCTGAAAATAATCAGATAAGCAAATCCTCACTGCAAGAAATAGTGCTATTTTTTATCCCCACTGAATTTTCTGGCTCGAAAACAATGGACTTGAAATCTCCAGCCATAAAAGACATGGGAATATTAATCCCCGTCGAGTTTTGGTCCGTTATTTTTTCTCCACTGGTTGAAAGAATTCTACCGGGTCTGTAAGAAGAGGTTGTGTAAGGAATAATTGAAAAATTATATTTCTTTACCAAATCCCAATTATATACCCTGCCTCAATCGATCAATGGGTGCCACTGGGCTACAGAATGAATGCAGTCACAGCACTCTTTTGTAGTATAAACAAGAGCCACACGTCTTACATGTGAATGCGCGGAGGTCCGGTCCGCACATAATTGAAATTCTCCAAACCTTGTCTAGCAAGCTAGACAACTGATTCAGACATGTAGAAATAAAGCAAAAAGTAATGGAAGGGAACAAATTTTAGTTTATACAAACTTAATCCCGTAACAATAATCGTATTATGTAACGCCTGTACTACTGTATTACGCGCATTTCAAACGACTCCAGTCTATTCCAAACACCCTGATATCCTCGGGGCCTTTTTTGTATAGAAATTACAAGATATGATAGAAAACAACATTAAACGAACTTTGATCAACTTAAAAATAGCCAACCAAAAAATCGCAAAAACTTCAACCGTTACGATGAGCTAAACTGCGATCATTCAAACTAAACATTTAAAGTTTTTATCTTAGCATCGTATCATCATATTTAATCTTGTTATCACTAATGATGCTTCCAATTTTCAATCAAAATTCGCAAATGTGCACGAAACTTCGTCACCGTCTTTCCGACGTCAACGTCAATGCTCCATCACAAAAGATCTGAACTACCGATATCGATATTATCAGATTTTCACCATAAGAATAAACTAACAAAATCCGTAAATATTTAAAGATTCTTTCGTTATAAGATTTTTTCTTTGATAGTTAATAAACCTAAATTTACCTTTACAAACTTATCTGAAACCGTAGAGTGCTTACGTTACGTCTGGTCATTGCTTGATCTATCTGCCTCTATCTCCACGTATGGCAGATTCTTGCATATTCATTCTTGCAGTAACAAAATTTCTCTTGAGTAACAATCCTGAACGCACGCTCCGTTATTTCAAATGTCTACAAGTTTACGCCCCTACATCCCTCCATTTATCACATTTTAATACGCCCGAGTGCTGTAGTCGCGTCAGATTATTGGCTGATCTATCTGTCTCTATTTGATACCTTTTTATCCCGCTTCGGTTAGATTCTCGCTTAACTTACCATACAGACAGACAGACAATTCTTACAGTTTCGACCAGCATTAACAAAACGACGTGTCCACTAATCTGTATTTCTGATCCGAAGTTATTGATTTCGAGTTAATTACAGTCAATTTAATTCGATTTCTGTTAATTAATTCATCAAATTTCTCTGACGTTTTTGGTTACAAGAAATATGCGTAGGCAGGCTAAATTACTCTACTCGTAACCTCACCAAAAGATTTACAGATAAAACTAATATGTTTCTTCCGCTGTCTGCCACCTGTTTGAGCATAGTCTGTATAAAAAAACCCTGATCTGGAAGCCTTTTGTTTCTTTCCATTGTTTCTTACTTGAACTTGTGTTGACAAATTAGTTTGTTTTGCTAACTTTTTGAATATGTGATTAAATCTTAAACCAATCCCAAGAAGAGTACTTGGTAACGCGATCAAAAACTGAGCAAATCGATTTTTATCTTTTGATATTAACAAAGGAAAAGCTAACAAAAAGTTAAAACAATAAGCTTCCAGACCAGTGTTTTTTATGTGAACTTTGGTTAGAGTTATAATTTGTTCCAAACAGAATGCATTTATTTCGAGTTTATTGACCAACTCCACCGCACTTTTTCAGGTCTAAAATGTGGGTAGACTCACCGTTCCAATGAGTAAGACCCCCCTGTAAACGAAACACGATATCTAGTGAAATTTCGGACTTAATTGACGTAAGTTACCGTACGTACTAAGCAAACGCTCAGCTGGCACACAACGTTGTTTCAACGTTTATCTAACGTTCACAACGTCCATATAACGTTAGATGAACGTTGAAACAACGTTGTGTGCCAGCTGGGCGTTATACGTGAAATCTTTATGTTTCTGTAGCTTATAATTTTCTACTTGTATGGGTCACCAAGGACCTCTTGTCTGTTGTAGAGGTACTTGCTCCAAAGTTTTACGACCCCCCCTCAGTCACCTTTCAAATCACTCAATCACAATCATGCAAAAGAAATTTCCAAATCACGTTATCACGAGTTAAATTCCCTTTCTATCATGATCACGTTGATCACGTTGGTTTCTCTGATCACGCAAATCACGCACTTTAAAATCACGAAATCACTAACTCGAAAAAACGCCGACCACGCCATCACGAAAACTGCTGGGGGGGGGGCTTCTTTTACAGAAAAAAGAAGCACAATTGTGAACGCTTTCAGAATCTTAAAGTAGGAGATAAAGAACTGGGTACACGCTTTAAAACTCCTGAATTCAAACAGCAAGTTTCCCAACTTAATGGGTGTGGTACTGAAATTAGTTAACATCCATGGTAACAGGAAATTTATCGGCATTTTTTGAATAATAATGAACGATTTTAAATTACAGTCCAAAAATTACATTATTCCTATAATCATTAGTTTTTTTATGTAAATTCATTTTGCTATGGAAATTGAGAAACAACCGAATGATAATGATTTTATTATCTACACCGCAAACTAATGAAGAACTTCCACCTTTGAAGGAAAAACACATTTCCAATATTTTTCAAGTAATGGGCTTTTCCAGAAAAAAACCGTATACCTTATCGGGGAAAACTTCGTCGGGGAAAAGTGACAAAATTTTGGCCAAGTGACGAATATTTTTCCCCGACGAAAATTTTCCCCGACCAAGTTTTCCCCGATATAGTACCCCCTGTTGAGGAGGTCCATTTCCGTTCCAAAGGGGTAAGGTTTGATACGTGCCGGAATTCCATAGGGAGATACAAAAATCTGTCAAAAATAACTGGAACTCCATGGGGGTAGCCTTTTAAATCCTACTAAAATTCAGAATTCCAGAGGGGTTTAAACCTGAAATTGCCTGGAATTCCAGGGGGTTACAGCATTTCCAGCCACAAAATGATGGACCTGCTCAACAGGGGATATACGGTTTTTTCTGGAAAAGCCCAATGAATGATCGTCTTTTCTCCAGATCCAAGGTTTAAAATTCGTTTTTTAAATTTCCTGCATGTAGATCCGAGGGGGGGGGGTACTAGGTTCGCGAGATGACGGGTATGCCTGAGCCAAAGTTCGAAAATCGACCCTTGGAGAGGCTGAATTTCGACGTTTTTGCGACCCTTTGTGAGACTATTTTTTTCAATGTTGTCAATTTTTTGACATTTTTGCCACCCTAAGAGTGAAAACTATTTTTGAAAACTAAATTTCCTCAAATTTCAGCCAGAATTTTCAAATTTTAGTCCAAATTTTAAGAACTTTATGACCCTCAATTTATTGAGACTGAATTGCTTTTTAATGGTTTTTTTACCCCTTTGAGGGACTTTTGAGAGTGTGAAAAAGGGACCCTTGTGGCTCGCACATACCCGGCATCCATTTTGCTTAAGTACGGGGGGGGGTACTACAATCAATCCTTTAAAGGTCTCGTTTTTATTAATTAGGCGGAGAAGTGTTGTCAAACTTAATGACTTACTTAATTTGCATGTTCGCAATATTAGCTTCTAGAATCTTAATAATTAACACTTGGTCCAAAGTAATGTGTCATCTTTTAGCATCCAGTTATCATCCATCTAATCCAGTCTAATAGGTATTTCCAAAACAAAGAGCTTAAGAATAACAGTATTAATTGAGATGAGTCAATTAATTTTATGACAACTCCCCTTACCGACTAGCTAATACAATGTAACTAGCACCTGTGAACCGTCAGTTTTCCCTCTAAATCTGGAAAAACTTCACTTAAATACACGTTTTCTTATAAAAACAAACTATATAAGAACATAAAGCTTCGATGGCCAAAATCATTTTAAGGCTTTCGGACTCTAAAACACCTGATTTTTTAGGAAAAATGGACAAAAATACTCATAAAATGAAAAAAATAAGAAAATGTTAAGAACATTTTATGTTTGAAACTCAAAAGGTTAAAAACATCCAAAGGCTTCAAATATTTTGGATGTTCTTATAAAAAACGTGTAGTTGGCATGTTAGCCTTAGCTAACATTTGTTTTTAAATAATTAACACTTGGTCCAAAAGTAATTTTAGCATCCAGTCATCATCCCTCTAATCCAGTCTAATAGGTATTTCCAAAACAAAGAGCTTAAGAATAACAGTATTAATTAAGAAATGAGTCAATTTAATTTTATGACTACTCCCCTTAACTACTAGCTAACAATCTAATCAACACCTGTGAATAGTCAGTTTTCTCTCTACATTTGGAAAAACTTAGATATCACTTTGTTCACACGAAATTGATTCAGACTTATTCAAAGAGGTGGGCTGAGCTCAAAACGTTATAATCATCTGAGCTTAAAAGATCTTCAGTTACTAACACAACAAATTTAGATGACAGTATTTTCATGTATGCGTCATTGGTACGTCGATGGTAAGATTTTTAAAAGAACAAACTATGTAAGAACAAAAGGCTTCAGTAATGGCCAAAATCTTAAGAACTAGTTAAGAACATTATAAGGCTTTGGGCTCTAAAACACCAGAATTCTTAGGAAAATGGACAAAAATACTCAAATTATGGTGAGAATATAAACATGTTAAGAACATTTTTAGGCTTAAAACTCAAAAAATTAAGAAGATTGGAAGGCTTCAATAATTTTGGATGTTCTTATAAAAAACATGTAGTTACTTTGTTCACGCGAAATTGATTCAGACTTATTCAAAGAGGTGGGCTAAGCTCAAAACGTTACAATCATCTGAGCTTAACAGATCTTCAGTTACTAACACTGCAAATTTAGGCAATAATATTTTTATGTATGTGTCATTGGTACAAGATTTTTATAAGAAAAAATTTTACAAGAACATATGGCTTCGATGGCAAAAATGTAATAGGAACAAGTTAAGAACATTTTTAGGTTTTTTTTGTGGTCAATAAAACACTCAATCCTTTTCGGAAAATACTTACGACAAAAAAAGTCGAAAAAGGTGAAAATTAGTTTTTTATAAAAACTCAAAGATTTAAGAACATCTGAAGCCATGAACAGTTTTGTTCTTATAAATAAACCTAAAGAATGATTGAAAACTTGTTCCTCTTCACAGCTAATCCTACAACCCTCATTGCTAGGAGATTCTGAAACCGTTTTTTGTAGCCAAGCTTATATTCTTGTAGTATTCTTTCCCACAGTTCGTCAAAAACCATGGTAACGGTTGTCTTTAGTTACATGGTAAAACGATTTTGTGGCCTCGTAAATTACGTTACCATTCTTTAATAATAACAAAAGCTTGACATGGGAAGTAAAAATTGATACACGCTTCTTTTTTTATGAGAATATCTTCTATAGGAATATCAGGGTGAAAATTGGCCAAATCGTAAGAATACCCTAAGAATACCCTCTAGGGTGAATTTTTACAGAATTTAATAAGAATACAGTCATTATGTATTTGGTTAACAGAAAGATGCTTCCTTTGTTAGAGATAAATTTAAGTTTTGAGGAAGAAATGTAATTTTAACCAAAATGTTCACTCAATAGTCCAAAACTCTCAAATTGATCATTTCTCATGTTTGTAAAAAAGTCAAGTCTAAAAAAGTAAGAATACGTTAAGAATATTTCACCCTCAATTTTGGCACTTTCTTAAGAATACTTGACCCTCATCCAAAGTACACTATTCTTATGAAAAAAATCGATAATACTTCAGAAATCTTTAAAAGAATCACCGTAGGGTAAATCACTAGTGTCAAAATATGAAGGTCAAAAGGCCTGACATTGACTGGCTAAAGACCATGGGCACGTAATTGAAGTATTATTACTTCCGAGTAAAATATTTCATTTTTTCATAATTTTTTTTTATTTATGAAAATAAACCTATTATCAATATTTACAAAAAGATCTTTAACATTTACTATAACCCTCCGGACCCACTGATGTAGCTGTTTTATTCCATTCTGAATGTTTATAATGACATGTAGGAAATCCAGCAGCTAAAAAAAAGACGATATGGGCTATTTTCGAGCTTATGCTTTTTATGAAATAAATCATAGCTCTAGTTTAGACCGCCGACTTTCTGCCCTGCCTATTCTAATTGTTAGAGTAATAGGCAGAGTAATAGGCAGAAAGAGGGCACGAAGTTGGTTGTTAAATTCTTTGCTTGGTAAAAGTTTGAAAGAAGACATTGCATTGACGTCAAATGAGGGCTATACATCATTTTAGACAGCCCATTTTATGCCCTATTTATTTCACAATTAAATTAGTGGGCCGTCTAAACTAGAGCATACTGTCCACTAAAAATCTGATAGATACTAGTAGCATGTGTTTTCTTTGTTATGATACTATTGAATCTCCAATGTTCCTCTAATGTTTTAAAGTAAAAAAATCTAGGTTTTGTGGGCTTTAATGTTAAATCAAGCTAAGTTTTCCTGTCTTATCTATCTCGACTGAGATGAAAAACAATGACAGGGGTTAACAATCAGCAATATACGATGATCACCAATACCATTGTTGCTCAGATCCCAAAAATGGTCACACACTTTAGCTTCGACGCCTTTTATAACTCCTCACTCCTTTAAAAAGAAGCTGTATGAATATATCAATTTACCAACCAATGAGATAAATTTTTCATTTTAGCACGATATGTTCGTTTAGTGTCTTATCAAAGTCATCAGACGGCATAGGTTTACTCTCCTTCAACGGTGATAAACTTGTAACTCCCTTTATTTCACGACTCAAAGTGTTCGTTGGTGAATCTTTACGCTCCGTTATTTTAGGGTCTACAGGCAGACTAGCTTTTCGCGTTCCAATCAGTGCTGGAATTATAGTCTTCAACGCTGATAGTCTATTCAGACCTGAATTTGTTAAAGAAACAGACTCAGTTGCCATCACATCGAAAGTTTTTGATGATATTTTAGCACCAGACTGTAATGGTGCTCCAGATTTCTCTTTGTCGATATTACCAGAGTTTTCAGATGTTGATGATAATTGAGGTTTAAATTCCTCCTGAACTACTGATGCTACAATATGTTGCTTTTTGTCATCTATTGGAACATCTTTCCCTTTTTGATTGAGTGAATTTAAAGCGACTGACAGATCTGGTTTTGCAAGTGAAGGTTCAACGATAGCTGATTGTTGTTTTGTTTCTGTCAAAGATTGATGGGCCGGTATCGTGAGATTTGTTTTATTTACGGAAGCCGTTTCAGCAGTTTTATTGGTGATCGAAGCTCCTTGTTTAGGTTCTGCTATTAAAGGTTGTTTATCAACAGGCTTCGTATTCACCGGAGCTGCTGGTTCTGGATCTGGTCCACCAGTATTCTCAAAGACTTCATGATTTACCAAGCTACTTTTAGATTCACCTTGACCACCATCACTTTCGACGACAGTATAAAACCTGTTACCATGTTTGATTTCATAAGTTCGTGAGTGTTGTTCAGGATTAGTAAATAGTTTGATAGTGTAACCAGGGGCTAATGAGTTGATTGGTGAAGTCGGTTCAGATAGTGAAGATTTTTCAAGCAACCTACGTGTAAAATAAAGATTGGTAACAATGAGTTATTCGAGTTATTTCGAACACCGCCCTGTATCACAGCCCCGGTGGAAATTTTTTCCTCAGTGGCGATAAAAACTCCTATTGAAATCTCAATGGGGATAGAAATTCTATTGTTTCAAGGTTAAAAAATCCAGTGGGGATGGGAGTGCAACTTTTAAACATGAATGGGGATGAAATCAAAGTCAATTTCCCAGTGGGGCTGAAATTTCAGGGTATTTCTCACCGGGGGTCCTAGCGGGACTGAATTCAGCCTCCAACGAAAATAAAATGTTACTAGTAAATATGGATTACTACAATTAAATTGAAATTACATCTGAAAGAAATTTGAAATTAAGAATTAAAATATTTTAAGGCCGGTATCCGCTTTTGTGGGGAATGAGCGAAAACTTTTTAACATATTTGTATCGTCATTGTTTGAAAAATGAAGCATTTCCATATGGCAAATCTGACGTGACAGTTTAAAAAAGTTGAGCTTCTTTTAGCTTTTTATTTTTTTGCTCGAAACTTTTTTAATGATGTAATCGAGGAGATCGGCCTTTACGGTTTTTGATAAATTTAAGCTTTGAAGATATAAATCAACCTGAGAAAAAAACCTTTATTGTAAAAAAACCCTACTAACTTGGTTTTGCTCAAATTCTCTCCCATCACAATCGTTTCACCAGCTTTAACCGGAAATTTTGTCTTCATGATCGCATCAGTACCACCATCATCAACAAAAAACGTCATATTTCTCTGCCTTCCCGTCACCGGTGCTGCAGCTTGATGCGCCATTTTGAATCTCCTTAGCGACGCACCAAACAATTTTTTTGATTTTTGTTTACTTTGGATCACACTGGCGACTGATTCTTCTTCGAAATTCTCGTCATCTTTGCTTGATTTTCCCTCCTGGAAAACGATCGAACGAGAATGACTAAATAATTGTAGTACAATTGGTCTAATGTCAGAATCAATTAATGAAGTATAAGCCCAAAGAGCTAGAATCTGTAACCTTTCTCAGGCAAGAAAAAGTGAAGCCTTATAATATACGCCATATTTCTGACGACGGATTGAACTTAGTGGTTTCTTTGTTTGCGAGTGGTATATTATTTTAAATCTAGCGGGAAATTTTAGTTTCGATCTGTATTTTGTATAAAAACCATGCGGCCTGCTCAAGGCCTTGTGACTTTGGTAGGATTATACGGCTTCAAATCCTACCAAGGAGATTTTATACTTCATTGGTCAGCATCCCTCATCTAATTTTCACACCCTTCTTTAGAGATGGGAATAATAGGATGGTCGGAATCACTGATGAAAATTATATTTCTTTGCTTATCGATCAGAGAGAAAAAATATTTTGTCTACCAGTAATTCCGATCCTCTTACTATTCCTATGTCTAAAGAAGTGTGTCGGGATTAGAAGAGGGATGTCGACATTAGACCAATGGTCTTTAGTTCGCCACATCCCCTTACCTTTGAGTATACACGAATATTTAACGTATCTCGAAAATAATGAAGCTGAATGTGAATGGAAACTCAAAAGTCTTACTGATGCCAATCCCGGCAGAGTATCCAAATCAGCCCGAAGATATTAGTATGTCATCAAAGCAGATGCTAAAAATTTCATATTTACCTAATGGCAACACTTCAATTAAACACCACTCATACCTCTAGATGTGAGTCTTCGATTGTATCTTCCATCCCTTGTAACTTGTTCCCATTCTCCTTATCTCTCTCCTCCCCAAGCCCCTCATTCTCTTCATCTGACGTCACATGTCCTTTCACTTTATCAAGCATGTGAATTGACATGTCTTCTTCTTCGTTGTCTTCTTTGTCAAAACGATGTTTTCGTTTCTTCTTCTTGGGGTGCATTGATGAATCTTCATCATTATCTTCGCTAGTTGACTGTAAGTAAGAAAGAAATAAAGAATATACACGTTATTTATAAGAACGATCTATATTAATACAATAATGACCGGTTAGTGAGGGCTGTACTGAGAAATATTGCCCGAGGTCAAGTAACGATCGAGCTTGCGAGGTTGTTGCGTTGACCGAGGGCAATATTTTCAGTACAGCCCGAAAAAAACCGGTCATTATTGTATTTGTTAACTGTTTCCTTCAGCTTCGATTGATTTTTAGTGCTTTATTCAGGAAAATAGCAAAATAAAGCGAAAAAAAACAAGCGAAAAGAGATAAAAAATTGTTATAATTTCTGACGTCAGAAATAAAAAATGAGAGAAATGATGTCAACGCATTGTTCATTTTCCTTTGAAAAAGTGACGTCACAATGAATTTTCCTAACGACGGGCAACTCTGGACAATGTAGGCCCATCGTCATGCGAAAAGAACCAATTGCATTGCGCAAAAAGTCGTGTAGCCCGCTAAGAACATTTACATGTTTTTTTAATAAGCTTCTTTATGCTGTAAACTAGACAGTCTCTACCCCACGGGTGCACGTGCTAAAACCAAGTCCAAACGTCAGAGAACACCCAAAATAAAATTTCCACCACAAACTCTCTTTAAAGTGTTCTTTCGGGAAGCAGCAGCATCGAGATTTTTCCGATGTTTCCAGTCTGAATAGACCTATAAATTACATCGCGCAACGCTTACCTCGTTACCTCAAAAAAGTAACACTGGACGCCACAAGGGATTTGATCACTTTAGTAATGGTTCATAACGAGGCAGTCGTTTCTCTTAAAATAATTTATGAAAAGTTATTATCGTACCTCGTTTGTTTCTTCGTCATCAGAAAACTTCTTCTTCTTTTTCTTTCGCCCTCCTTCCTTCTTCTTAGTTGTTGGGAAGGGAACTTTCTCATTTTCCTGCTCATCCTCGTCATGATATTCCAAACCAAAATCTTCCTCATCCTCTCCCTCTTCTAAATCGGCATCTTCATTAGACAAACGATGTTTCTTTTTGCCTGCTCTGTGTCTCAATTTACGATGCTCAAGCCTTCGATGATGTCGTCTGTTGCCCTCCTCCCCTTGTTCTTCGTCACCCTCCTTCTCGTCTGCGTCAGGATGCTTCCTTCTTAAATGTTTGTTCCTGACAGACTTTGTCACGTCTTCCTCATCAACTTTATCTTCAGTATCTTCTTCATTTGAGGTAGTATCCCCCTCCCCGAACACTTTCTCTTCAGCTTCCTTATCTTTTCCACCCTTCGGCCTCTTTTTTGTCTTCTTCTGGTCTTTCAGTGGGAAGGATTCTATGTTCAAGTGTTCTGTCTTCTTATCTTTTCCCTTCTTCTTTACCTCCGTTGAACTGAATTTTGGTACTGAGTCGTCTAACCTAAAGTTAAAAGTAAAGAAAATCAAAACGTTATCCTCTTTTTCCCGATTTTAACCCAAACAAAAATGCTTTAAAGTATTTAGAGTCACCTAACCGGGAAGCAAAAGAAAAAGAAAACAAAAGTTCCTACACAAAATATGATCCCAGCTAACCTCACATAAAAATACAAGTTCACAATAAAGATTTGCAACTTACCTATCATTAGGTTGACTCATGGACATTCGATTCGCCGTATCCGTAACCAGTTTCGAGAGTTGGTTATCCAACGCTTCCAAACTGTTGGAAGGTTCGTTTTTCAAAGCTGCAAGACTGTTGGCGGGTTCATTGTTGATGCTTTTTTCTTCTGGTGAAACTTTTGTTACTTTATAAAGGCTTCCTTTGTGCATAACGTACGAAGAATCTTTCTCTGGTGCACCTTGTGATTCGTTTGTCATGTTTGCTGCTTCCAGTAGACTGAAAGAAAAAGTTTACTTAAAATTTATCACAAAAGTATATGGACACTTTACTTTTTTGACAATTTCTCAGCATATATTAATGCTATGTTAAAAAGTTATAAAACATTGGAAAGATATTTCAGGAAGAATAATTTAAAAGATAGAAAAAAAGAATTTCGAAATATCGAAAATTAAAGAAGAAAAGTGAAGATGAAAAAACTGATAAGAATTGTTCTAATGGCTCAAAAATCATGACATCAGACTTTTTAGAACATTTGAATCTTGCTGAGTTCAAATCTGTTTCTAGATTTTTCGATTTTTTCATAGATAAAAAGCAGGTGATTCTTGCTGCTTTTGGTCGATTTAAGCCGTTGAGGGTACAAAAGCCACGAGGATTTGAAAGTATCTCTTTTGATCTAGAAAATTTTTCTCAGGGTCAACTTTCTAAGATCCCTAGTAGATGCCCCCAGAGTGGTTTGCGTGATGTCGTGATAGGGACTTTTTCTAGTGTGATTACGTGATTTAGAAATCTTTTTTTCGTGATTGCGTGGTCAGAGGCCAAAACGTGATCGTGATTTGAAAATTTTTTGAGCCGTGATGTGTGATTTGGACTTTTCCAAAGTGATGCGTAATCATCCAATTTTTTTGCTGAGTTACCGCTGGGGAGACCTCCTAGTGTTCCCCACTAACGCTTGAAGAAAGTCAAAAAACCATCTTTTTAAGGTAAGGAAATATTTCTAAGGGTCACTTTCCGGAGATCCGGTCCGCACATACCCGAGATTCTCCATCCCCCACTACGTTTGAAAAAAGTAGTACCTTTTCAATGGATCAACTTCAACGACGTGTTTAGTTTCACCGACTGTTTCTCCCATCTCCTCCTTCAAAAATAATTTGTTCGGATTAACCAAAGCTGATGGTTGTGGTTGTTGTTGTGGTTTTGGTTCCGCTCCGCCATCTTTCATTCCTTTCACCATTTTAATGACATTCTCAAGCCTCTCTACTGATCTATCTTGGTTGTCAGTCCTATTGAGAAATATTAAGAAAATATTAATCAAATGGTCAATCGGTTCCGTCGTTTGTTTACTTCCCAGACTAAGATTTCACTGTCACTTTTCTAGTGGGGAAAAACCAGGACTCAAGGTAGTTGAGAAATGAGCTTCAGAAAGTTAGGCAGTTTCAAATGTTTTTCAGAAAGTTTCTGGCCAAATTTCTGTAAAATAGTAAAATACAAGCAGGTCGTACAGGTGCTAACTATGATCCTGAATGTTATCATGCTGTTAAGATAAAACAGGGGCATTTAATATGATACAGCACCGTTGAATATAATATTGATGGTTTTGAATGATACAGAGGGTGTTGAATGGTACAAGGGGTTGTTGAATGATTCAAATGATTGTTGAAAGATGCAGGGGTTGTTGAAAAATACAAGGTGTTGAATTGGAGAGTCAAAAGATGTGGGTGTTGAATGATATAGGGTTGTTGACTTAATTAAATGATAAAGTTTGTTAATTGACTTACGTATTAAAAGAAATGGAAACATTCAAATCTGGTTCTTTGATATCGATGACTTTGTTTGGTCTTGGAGCTGGCGGCAAAGGAGCTTGGGCCGGTTTTGTTTGATCCAACATATGAATGGAGTTTGGCGAAGAAGCTGGCGAACCTTCATTTAAAGCTGAAGACACAGTCTCGCTCTTTACGGCAGATGTCTCCTTTTTTGGTTCATTTTTTAGCATTGCTTGGTTATTTAGTGTTGAATTATTGCTATCAACAGCGATCCAATTATTGGTGATTTTGGAGGTTGTTGGTGACGCTGTTGCAGTATTGACAATCGTCGTCATTTCATCGCCACCTTGTCTCGGTTGCTGGTCCTCAGGTGATTCTTTCACCTCTACAACTTCTGAAGGTACAACTTCAGCATTTTCAGAAGGTGGTGTTGTGTCAACCTCTGTGGTAGGAGCATATTCTGAAGGTGCCTTATGTTCTATTTGAGGTGATTTTTGATCAGATTCAGGCTCATGGTGAGCTTTGTTACCTTCATTATTAGTCATTGCGTATATTTTAGTTTTTGTAGAATCACTCTCAGCTTTGGTGAATTCTTCTCTATCATCCTCTTCTTGTTTCGGCTTCATTGGTGTGATATCAACAGACTGGGTATCTGGCAGCGTTAAATAAGCGAATTGTTTGTTGTCCACTTTCTTCTTCTTCTTCTTGGTCTCTTTCTTATGTTTCTTTTTAATATATTTCAACATTTTACCTTTCTCTTGTCCCTTTTCTGTATCTTTGTCTGTAGCTTGTAGTAGTTTCTTTATTTCATTCACAGAAGGTTTAGGATTCTTCTTCGATGCAGACTTTTTACCCTTATTCATACTTGTTTTACGCTTCTGGACGTTTCCTTTGTTTTCAGAATTACGAGGCTCCTGTAGACTAACCTGTTCATGAAAAATATCACTCGCAGACATTGATCTGTCGGCAGAAGGCTGATTTTGTGTCCCAACAGAATCCTTTGTTGTATAGTATACCTCATCACCAGTAGGCCCTAATGGTACTCTAATCTCTTTAGGTTCAGGCTGGTAAGCCTCCTTCATCTCATCTTCAGCAGGCCCTAACGGTACTTTATAGCTTTTCGGTTCCGTTTGGAAAGCTTCTTTTACCACATTGTTGTCTAACCTGTAATCTTTAGGCTGGGGTTTATACGCATATTGATTCAACTGTGGTTCATCAACCATATCATTAAAAGGGTCAACGAAATTCTCCGTTGCTTTCCCAATAGGTCCATTACGTTCGTCCGGCATCAAACGAACCGAATCTTGAGGGTGGATACCGAACATATCACCTGCCAAATCGTTAGCAAAATTTCCAACATCCGCCCCATTTCGAGAACGTTTGTATTTGAATTTGTTAAAATAAGGGTCTACGTTCTCGACAGTTATGTGATTTGAAATGGTTTTCAGCCTTCGCTTTGAGAAATGTCTTTTAGTGGAAAGATAGGGTGAACAATTCAACAAGCCAAAGTAGCAAGCCAGCAGTACAATGGATATAGCGTTCATCGTGTTAAAAAGGTTTATCTCTGGGAGTTTTCTTCTACTAGTTTCAATCCCCAATCACAAGTCACATGACAGATTTGTCAAATTAGAGCCATGCTCCAAAATCAAATATTTGATTTACAGTACTATAATAATGTACCGATAAATTTCACAAAAGAAACAATAAAATCTCAGCCATTTTTGACAACAATTTTGATTTTGTTTCATTCAGAATGATTTTTTCTTTCTTTTTATATAAACATTCGAAACATTGTTCGATATAATGCTGAAAGTGTGCTCTTTATTTCTTTTGTTTGGTAAACATATTGTAATTGTCTCGAATAGTAATTGCTTTCAAATTACTTATGCTAAAATATATCTGCACTTCTTCAGGCTCTGAGCAGGCTCACCGGAGGCCAGACCAGACCAGACATTGTGATACTGAAGATTAAATGTTAAGTTCCTGTCTTCACCCCTGGAATTCTTTCATTTTCACCTCATTGGCATGCGGGACCTCATTACATTTTCCCCACTTGAAACACATTTACCTAGATCCTGATCTATCGTGAATGGAAGCGTACGAAATTTTGGTACTGCAGAAATAGACCGTTTTTATTGCGGTATTTTGAAATCATTAAACTGTTCGGTATCAGAAATAGCCCTTTTTACATCAAAATCCCGGTAATGAGGAGATCTCATTCTTTAGTTTCGGAATTCTGACGGGACAAATGGCTTAAAAACAATAGAAATCTATATCAAAAATAATTTTGTTTACCCTGTTCAAAAATCAAGACAAAATTATACAATGTTTTGGAAATCAGAGCCCTCACAGCCCCGTGGCCTTATAACGTAGCAATTGGCCCTGATGTGAAAGGGGTATAAAGATGCTCAATGCCTCTATTTGGCAAAATTTCTGTACATAGGGATTGGGGTAACAGATAGTAATGATCAAAATAACACCCCTGTCTCACAGCCCCGGTAGAATATTTTCCTCAGTGGGGATAAAAATTCCTATTCAAGTGTCAATGGGGATAGAAATGTTATTCTTCCAAGGTTAAAAAATACAGTTGGGGTGGTTTTGAAGTGCAATTTCTAAACATTGGATCTCGAATGGGAATGAAATCAAAGTCAAATTCCCTATGGGGCTGAAATTCCGGGGTATTTCCTCACCGGGGACGAAATTTTTGCCAAATTTCCCAGTGGGTCTGTGACAGAGGGATGTAAAATACTTTTAGAACCTAATCATCATAAAATTCTCCTCTTCCATATCGTACTATATCATGACTGAACACCTATTTACAGAGCGATTAATATCCCTTTGCTGCATATCATTAACCAATTTGTATTTAAGGCCTTTGAAACGATAAATGAATGAGCTTCATTCTAAAAATATATAAATGACTACTAAAAGGAAATTTCTGACATTTTTTTAAATCCTATGTATGTTTAGCTCTTTATTTACATCAATGTGTTAGGTCCAATGTCACTGAAATCGTACTATGGAATAAGAACATTATAAGGACATTTTAAAGCCTTGCATTCTCTAAATCACTGCAATCATACTATGGAATAAAAACATTATAAGGACATTTTAAGACCTTGCCGACTCAAAATCACTGAAATCGCATTATGCGGTCTTTAAGCGCCAATAGACTCCGAAAAAACTAAATTACTTGCTAGAGGAAAGGACCGAGTTCAGTACTAGGCCGATGTGGGGTAATAGGTTTGCGAGACGACGGGTATTTCTGAGCAAAAATTTGAAAATCGATCCTTTGAGAGACTGAGTTTCTCCAAAAAAACTACGATCAAAGATGGCGAATATAGCTTGGTCCAGGGATATATAAAGGTCAGTGGTTGTAATGGTATTTTACTGACCAAACTTAGCAACAGTCCTTTGAATTAACAAGATGACTTCGATAAAATCGCATGACAAAAAATTGGAACAAATTGGGCTCGTAATTTGATTAGTTTTTTAATACCTTCGATAAGTGTTTTTCTTGCCAAATCATACCTTTCACAACACAAGTTTTTAAGAAACATATATCCAAAATTGTCTTGTCTCTGTTCTCAGGACCCCTAAGCAGTTTTGCCCTGGAATGGATTCGGGAAAAGATCATAGTTATATGTCGTCCAACGTTTGTGTTAGTTCCATTATATCTCAAGACTCTAACAAATCAGTGTTGCTTTCTCCTGGGGAAGAGGTACTAGGTTTTACAGGATGACGGACATGTCACCCGGCTTTCAATCCTCGGATCATTAGCGTGACTAAAAGGGAGGAAAAATTCGAAAATCTTGTGAATTTTATGATCCTCATTGGGACTAATTCTTCCAAATTTCATTTTCTGATTTTTCAACCCTTTTTCAACCCGGCACATACTCCTACCCTCACTTGCCTAACCTGATTTCTTAGGTATCACTCGTTTTAAGATTTTAAAGTCATTTGATATGAGACAGTCATTATTCAATACATCACCAAAAAAGGATCGTGTATAATATTTTGCCGATTTCCTGTATTCCCCCTTTTAAAAGGTATTAAACTTCCGTTTAAAATAAATAATGCAATAATTTTTAATCCTTAAATGATCTTAATTCGTCCCACCTAGCTTCTCTCTATTTCCTCAAATCTTAAAAAGGAGTAAATTCTTTGGTGTATAATGCATAGTAAGTAAATTCTAGAAAATATATCAAAGAGATTTTCTATTTAAGAACATTTACTCGTTTCGATTCATAGTAGAATGCTGGCTAAACATTGGGAGAGACTTAATTATTTCTAAAAGAGCTAGCCTGTACCAAACTCTTCTTCACTGACTGAAAAGATATAGCGACACACGGCAAGTTTTTTCAAAATATAAAAAACGCCCGTGGGTGGGGTGGCACAGGCTATAAAAGGGTCAGCTATGAACTACCTTTTATCTAAGTGTAACGCACATACGTAGTGTAGTACGGCAATGTATATGTGTCTACGCGGGAATAAATTCGGAAATTTCCGTAGATGTCGAGTCTCTTTCACTGGCGGATTTAAGACAATAGAGCAAGTACGTCGGAAACATGCGAAGGAGTACAACGCTAGTTAATTGACAATGAAATTACATTTACAAATCCCTTCCCCTGATAAGCTCGATAGGGTCTAAAACCATCTATGTCTTTAAAGACAAGCTATGAATCTTTATATCTCGAGTTAGATTTCCTGGATAATATGCTTATAGAAAACCAAATATTTGCCACCAGCCAGTTCGAGGCATTTTCATAATAAAGCAAGTTACGCATCATCATAAAATCACCAAGGGAGTAATTACAATTAATTAATGTCCATTCTTTTTTGTTTTTCATCTCATCAAAATGTTTCAAAGGATTAACATGGGATTACTCTTTTAATACATGTTTTTTAAAAGAACAAATTATATAAGAACATACAGGAACATAAGTCTTCGATGGCCAAAATGTTAAGAACATTTTAAGGCTTTGTGGACTCAAAAGCGCCCGTTTTCTTAGGAAAATGGGTAAAAATGGTCACAAAATGGTCAAAATAAGAACTTTTTAAGAACATTTTTAGGTTCGAAACCTAAAAAGTTAAGAACATCCCAAGGTTTCAAAAATGTTGGATATTCTTATGTAAAAAAACGTGTAAAAGAAAGTCATTATCTATACGAGGCATGATGATGGCTTGAGGTAATAACTGAATAAAAGAGAAAATGACAATGATGACAATCATTTAGTCAAAATTATGTTCTGGATGCTTTTTCTCTTCGTCGTTTGTCGTTCATTTAATGAAAAAGATCGGTTGGTGTCTGTTTTCGTGATTGAGAAAGTTGTATAGCGATTTTTCCGTGTCATTAGCCTGGGGTCCACTTGAGGCTTTTTGATATCCCGGATGGCACGATTAAGTGGCCCGGTTTTATCACAAATTTATGTAAAACTCGAAGGGCTAGATGTCGTGCTTTAAGCTCTTCCGAGCAAAAAAAAGTGAATATCGCAAAAATTATTGATGCTATTGTTTTTGAAAACCCACGACTCTTCTTATTGGTCAAGCGCTGAAATTCTATTGTAATGACGTGGCCTATATAGGATTTCCTACCTAACCTCGGCACGCTTTTCAGCCAAAGCACGACATCTAGTCATTCGGGTTTTATAAATTTATGGGTAATATATGGAAGTTCTCAATTTTGGGCTTTTGCTGAAGCGGAGTGTGAAACAGTCCACCAGAGTTTACTTAATTTTGAAAGGTAAACAATGGACGAAGAAAGTTCTTTGTTTTAAATAGGGTATTGCAAGTTGCTTTTTGTTACTACTGTAGGATTTTGTTTGTTCTTATTTCAAAATGGTAACCTCCGCAATTGCTCCTAGTCTATGGTATCATTGGATATCCAGAACGTATTATTTGTTGATGTTTTTTAGATTGATTTACGGTGTATTTTATCTCGATCGCTCATGACAAAAGTTTCAGAATGTACTGTAACAAATTTTTTTATTATTGCCAAAAGGCTGACGGAATCGAAGCCTTGACTTCAAAACCCCGAAGGTGCTGGACTTGAAACTCCTGGATGGGGAATGAGCCCATTTATTCCCCATTCAAAACGCGTGACCCGCATGGTTTCCAGACAAACGCCAGATTGAAAGTAAAGTCCGTCGCCAGATTTCGAAAAATATGCCGCGTAAAACAAAGGAAGAGATAGATTCAATACGTCATTCTCAATGCGGCTCAAATCTTGAGGCTTCTTGTTTGGTTGAGAAAGGTTAAAAATTCATCTCTAGCCCCTTCAGGGCTTTAAACTCAATGATGAAAGCATGAATGAATGAATGGTGAAGTATAGCGTGTCAATGGAAAGTGGGACGGATTTGCAACCTACAGAAATCATTAACGTTTTGTTTCACTTTCACTAGTTAGGCAGTATAGCTCGGAATCATTTTTCATCTTCATTTTTCAAATTTCTTAAATGTTTTTTTTTATGATATCCCATTCATAAAAATCTTTTCAACGCATACAAAACCCTTATCTGATTTGAATTCTATCAAAAGTATCAAAAGTCCGTTGGAGCTTATTACGGGACATACTACATACATACATTCTGCTAATTCAATAAGGGCAAAGTTCAAGTAGACAGCTGCTATTTGAACAATTTGTAACTTAGATAGAGGACAATTTTAATTACATTAGTCGAAACGTTAATTATACTTAATCAATTATGCGGGATAATGAATATGTTTGTTGTTATAAGCAGTCTCGGAAATATATAATAAAAAAATTCTAAATAAGTTTCTAGAGTGGAGTCTCTTCAACTCGAACCTCTATAACTCGAAAGTCTCCTTAACTCGAACCACTTTTATGGTCGCTTCAGTTAACCATGCTTTATAACCCGAAACGTTTTTTTTAACTCTCGAGTGTCTCCTGAACTCAAACCACTTTTCTAGTTCCTTTCATGCCTTATAACTCGAAACTTCCTTAACTTGAACAAACTTGTGTTCCCCGTGCGTGTTCGAGCTATGGAGACTACACTGAAGCAATATCTTCTGAAAAATTGATCCATAAAATATCCACGAAGTGAAAATATAAAATGAAAATATAATCAGATAAAACAAACAAATTTAACACGCTCGTACGTTTGACCCAGGTTGCTTGGTCTCCTACCAACTTGAAAGTAGGCTCAGGTGAAAAAAAAATACCCAAAAATATATAAAAAAGAGAATGTTTTTCCAAAACTTATAATAATACCCAAATAATACCCAATAGCTGATTGGTTGTAAGCGATGTGAAACCAGACAAAGCGTCACTTTCAACCAATCAGCTGTTGGGTCCGTGGAAGACATTGCAATGGTGCATTGGATTCAATCCCGATGGAGAAATTTTAACGGATTATATTGAGACAGGGATGTTACATAGTTACGAACACTTTAAGAATATTTTTAGGCTTAAAATATAGAAAGTTATGAACATCTGAAGGGTTCATAAAGTTATGAACATCTGAAGGGTTCAAAAATAAAAAAAAAACGTGTATTTAAAATTCAAGGCATAGCAATTTCATTACTCAGATTTTATAAGGTGCTTGAAAAGAAATCTTACAAATCCATGAGAAATAAATTGAAAGCTTAAGAAAAATCTACAACAAGCTTTGGTCTTATTTGGTCAAGATTTATCCATTACATTTTCCTTGGATTTGCAATAAAACACAAAACAAATTGTGTTACTTTTTGATTAAGAGGAAAAGTAGGACCAAAAATGAGCCATTCATGATTTACTTTTGCTTCTAAAGGACAGCTCCACTGACAGATATCATTTTTTAGGTGCGAGGTTGTATTGAGGGGAAAAGTAAGGCAGCATTTAGGCTGCTACAATCGGTGACGAAATATAATGGCAATTTTGGGTATTTTCAAGGTCGGGTGAGAATTGCAGTTTCTGTACTTCCACTTTGTTTCATCGGATTTTTCAATTTAGGAGGGATTAAGTGGCTTCCAGGCTATACTCTCAGTCTTATTGGAGCATTTTTGAGTTATTAGATCCTGAGATCCTAAAGTGCTAAGTTTAAGTCTAATGTTAAAACTCAGAGTACGGAATTGTTTCTCCTTTTATAGTATAGTCATACTACTTTGCAGAGACTAGGCAGCATTTATCAGTACAGGTGTTTGCTTAATTATTAGTACCCACCTGTCAATGATGAGCATGTAGCAGAAATTTGTTAGAACGGAGAAAGGATTTTGTATATTAGAGTTAGCCCAAGAATGCCAATGTTTCACAATGTCCAAGATGAGTTTGTTCTGTGAATCTTTGAACTATTAATTTTTTCATTTCCGGGAAAGACTTTACAACAGAACAAGACTAAGACTCTGTAAAGGTACAAGAGTAACTTGAACTGTTGGATTGTCAGTGCAGGGGTTTTTGCGTGGTGTCCATGCATCTGTAAGAAGAAAATAGATTATACCTTATCGGGGAAAAAAATGTCGGGGAATAATTAATCAAGTAAAAATTTCGTCACCCCCTCAAAATTTTGTCACTTTGCCCCGATATTTTTTCCCTGATGAGGTATTTTACCGGGGGAAAAGCGGAACAAGCTAAAAATGCACCGAGAATGTTTCCCTGGGAATGTGAGAACTGGCACTCAACGTTGTTTTAACGTTCAAGTAACATTGATAGCGCTCCGCAACTCATACGTCATAAATATTACTTTTCACTTTTTTTGACATTTTTACGAGTTGCAATCCTACAATTCCAGGCGGCTCAATTAAAGATACGTGCAGGCTGTTATATATCTTTTGCGCGTCAAACGATGCAATTAACGTGCAAAAGAGATTAACGCAAAGGTTGATGGGATTGGAACTCGTACAAACACATCGAGAGTAATGATTACAGTATGTCAAAAATAGAATCTATTTTTAAAATTCAGCGCGGTGCGCTATTGGACGCTATGAATGTCACATGGACGTTGTTTTGACACTATGTGCCGGCTGGGAATGAAATCATACTAATGGATATATCTTTTTTTTCTCAGAAAGTATTTAATATTAAAGCTATAAATGGCAACAGTGGAAGAGGTCAATGACGTCATCATAATAGGAGCCGGCTGGTCCGGTCTTTTATCATGTAAATATGCTCTGGAAGAGAAACTTTCAGTCCGGGTACTCGAGAAACGAGAAGACATAGGCGGAGTATGGAAATTCTCTGACGACCCTAATGTCACGACCGTAATGCGGAACTCGACCACATCAAGCTCAAGCACCGTAACGGAAATCAGTGATTTTCCGATGCCAGAAAGCATTGGGGAATTTCCAAAACACTGGGATATAAACCAATATTTGAATGACTTTGCTGATGAGCATAAATTACGACGATATATCCATTTTAAAACGACAGTCAAGCGCATGTATAAAATCAACGAAATCTGGAACATCGAGACTGAGAATCATAAAGAATATCGAGGCAAAAACGTCATTGTGTGTTCTGGTGTCCATCAAAAAGCAAACATAGATCTGGAGACTGGGTTGTTGAAGAATTTTACCGGTAAGTTTGAATGCATTTCAGTATCCGTTGCGGATTTTGAGATCTTGGATAACAATAGCCTTTTCCCATGATCCAATGGGAAAAGGCTAGTGAATCTAGCTGAATGTAGGGTTTCATGAGAAGATTGACAAAATGTCCAAAAGCAACTACCCGTTAAAGAAATATGGCACGCAACGTTGTGTTAACGATCGTCTAACGTTATATGGACGTTGTGAACGTCAGAAAAACGTTGAAACAACGTTGCGTGTCAGCTGTTTGAATGTTATTTTGTGGATATTAGTTCTTCAAAAAATTTTTGTTTATTAATTTGTTTGTTGTATCGGAAGAAAGCTGCTCGAGATTTATTTTCAAGCAATTTTCCTCCTCGAAACTGCACCTGGACTAATCAAAAATATCTATTCACATATTTTAGGTGATTTACGGCATTCAGGCAATCTGAAAGAGTTTGCGGAGGAGCATCGCGGTAAGAAATTAATGATCATCGGAGGTGGAGAGACTGCAAGTGATATTATGGATGAATGGTAAGACAATCCTAATGGAGGAGAGAGTTTCTTTTATCAACTTTTTAAATAGAAGTTACAATGTATAGCAATGTGCCCTCCCGGGTAAATAGAAGTTATTTCATTGACAGAATTTGGGCAGCATAGCTTTTAGGCAGCTTGCATCCGCTAACGGATTCGTGCTCCTTACAGAGGATGCTTAATAAGAGATATTTTCTTTGTCCAGTGATTTGTCGCCTTTAGCCGATATACGGCTAAAGACATTTTTAGATGGCGAGGGCTTACAACTATATCATTACGTAATGTTTAAATTTTCTGTTATACTACCTGGGGTTTTGTAGAGGTCTGCAATTCAGACTTCATAGCCCCGGGGTCGATGAAAGGCCTTTTTATAAGCTGGATGGTGCGTTTGAGTGCTTTAGTAGTATGGTAGTTCTCAATTTGAGCTTTTGCATCGTAAAATAGTCCGCCAGATTCTAGTTGTTTTAGGAAGATAAAAATGGTGGGGATTGCGACCCGCGTGGTTTCACTCAAACTCCAGATCGAAAATGAAATAGACCGTCTTTTTAAAAAATATAGCACGTAAAAATAAAGCAAGATACGAAGCGTCATTTTAAAAGCAAACAGCGCGAATCTTAAGGCTTCTTAAGGCTGAAGATTCCTCTCTAGCGGTCTCTAGCCCGTTTAGCCCTCAATGGGTGTAAGGATAAATATGTAGCATACCTTTTTACTTCATTGTTTTCACTTGGTGTTATCACGGGAAGATTCGCACAGTCTTTACCTTTTAGATGACATCAAATGCCAACAAAACTCTGAAAAAAGAAGGGAAAGAACAAATTTGATGGTTATTAAAATTACTAATCCAAAATTTCAATTCGTCCTTGCTTTATTTCCCCTTACCATCAAAATTTCCCTCGTGTTTTAACCTTTACTTTAAAAGTTGACACAAAAATATTTACGTCCTGAAAACGTCTCCGTAAACAGGTAACCGCTTGGAACCGCTTCATTCCAAAATAAAATAAGCTAATAAGAGAGAGCCCTCCAACAGTACCGAAATTTGCTGTCTGAAACACCTGTCTGGACGTAAAATTTGATGTTTAAAGTAAAATTTTCATGTAACGGCAAAAAATTGACTGCATCTCTTGAGCAGTGAAAAGGTGCATTTTACCGAATTTTTCTCAATTACATTGCAGTTTGATTACATATCTTATATTTCTGGAGCCCCCCAAAAACGTGTCTGAGGTATCGACAGAATGTACGCTTAAGGGCGGTACATGCCATGAGTGCATATGAGTGCCCACATTTGTCTTGTAAACAAACAATGTAACAATCTCATCTCAATCTGCAGAGCCACTTGCAATACTTTTTGATTTTAATATTAAATAATAAAAAACAGCAAACTAAGGGACTGAGTTCGAGTTTGAAACAAAAAACAAACTTTCAAAATTACAATTTTTTCATTGCAAGGTACCCGAACGTGGATTCCATCATCTGGTGTATACCACGTGGCCAACATTTCTTCCGTAAATACGCTAAGCTTTTACCGAACCGTAAACCACAAGCTTTGGATAAAGCATCATCAAGAGCATTGAAGCTTGTATCACCTCACACTAGAAGCAAACCAGGTAGGTTTTGACAATACCTTATCGGCCAAAACTTAGTCTGCCAAAAGTTAGTCGGCTATAATTTTAGTCGGCTTTAATTATCAGTCAGCCCTAATTTTAGTCACCTCGCCCGGGGGGGGGGGGGCACTGGGTTTGCGACTGACGGCTTGCAGTGCAGCAAAAATCAGTGAAAATTATACCCTTAGAGCGCATTTTCTCCCAAATTTTCTATCCCTTTCGTGCAAAAAATGGTCAAAATTCTAGCATTTTTGGTCAAAATATCTAGATTTTTCAAGAATTTTCTGAAATTTCTACCCTTACAGTGCATCTCTAGTTTTTCCGACCCTTACAGTGCATTTTAAACATATTGGAAAAGGTACCCTTAGGACCCGCACATACCCGTCGGTCCTTTTGCCCAGCTGCCCCCCCTAATAATTAAGACCGACTAAAAATTCGGGCCATTCTAAATTTACAAGCAGATGAAAAATAGGAGAAAGCTTAAAATACTGGAAAATAAGGAAAAAATAATAAAAAATAAACTTTTAATTTGGCCCAAGTTTTTAGTCGGCCCAAATTTTAATCGGCCCTAATTTTAGTCACCGATAAAATATACGGTTGTAGCGTGGAGTTAAAGCATCCAGCTACGGTGAGCAGGGTTGTGGAATTTATGTACATGTTTTTTTTATAAACATACAAAAATTCGAAAACGGGCTCGGAGATGCTTAGGTCGAGGGCTTGAAAAGGCTGAAAAATATAAGGATGCTTTATCCCAAACCCAAAATCTGTAAAATTCCAGTCCTAAACAGCCAAAATCGGAAAATGTAGGCTCAAGGAAATGTCGGGGGTAATGTTTAGCATATGCTTAAATTTTTGCCACACTAGAAGCAAACCAGGTACACGTTTCTTTATAAGAACACCCTAAATTTTTGAAGCCTTTTGGATGTTCTTAACGTTTTCAGTTTTAAAGGGAAATTAATATGTGTGATTTTACTGAAAATAAATTACCGGTCCCTTCAAAATAAGAGTGCACTATGAACTTGATAAAATTCCTCCAAAATGATTTTTCACGACATATTTACAGGATTGTTATATCTTTGTAATTGCATAATTTATTTAGGTCTAGCCTGGATTTGCAGATGGACAACAAACGGATCAATCACAGCCTACCAAGGTCATGGAATCCCCGAATTCCGAAACGAGGCTCCTTTCTTTCATTCGTTTATCAATAAACACGCACACGCGTTAGATTATATCGATTATGAAAAAGTCATCCCGAAAGGACCAATCGAATGCGTCACAGGAAATCACGTGATCTTTAAAGACGGGTCATCAGTTGATGTGGATGTTATCATACAGTGTACTGGATACGAAGTTTCATTTCCGTTTCTACCAAAAACACAACAACTCAAGCCCACCGAGTTATACAAATTTGTTTTCAATCCCGAAGATCCTACACTCTCGTTTGTCGGTTTCGTTCGGCCTATAGTTGGCTCGATTCCCGGTATAGCGGAAATGAATGCTCGTTGGGTTTGCCGGACGATAAGTGGGCGTGTTCCAATGGCGTGTAAAATTGAACGCCATAGGGTGATATATGAAGATCAAAAATTTTGGTTAGAATACTTTGATAAAACGTCACATCGAATTGGAACTTTAGTGGAAGGTTACACTTATTTGGACGATATTGCTAAATTAAGTCACTGCTACCCAGATTATTGGTCACTGTTTAAACGGAACCCGTCTGCGGCGATTACCGCTTATTTTGCGCCTTATAACGGTTGCTCTTACAGGCTAAACGAGCCACAACAAGAGAAACTAGCCTTGGAGACTTTGAAAAGACATTCGAAAGATACAATGAACTTTTGGAATCCGTTTTTCATTTTGTTTTTGCGATTAATTCTGTTTGATTGGTTTTGTGATATACTTGGTGCTGTCAAATATCGAATTCAAACGAACCCAAGATGGCAGACCGTTCGAGAATGGAGGCTCATGAAATTTTTAGACTATGTATGGTGTACACCAAAACGGTACTTATTTGATAATGTCTCTAGATAATATTCATGCATGATACCTTACTCAACTGGCACACAACGTTGTTTTAACGTTTATCTAATGTTCACAACGTCCATATAACGTTCAATGAATGTTGAAACAACGTTGTGTGCTAGCTGGTTGAATGGGACTTTTCCAATTATAAATTTTACAACCGGAATTTCCAGATTCTAGAAATCAACGAGTTCTTCCTCCAACCAGGAATAACACGAATGAAGCTATGTCTTATGCAGGCTAAGGGATTCCAGTATGGGTGAATTTGGAGAATACCTTATTTTTGAGCATCATATAAAGGTTTTGTTTTTAAGTATAAGAGCTTACTCATCAACTTTAATCTGTCCGCTTTATCCCACAAAACTCTCTCCCGTCCTTTTTTGACGCATTTTTCTATTGTCTATAGGTGCGAAAAAAGGACTGGGCGGTTTTAATGGGATAAAGCGGACAAAAAAATGACCGCACGACTACGGTCGAAAAGGTGTATTGAATTGACACGGATGTAGAGCAAGATTGGTCAGAAAGAGGAAGAGAAAAACATCTTTTTGCTTATATCAGCACAATATAAAAATAGGGAGACACTGTCCTGATATGAAACATGTGTCTGATATGAAACGGGAACACTTATGTAAAATTAAAACTTTTAACTGTTTAAAAGATTTATCTGGTAAAAATGTTGTTCAGTTTTGACTATTGGTAATTTTACCGTCTGTACTTAAGCACCCCAAAATTTTCCAAGAATTTTATCATTTGGATTATAAATCGGTCGAGCCTTTTTCTACACTCATTTCCGTATACATTATCAAGAACGCAAAAAAGTAGTTTTAGAGTGATGAAAATTTATACTGCAAGAAAATATGTTAATTTCTTTTTGTTTTTTTAAATTCACTAATTATTATACACACACAGTTTAATAATTTTATAAATTAAATTTCAAGTCAAAAATACTTTTATCATAATTCATAGAATCTAAGATATAATTTTGTACGTAAAATGTATATAAAACATCAAAAATTTTGTTTATATTGTATATCAAATCTTGTTATGCGCATTTTTCATTAAACTGAGACATTCTAGGTGGGAAGGTCAACAAGGGATGACTACGCTGGATATTCCTAAAATGATAATATCAAAGATAGAAAAGCTATAAAAAGATCTAGACCCCCCCCCCTAAGATTTTTAAATCACACATAGAATATTTGGATATTTTGTCAATTTTTTAGTGAAAAATTGGGTATAAAGCCTAAAAAATCTCAATTTTCCCAAAATAAGAACAGGATAAGAACAATATGAGGCTCAAAGTGCCACGAAAATAAGAAGAGCAGAGCGTCGACCAAAATTTTATGATTCTTGTAAAAAAAGAGTTTAGTATTTAAATGGATGTTGACTCAGACAGAGGCCCGGGGGGTACTACCCTTGTCGACCGACGGGGGTACTCCGCTGAGGTTCGAAAGAAATTTGCGAAAAAAAGTGACCCTGAATGGGAGTGAAATTCCAAAATTTTCTCAAATTTTCTACTTTTTCCCAAAAATTTTCGAAAATAGGCACCCTACGAGGGACTGATTTTTCAATTTTGGTGTTTTTGCGACCCTACCTGGGACTCGTGGAGGTTAAAAAAGGTACCCTGACCAGCGGAGCATCCCCGTACCCCATCTTGCCCTAGTACCTCCCCCCCCCCCGGACAGAGGGTTCTCCTCCACCGACCAAAGGGTATCATTATTGTGCCAATAAGAGGCCCTCGTCCTAAACTTGACTCAACTTTTATTTTTTTGAAAGCAAAAGTTGAAGTGCTTTCAGATTCATGGAAAGGCAGTGCAAAACATGAATAAATTCCTGTCTTTTCAAGCCAGTAACCAAACCCACATATGTAAGAGTCTTTTGTTCATCATGTTTGCATATCGATAATACTTCAAAAAAGGACGAAGTGTTTTGACAGTGTAGCTTCTACATCTAAATATTTTGTTGATGAAACGTCACTTGATATGACAATCGAGTTGACCAAATATTTTACGAGCATCGACAAACATCTGATGTACATTTCACCTGACTAGACTGAAACATATTTATGTATTAAATGTTATTTCAATAATCCTGCTCAATTTCTATTACTTCATTTTAGACTCGATTTTTGTTGATTTACATGTGTAACCTGGCTGTCAAATCCAAGTCATATAGCCAACAACTGTAATCAACAACACGAAGCTTATCTCCTTAATATTCACGTGATTTGAATAGATCACGTGGAAATTGGAGAAAAGCCTTGCGTTGTTGGTTAAAATTGGGCTTCTCCAGAAAAAAATTAAATATGGGAGGTGAAAGATATAACATTCTTTGAAAATTTACCCCTTACATTGTGACTTTTGACCCCCGGGCAGCAAGTCTAGCCCCCCCCGGAATATCATTAGTTGACCCCATGGACAATCAAAATTACGCTCAAACAGAGCAAGATTACCCCCAAATAGAGCAAGTTTACCCACCGGAAAAGGCAAATTTTGTAGATTTTTTACTACCCCCGGACACTATATCCTCCATCCCCATGTACGGATATTTTCTGGAAGAGCCCATTGATGACTATGGTTATTTTATTGGTTTGACACCAAGGTGTTTTGGCATCTTGACTTAAACATATTAAGAATACACTGTACTATGCACCTATGTATGCATTCCTTCTTCTCCCAAGAGCGATGCATCAAGAATCTAATTCCTTAATCACAAAAATGAGTGCATCTTGCTATATCGCCTCAATCGTTTAAGAGAATAATCTCTTCCAGTCTTTGAACTTCTTGAGTAAAAAAATTGGTTAATCGAGGCAAATCCCTCACAATGGTTTTATCACTCATTAAGGTGACTCTAATCTTTTTGTTGTAACTGAAAACCGATGCTGCCATTCCAACATCACCGTGTAATGGTGGGGTGAATACAATCGACTCTATCGGTGATCCCAAGATAAAGATCGGTTCGGTAGGTCCAGGGACATTTGATACGATCATAGACGCATGGCGATTGATGGAGTATGTTGAGATTCGGCCGATGAGTTCGGGGAGTCCCCCGATGACTGAGAAATAGAGGAAGGAGAATAAGTGGGGATGTGAAAGAGTTTTTAGCTTGTTTAAACGTGCTCTTGTGATATCTAATCTTTCGATTGGATTCTCAACTGAGACCGGGAGACTCAAGAATAATCCTCCTGATTTATTCCCGAGCGGGATTGTGTCAGCGAGTTTTGCGGAACTCGATCTAGCATTGAAGGTCATAGCGATTGGGAAATCTTGTGGCTTTTTTTGACGAACTTCTGAAAGATAGCGACGGATGGCACCTGCTAAACAAGACATCATGACATCATTGACTGTCGACTCTAGAATAAAAGAATGAATAGAAAATGTATACATTCGCATCCTAGTTAAATTTGCAAAAGAGCTTCGACAATATAACGCCAAAGACTTAGCCCATACCGAGACAACAGCTTCATATGTAACAATCTTATGATCTGAAGGGGGGTGGTCACTGATCCAGTATCAAAAGTATTAAAAGAGTCTAAATTTTCAGACTTAGAAAAAATACGCATACCGCCTCATAACGAAAGTGAAAGTAGTTTTTATCCCTACAAGCTGCGCACGGCTCCAAAATTTAGCTAATGGGGCTAAAGAAAATTTAAAACTAACCTGTCTTAGTCTTGATCCTTCGAACTAAATCCAAACTGATGGGCGGTGTCCAGCTAACTATCTTTTTCACGGGCGGTGTTTTGGCGCGGAAAGGGTTCTTTATGCGGAAAGAGAACACTAAAACCAACATGGCTAACGGTCCGGTGATAATTCCGGTGATTGCTCTTTTGATTGGATTAGCCATGAAGTTCGTTTTTCGTGTCGATTTAGAGAAATTGAGAAATTCCGGACGTTTATCAACGAGTCGGGATAATAAACCGACCATTGCGAATCCGTCGCCGATCGTATGATGAAATTTAACGAAAATGAGATACGATTTTTTATTTGCTGTTGGGATGATTTTAAACAACCACGGTGAGATATTCCTGGAGATATCTTCCGTCGCAAGATTTTCGAAGATTTTTTGTTCTTCTGCTTCAGTTCGTGGTGTGGCACCTTTAAACATCTTCATGTGTTGTTTAATGTTGAAACAATCTTCATCTTCCCAAACGTAGGAAAGATATCGTCTTCTTATTCGCTGTGAAAGTCTCTTATAAGTCTCGTCCAATTCACTTTTACTCTCAAATAATCGGTACAAAACCCATTTCCGTAATTCGGTAATATTAGGTTCACCTTGTACTCGGATCAACCCAACTATATAATTCCGGTTATTTTCAGTTTCATGTAGAAACGGCACGTCATAAGTACTGAAAATGGTGCCAAACCGTTTATATTTGATCAAGCTTGTTTCGAAGAACTTGAAAGTCCGGAAAAGACAAATCACCGGGCCAATCAAGAGAGCGGCAACAGACCAAACCAAATAAGCCAAGATACATAAGATAGCATGAATGAGAACGGGCAATCCAGAATCAATGTATTTCAGATATAGCATTGACATCTTCAAATATTTCTTGGATTAATATGCTACCTGAAACAGAACAAATAAATTTCGAAAAAACAAATTATTTTATACAGTGGTCAAAGCAAGATTTTCGTCTGAGACGAAAATTGGATTTTACACAATAAATTAGCACATATTTTTGAAACTTTGGTGAAATATAAATTTTACCGTCTGAGACGGTAGAATACTTAACACTGCCTATAGCCTTCTGCAGATGTATCTTCAATCTCGTTTCTATACATATTCTCGGTTACCTAATAGCCGTCTCCCCCCGCTAATTAATCTTTCGAAAATTTTCCACCTAGGACATTCTTATTCCACCCCCCCCCCCGCTTATTAATTTTTGGGAAAATGTTTTTGAAAGTTCCCTCTTATTTGTCCTAATTCAGCTGTATTAGCCTCCTTTTCAAAAGTTTTCCAGCCAGGACATTTTTATTCCAACCCCCCTGCTTATTAAATTTTGAGATTTTTTCCAAAATCCCCCCCCCCCCCGCTTATTCCAATCCCCCCGGCTATTATGTACCCGAGAGTAAGTCAGTCAGTCAGTCGCAGTCGACAGTCACATTTAGTCACAATCTTGAGCAAAAAAACGCAACTATTCATATCTACAAACATGAACCCCTTCAGCATTGTATCAAACCAAGGCCTTTCCTGATTCAAAGCTACCCATATGGATCACCTACTTACAGTTAAGTCTCTCTAATTTGATACTCATGGGATCAAAAATTTCCCTCGAATTAGAGAAAGATTCGAATAACAAAGATTCCAATTAGAGTGAGTTGACTGTATTTCATATCCATAAAACCGACGACCCGCATACAACGATATCAAATCAAGAGTGCAGAAGCACTATTCAATCAATATAACAATTTTATGAAACTGTCACCCGTACTGCCAACCTGTGAGTTTTATATCACCAAAACTATCCACATATATCAAAGTGCATCACTCACCACAGTTAATATGTGTATAAAGTTTCAACTCTTTATATAGAACCCTTGGGTGTTCTGCTTTTTTAGTCGTAGATCGTACCATTTCATTCCTTTCAATACATTTTGTTGCGTATAGTCCTCAAATAGAAGGGGATAGTGTCACTTTTTTTGTTAAATAAATATTTTTGATACATGAACGGCCCCCCTTTGAAGTAAGAGAATTTTTTACATGCGATGTGTACTTTTTTGTATTTTTTTTGGTTACAGGAGTATTACTGGTTATTAGGAGTATTAGACCCGCTGGTACTACAGCGCCACTAGAAATTTAAGCGAAAATTCCGTCCCGAGAAAATACCCTTGAAATTTAGCCCCACTGGTAAAATGACTTTGGTTTTATCCCCCCATTTGAAATTCAATGTTTAAAAATTGTACTCCAAAACCATCCCCACTGGAATTTTTTTTAACCGTTGAACAATAGAATTTATTCCCCCATTGGGATTTCAATAGGAATTTTTATACCCACCAAGGAAATCTATTATTTCAGGTGAACTTTGGGAATGACGAAAAGTTTCTAATGTCACAGGCCAATCACTGTCACAAAAATATTTATTCATTCAAAAGTCTCTTTCAACTAGGATACCCTTTAAATCAACTTAAACAGTAAGTTAAAATGCTGCTTTTTACTTTTTTACTGATATTCCAGAAATCAGGTATAAGATTCTAGATGGTGATGTTCCCTAACCAAGGCCAGGGCCTAATCTCATTATTGGCTGGTAAATGTTTTGTTATATTTACTTGCGTGGATGCGTGAATGGGCATTTTTCGTCGCGTGATTGGCGGAGTGAAAAATAGCATGAACTTGAAAATTCACTTTCGATTGCGCGTTAAAGTTTATCCTTGCGAATTTCCCTTTTTCCTCAATTTTATACAAATGTATCCGATTTCTGCAGGTTTTAATGATTTTAAGGCTACTCTGCTTTGTACAATACCCCGTTCCCGTTCAAGTTGTCTGCATGGGATTTATCTCCAGTGGCAATAGATTTTGGTTCTTGTAGCGCGCTCAGAGTTTTTCTCCCCGAGTCCCCGATGTTCTCAAAATTCGAGTTTGTGTGAATTCTGTAAAGAATTCACGTGAGTGTGTGAATTTTGACTCAGCTCGGAAAGATTGCTTAGAAACTGTGATCCAGTGGTAACAGAGACAGTTGTGGAGTTGTGCGTGTTCCAGACTCTTTAGAGCTCGATGTAACTTTGTAGCTAGGAAAGATGCAACTGAAAGTAACTTAGAAAGTAAGTATAATTGTAAAAAGGGTTGTGTAATAAAAAGTATCCAGTTCTAAGAGCACGAACGGGAAATTATTTCCTTATTTTTCTTCTGCGGTTTACTTTTTGACGGGACATGCGATTTGAATGTTTACATTTCTGATGACGTCATCAAATCTTGTCATTTCACGTTTATAAGTGATGTTTAGTACATGGATGGTTTTCTCCAGAGTACACTGGGGAAAATTATTTGCCGAAAGTATAAAATTTTTTACTAAGGTACTAATCAAAGGTCAGTTTTACCGCAAATCTTTGATCGCTTTCCACTATGTATTCAGATTTTTGCATTTTTCTTGAATATAAAACTAGAGCTAAACGCTGCTAGTTTTTTTCCTGGATAGCCTATTTCCTCCGTTTCGGATCAACTTTGGTAGTAGGAGTTATAACATTAAGTTTAAAATCCCCAAGGGCCTAGGAATGAAATTCTTGGATGGCAAATAAAGCCGCCGCGTGTTTTGTTTTCTTCACACAAACACCGGCTTGAAAGTAAAACCCATCGCTAGATTTCGAAAAGTGTGCCGCGTAGAAACAAAGAAGGCGATAGATTTAATCCGTTATTCTAAATACCGTGACATTTTAAAGGCTTCACTTTTTCTCGCTTGAAAGAGGTTTAAAGATTCCTCTTCGGGTTAAAACTCAACGGTAGCAACCTCAAAGTTTTTTCAATCCTTTTTTTTGTATGCCGTCATCTACCCTTTCTGTGTGGGACTTTCAATTATCCCAAAGATAACAAAAAATAATGACAAAATCCAAGTTTAATGTAAAACAATATTCTAATGTTGACATTTTTTTTCAACTTGATACAAAATGCCTGCATTGCATCTCTGATTTGTGTAACCTTCCTCTATGTGAGGTCTTACATTTCAACAAGATATGAAGACATTGTTTGTCGTCTTGTCGTATTTGCGGAGGGATAAATGTTGCGATTGTTTTGAAGTTCGCACATATTGGATTGTGATTTAAACCGTTACGAAACGCCGAAACGGTTAGAGGAAAACACGCTTTTTTTATAAGAATGGCGTAAATCCATTTCATCATGGATATTCTTAACTTTTTTGGGAAAATCATCCTAAAATATTCTTACAGCACATTCTTAGGTTAGGATACTAATTCAGACTAGATTTAACATTTATTACATACGTCTCAAACATAAAATGGCACTTTTGTAAAATGAGTGAGCCTAACTTGGGGATAATTCATAATTTATAATTGAAAATGCTCTTAAAATGGCATTCTTAGCTTGAGTAGCAAAATTCCACGATGGTGATATTCTTTAGCATATTCTTAATTTTTTGGCCATTTTCATCATGGACATTCTTATAAAGTGTATTCTTATACAAAAAAAGCGTCTACGCCTTTTTATAAACTACGTCATGAACATCACTTGCCTCGTATTCAAACAATTGAGACATGAAATTATTTTTTATGAATAGAAACTTAGTTTTAATAAAAACCCGCTTAGAGTTAATTACCATGGCAATAACTCTAAAATGAGGCAAACGATGTTCGTGACGTAAATTATGAAAAGGTCTATTCTCTTGGCTAGGAAAAGTACCATATCCGCAGGAATTCTTTCGAAAGAAAAATGATCTCCCAAGGCGTTCCACGTTAAATCACGCAATTCTTTTTCAAGATTCACGCATTCACAAAATCTTCATGCAAGTGAAAAAGTCCATTTACGCATTCACGCAAACCGCCTAGGGAAGAGTCCCGACAAATTAAAACTTCGCACAATAGCTCATCCTCGCAAGTAATATTAACCCGCCTCTCCGAGAAAACAAGCCAATAACTATCATTAAATAACATTTAAACAAAAATTGGGCTTTAACTTCCAAATCATACAACTTGGTATGGGGGAAGCAAAGTAGACTGAGACAAGTATGTTTAAGTTTTGACATTGAAATATTTGGTCAACCCATAATCAGTTTTGGTGAAAATTAATCCCCCCTGCTAGTGATAAACTAACATAAACTAGAAAAGGGTTGGCGGCAACCAATATCCGTAGGGCGGGAGGGTGGTAATAACTTTCGACTTGACTCGTACGCCTCTATTTCGGATCTTGGAAGTGCTTTCAGAGTATAGCCAAAGAACCAAAGAAGAATAGCACTAAAATGACGGGACCAGGTGGACCACGTCGGGCGGAAGCTATTAAACTCTAATTTAAACTCTTAAATAAACATTAACCTGGGCTCGAGGTTAAACTTATCACCATATCTCCTGCCATAATACTAAGCCTCATTCTCCGTGCCTGATAGCAGAAAACGTCCGTTCAAAAAGAAAAATCTCAGGATCTTTTGACCTTCAATGGCACGTTTTAAAACCTCAAAGCAGAAAAAATACCCTTCAAAAATATTCAATTATGTTTCCGATACATTACAATATTTGATAAAATAATGAAAAAGGATAAAAAAAACCCTTTTAAATCGACGTTAAAACGACCACGTTATTCCAAGGTCGGTCTCCACTTGTGCGCACTTCGGTGGCACTTTTTCGAACAAACCTTCCAACCTATTGGTCAAAAGAAAAATGAAGCAACTCCATTGGCGCGATCTGACGTAACGATTGAAAAAAGTTGAAATGTGTTCAACTTTTTTTTTCGAGCGCGCGCTACATTTTTATGACGTAATCTTTTTTCTAAGCAAAAAGGATTGAAGCCAAAAAGTGCGACCACAGCGTACACAAGTGGAGATCGGCCTTTAAGATCTATACAAAATCCAAACCACTAAAACGTTAAGTTATGTACAGCGTATATTAGGAACTTAACATACAAGCTCTCCATACATTATTTATACGAAAATCATCCCACCAAGCTCAAACGCACAACACTAAACTATTTGAGTGAACTAAACAGGGAAGTGCATTCTGCTGGCCTTTTCAAATAAAAAACGCAAAAAAGATATTTGAACTTTGATCTCATACAACTTGTCATCATTGAAATCCTCATACAAAATTGTTGACATCAATCAAAACTCAGGGACAAGATTCTTTTTGAACAAGTTGACGCGACAATTTGCTTATAAGAACATACAATTCAATATTTATTATTTATGTGTTCTAATTTAGAAGATTCAAACAAAGTAGTATGAAGCATTGAAGTCACCGTTAAAGTAAATAAGTAAATAAGTCTGTGACCGCAGTCAGAGGCGATCCGAAGGCTCCTCTTTCGATAGCTATCTACCCGAAGGTAGGGGAGGGCGCCACTCTTTCTCCCTTGATTTTACCACTTACCCTTGATCCTTCTTTTAATTGCTGAGCATCAAACAAAGAGGCGTGAAGTAAAATTTTGAGAATCTTTGGTATGACCCGGCTGGGGGTTGAGCCCAAAACCTTGCGAACCGTAGCCGGATGCTTTACCACTGTACTAAGGTCACTATTTTAACTAAATGATGGCTGAGAGTCACGTGATTTCTTAAAATGAATTCCAAGCCGATGGGTGCTCTAAATTGGACCACTCTTTCCGACATAACATCAGTAGATATCTAGACTTGAGTCTACTTCTGATTGAAATTTGCTTTCTGATAATTTTTGATGACGATGTGACGAGTGAAGTAGACTAGAAGCATTCGACGAGGTTGCCATTTTGAAAAAAATGTTTAAAATCCAAATAACAAAAAAAGTTGCTTGAAGTTAGGTGTCAAAATCTTTTAAGACCACTTGAAGCTCCAGATCAAGAGCTCTTAAATATAAATTTGGTTACTTTTGATTAGCAACAGTGCTTATAAACTCTACTAAACAAAACACAGATTTGGTGCGTCTGTAATATAAACCCAATCTTTTGAACAGGCCTCTCACATGATCCCATGTGACGTAATCATATAATGTTTTTTGAGTTAAAATACAAAATATAGTCGCGTAGCGTGCAGGTTGAACTAAAACTAAAAGAAACTAAAGGAATAACGGAATCCCGAGGAGTATTTTACTTGAAAAGTGTGAGGATAATATCTAAAATCAGCTCTTTTGTGAGACTAAATTGAAAAGGTTTTAAGACGATTTCATGATGTTTTTAGTAGACTGACTTCTTTTCAAAAATCTCAGAAAATATTTAATTTGATCACTTTACCTTTATGGTCTGAAAACAGATATCGTCGTCATACACAGGCTCATTGCACGCGTCATTAATTAACGTGTCACTCAGACCTAATGACTAAACACCACGACCCCAGTGGAACCTTTTTCCTCAGTAGGGTTAAAAAATCTTATTTAAATCCCAATGGGCATAGAAGTTTTATTGCTCCATGGTTAAAAATTCCAGTTGGAATGGTTTTAGAGTGCAATTTTTGAACATTGAATTTCAAACGGGGTTGAAATCATAGCATGGAGGTATAAAGAAACAGGAGAAGTATGCTATTGTAACCATGCTCGCCCTACGATTAAAAAAATTACGAGGTATGCATGCTCATAATCTCATATATCGTGCATTTTTAATGAGCTCTTTTGTTGATAGGTGAAATCTTATTGGCTAACTTAAGTGTTGGAAATAAGATGAGACGAGATTCATTGTTTCTGACATTGGTGTAAGAAAATATTTGGATTAAAAAAGGCCTGTAAACTTTGTAATCCTTCATCAAATGACAAGATTTTTCGATCAACATTTTCTTCAAGGTGAACTCTATTGCTTAATACTTTCCTCCAAAATTCTCCAGCGACTTTTTGTCTACAAATTGGGTCTGAAATTGTGTGTGCTTATACATAACTTTTAATTTTCTGGCTGGAGAAAATATCTTTTCAAAACAAAATTTAATGGATGACAAAATTAAACGCAAACTTATTTCGTGGAGCTAAATTTTATTTTATTCTCGTATATTAGAAGGCTAGAAATCTTCGATGCTGATAGTAAGAATGTTCAGAGCAAACTTGAGTTCTACTAAAAAGTCGTATTTCTTCGGGCGAGCCTAGAATTTCTTTTGATTTATTACATAAAAGAAATCAAAAGACTTTAACGACCAATTACCGACAAATTCATCTCCTGTCTTTCTTTATACCTCTATGATCATAGTTAATTTTCCAGTGGGGTTGCCATTCCAGGATATTTTCCCACCGGGGACGACATTTCTGGCAAATTTTCCAGTGGGCTGTGATACAGGGGTGTACTACGTATGCGGAAACACACAGAAACAAAAAATCACAACTATGATCGAAGTTCCTATTCTATTTATTGTGTTTGGAATTAAATTGTGGAGTCATATGTATAGAAAAGAAAGTTGTTGTTTGAAAAGATCTTATTGGTAAAAATGATTTATGAGAAGAAAATATTTTTGTCTGAAACAACTCAAAGAATTGAGAAAAAATTTTGGGTGGCAGTAAATAGGAGCAAGCGATAATAACACAATCTCGCGTTACGAGTTCAAATACCTCTTAATGTGTAAATAGATTATGTCATCAGTGTAGATGGGATTGCATGCTTAATCTGATGGCAACAAAGACGTTTTAAAAACCCTTTCAACCCACCTGGCACACAACGTAGTTTCAACGTTTATTTAACGTTCACAACGTCCATATAACGTTAATTGAAACAACGTTGTGTGCCAGCTGGGAAGGGACAAGTTAGACTAGAGTTTACTTTTGGCAGAACTTTGCTTTTTGATCATTTTTTATGACGCTGATAGTCCAGTGTTTAGTTTTAGTTCCAGTTCCAGTTTTTGACTAGGAGCGTTTGGAGAGGTCACCATTTTGAGAGAAAATGTTACAAATCCAAATAACAATAAAACTACTTGGAGTTGGAGAAAGAAACATCAATAACAATCGTTTAATGTTTATTCTAAGACTACAAAGACTTTTCAAGGGAGTTTGACAGCCAAAATAAGTTTAATATTGGACCCTTGATTATTTTGAGCTCTTCCTGATCCACATCTCCCAGCCGGTACACAGCGTTGAACAAGCGGTTCAAGCGCCATCTGGATATTATTTATGTTAAGAGAACGTTATTTGGACGTTGTTTGGCAGTAATGTGAGAATTGACTTTTGATGGATTGGATGATACAAGTCAATGATGACTGGTACCCCAACTGGCACATAACGTTGTTTCAACGTTCATCTAATGTTATATGAACGTTGTGAACATTAGATAAACGTCGAAACGACGTTGTGTGTGTGCTAGCTGACTGGTATACATGCTACAACTTAAAAGAATCACTAAGGCAAGTTTTATCAATCAGAATATTTTATCCAATGGGAACGTTTCAAATCAATAAACCAAGCACCAGCTAGATGAAAATAATCGAAAATACTCCATCTTTGACGTTGAACTATATTAAGGAAAAAAGTTGAATGGCACAGCATTTATCCTCACGCTTTTGCAAACAGTAGTATAGAAAGGGTGTTGAATGAATTGTTTTTTTTCCAAAATTTAGTACTGTAAATAACTTAATCTCTTTCATTTTAAGTAGAAAATTTGTTTAACAATTTATAAAGTTTGAAATAAAATTATTTAGTGGGATGGTTCGGTGAGGTATTTGCCTTCGTACAAGCAAGCGTTTTCTTGTTGGTTGAATTTCAAGTTTCCTGGACAAGCAACACATCCAACAGTGACTCCCTTCCAACAAGCAACGTATTGTCTTGGTTGAGCTGGGTCTTCAATGTTTCCACTGAATTCTGGTCCATAATGGGGGCATTTGTCTGGACATTCAAAGGTGGTGGCTGGGTGCCATTTTTGTGTGGTGACACAGTCGTCGTGTTTGCTGTACAAACATTGGTTGCAAGTTTGACTGAATTCCAAAGAGAGAGGGAAGCAAGCTTGACAGTAAGCTAATCCACCGACACATTGGACGAAGTAGTTTGTGTAGTAATCAAGAGCAAAATTGCCATCATATTTTCCGTTACATAATGAATTAGGACATTCAATAGCTGGTGGTGTTGTTCCAGTGATGGGTGGGTTGGTGATGGCTGAAGCAGCTGAAAAAATAAAATAAAACTAATGGTTATTACCCGGTGCCTTGGTATGCGCTCCGTTTATTCGATAATATTGAAAGCCACCGTCAACAAGAAGCTCTCATAAAAAACCCGTCAATATGTCACTTGCAACCAATGAGCTGTTGGCGGCCTATAGTGTAATGTCAGAAAAATGTAGTGATGCCATATCATGAATTCGCTACTCTCCCTTATTCGATGAAACAATTTAATTTCTATTGAAAATATCGAATTAGAGAGCGTCAACTGAATATAAGAAAGTCAATGCCACTGAACTTTACTAGCTTGCGTCAATACCTAATGAACATCAAATACCTATTTCGAGAAAAAATGATAATCTAAAAGAACATAAAATAAAAAATAAACACATTTTAAAAGACATATCCAGTAAAATCAATGTGAAATAAACTTACCAGCGATAAGAGCAAGAGCAATGATGGTCTTCATTTTCGGTTTTTTTGGTTGTTCTTCAGTGTTTGCTTGTTAGTGTTGTTGTTTGAGTTTGATGATGATTTTGATTCCCGAAGAAACAACGTTTTTATACCAAGATGAGATAATCACATTTCGTAAGGAGATAATATATGTCCATGGAGATAATTAATGAAACATCCTTACATGATAATATTTCTGATTTCTCGCGTTCGAAGATGAAATATAGGCCGGAACAAAGAAAATTACTTTAATGGGAGACATACAGGAGGCAGTTTACAGACATTACAATATTTTTGATGAACATAATTAGTTTGTTTGTAACTTGCTTGAATCACGGCGTCATATCCGTCCTCCGTTTATTCTATATTTGTAATATTTCTTTCAATTTCCACTTAACTATCATCCCTTTTAGACCGTTGCTAAGAGCCACCTAGCAACCGGCTATATCGTTTCAGATACTAGCTATTTCAAACTTGGACTTTAAGTTAGTTTTTGATTAAAACTAAATTGACTTTACCATTTAGCCCTTAAATACACTCCCTTCTCACAGCCCCACTGGGACCCCTTTCCACTGAAAAAAAGTGGCCAAAATATCGTCCTGGGTGGAAAATGTTCCTTATTTTATTATTCATAGAATTATATTTCACAGGTCTATCGACCTCTACGAAATAATTTTAGATTTATAAATTGTCTAATTCTTCATCTGTCGTCCAGTCGTCAGAAGATATGGACAGAAGAGAAGACGTTGTTTTGGTCTTTGTCCTAGGTTTTCGAACTAGGCGAAGGTTTGTTCTAGGGCTTCCTCTTACATGCCAAACGAAATCATCATTTTTTAAATTCATTTTATTCGCCTTTTGGCACATATCTTTAATAATTTTTCTTTCGTTGATGGTGAAGTCGTCTGTGATGCTAAAGCCACCAATTTCATTGAATCGTTTCAGCTTATGCAGATTTTGCATTATCCGTTCTTTTTCCTCTATACTTTTTAAGATCAACTTGATTGGACGCCAATGTAGCCCTTTTCGGCTTTGTCCAATGCGATGATGGTGGGACGGTTTGATATCTTGGACGCCAATGTTACCTAGTATACCTTCAATATCTATTTTGTCTTGTTCCTGTTGTTCTTCTTTGTTGTCTACCTCTAATTCCACCATTCCATGTATAATAATATTTCGTTTTCTTGATTCGATGTCTCTTTCTTCATTCTTGTTTTCTTGTTGGTGTTCTCTCACTGCTGATTTGAAATTATCCTTGTGTTTCTTAGTTATTTCAGCGTATGTTTTTTCTGATGTTTTTTCTATGTAATCGTCGTTTGCTTTATTTCTTCTTTTATAATCTGCTTGGTTTTTATTTCAAAGTCAGCCATCTTATTGGTTAAGATGTTTTCGATATCGTTCTTAAGGCTGCGGTTCTTGGCTAGCTGGTTTTTGAGCTTTTTAATGACGTCGTCCTTCTTCTCAATCTCCCTCTGCATCATATGATACGAGTTCTCACCTATTTTACTCATTAGAGATCGTGTTATCCGCACGCAATTCTGACATAGATATTGTTCGTTATAAGTGTTGGCAAAAATTTGCAGCTGATAAAGCGGTAATTGTGTGCACTCGTAGTGTACCATGCGGTGGCATTTTCGGCATTTTAGAAGGTTTTGGTCATCATCATCTGAGCAGGAGGTGGGAGTGCATGTTTGGTTTTGTTTAGCTTCTTCAAATGGTTGTTTTTCTTGCTTTTTGTCGGTTTTTTCGTTCATGTTTTTGATTTTGCTAAATTTCAACCATTTTTGAAGAATTATTATACTTACATATTATAATTTATGTTCCCATTGAAAATAATCAAATAAACCAATCCTCACTTCAAAATATTGTGTTATTTTTCCCATCATCAGTCAATTTTCGGACTTGAAAACAAAAGAATTTAAATCCCCGGCCATAAAAAATATGGGAACATCAATCCCCATCGAGTTTCAGTGCATTATTTTTATCCGCACTGGCTGAAAAAATCGTCTGTCTGTGAGAAGGGGATATTTTAATACTCATAGATTTATAAAGGCCGAAGGGCTAGATGTAAAGCTTTTGCTAAAAAGTGTACTGTGGTTAGGTAGGAAATCCTACCTAATTTACGTGACATTACTATATAGAATTTCAGCGATAGACCAATCAGAAGCTTGAAGCTCGAAAACAAAAGCAACAATATTTTTTTCCGATATTTGCGGAACGTGCGTTTGAGCGCGCGCAGCGCGCTCAAACGCGCGTTCCGCATCCTTTGGCAAGATCTGCGTACGCGGGACGTAAATTTGTATATGTTCAAGAAATGCTACCGATTTGGTTCACGAAAAAAACCCGAGCAAAGTAGACTTTTCATTATCTTATAAAATAAAAGTTATATCGAGTTTGACTATCCAATCAAGTGCGACTTTTTGTGATGTAAATTGTTTCATTTTTTCCCGCCGGTCCAAATTAGCGAGATTATGTTAGATCCAACCCTCCAGTTTGTAATTTCACAAACAAATCACAATTTTGAATGTTGAAAAGTATTTCAAGAAGAAAAGTGTATGCAGAAGTGTAAAAAAGTGTATGCAGAAGTGTAATCATTTGAACATTACAAGATTTAGATAAGTATTATTATTTTCGTCTCAAAGATATATACATATAATTTTGAAATGTTTATCCCCAGCCTTAATGTTGATAATATTAGAAACTTAATTGGGAGTACCAGAAGAACTCTTGTTGGGAATTTTAGAAAACTTCCAAGAACAGTCTGGCCCAGGTATAGTTGTGTTCCCCAGATTTTAAGAACTGCCCGTAGCCATGGCTTAAATGTTTTTTGTGTGAGTGAAACCCCCGGAGATGGTAATTGCTTTTATCACGCCATTGTAGAACAACTTAACGATCGTACAGATTTTGGTGATGTTTCAGCCTTAAGGTTACAGTATCCAAACCATCTTATCTTACGCCAGGCAGTCGTCAATTTTGTGCGCGATCAAAGTCGTCTAACTGTAGAGGAGTCTCCATACATTGTTGGATATAGAACTTTCTTTGAACAGGGGGCAATTGATATTCGCAGGGCTGAAGGATTTTCTTGGGAGCAGTTTTTAACCCAGCAGTTGTGTGATACTGTGTACACCACAGAGGTCTTTATCAATGCTGCAGCTATCTTGCTTGGTAGAAATATATGCATCAATTCTGAAAGCTGCAGCGTAAATAATCCCCTAAAAGTTACAAGTTGTTTCCGGGATTCTCCTCACTTAGAATTTCATGTAGAAATGCCGGTCAGCTCTTACTTTCTTTTGGCCGGAATTAACAATAATCATTTCCAATCATTGTTACCTGGTGATGGGGGGATTTTAGCCAATTTTAACCAGCAAGAAACTGTTGACTTCTCGATTGAAAATGTAGAGATAATAAGAAAACGAGAGTCTCAAGGTGAGAAAGATCAAGCAGCTCCTCCCAGCAAAAAAAATAAAATACGAAAACCTCCTTTACAAAAGGTGTCTGTTGACCCTGAAATAGAAATACAGGCAAAGTGTACCCTTTATGGTTTGAAATATATTGAGCCTTCTGCTGAAGAGTCTGTTTCAGACAAGCGGAAAAGAAGAAGATCTCTTAGAAGTAAGATAACAAGTGCAAAGAAAAAAAGAGCAATGTAGAAGAAGAACTTAAATTATTATGTGCTCGTGATGGTATCGCATACATTGCACCTTCTAATAATGAAACTGTTCGCGAACAAAAAAGAAATCGTAGAAATAGAATGAATCGTGTTATGAGAGAAAAATCTATTCATAATGCTGAAGAAAGGTCTGATAGTAACAACAGTTGTTTACATTCAAATCCTAGGGTTGTTGAAGCAGCAGAATCTGTTCATAATGCTGAAGAAAGACCTCTCAGTAATAACAGTTGTTTACATTCTAATCCTAGGGTAGTTGAAGCAGCGAGCATTTTTGAGGAAGGGGAGTTAAAACACAACATCGATCGATGTAAAATTTGTAATGAAGTTAGACCTGTTTTTCATGAAACTGTTCATGTTGAGCCTGAATTGAACAACAATGATTTGTTTTCCCCAGCTTCATGGTCGGTAGGGGAGGATGGTAAGTGCATTAGATGTCGCCAAGAAGAAAAAAATAATCGTAAAAGAAAAAAATCCACCTGCCGCCCCCAAATTTTCTGGTATTTTTTCCATGTACGGGAATGATGATAGTAGTAGTCATGGAGATGGGACATTACATAATAATATGCATTTTGAAGAAATTCCCCCATACCTGAAAAATCTGAGTATTCTGGAAACAGCCATGATTTCAAAAATCAACATAATAACTAATATTACCATCCTTAAATACGGCATGCTGAAAGGACGCGGCCATTCTATTGCAGTTCCACATGACATGAAAATTGCAAAGACTTTGCCAAGCCTCCCCCAAGAAGTAGGAATTATATTGGTTCGAAAGAAAGGCGAGAATGGGGAAGTTTTGAAAGACTTTATTGTCAAACGAGATAATGTTGAACAGGCTTTGAAAGGGCTCGTCTTTGGTTTTCCACATGGTGGAATGGGTACTGCCTTTCCTAGTTCTAAAGTTTATGATGGACCAGATCATATTAACACACCTCTAAAAGGCAGGTTTTTTCTATGGCTTCCCAACCCTTTTTATTTTGATGTTATAATTGACCATGTAAGATTAGAGAATTTGCCTAATGATGGCCGACAAATTTGTCCAGGTGTTCCAAATCTTGAATACAAAACAAAGGTTCCCAACTTGAATAAGAATTTATCTGAAGGTCAACCAGGATCCTCAGATTTGGAAAATACACATTCAGGTGTTGTCTCACCACTTGAACCTAATGATGTTGATAAGAATCTTGAGAAACTTTTACAGAAAATTGTAGATGATGAAGAGACTGTACAAGATCTTGTACGCCTTCAAAGAGTTGGGGTGGCCGAAATAACAAGTGAAAAACGTGAACTTGTGCCCGAAAGGAAAACATGTGGTTTTTTTGCAATGGCTTTTCCAACAATATTTATCAATGGTTCAGCAGACATCACCATTCCTCAACTAACAACCCCTGATTATCAAGAGTGGTGGATCATATCTACCACTGCGGTGACAACCGTGTGAGCTCCCATCCAACACTTCGATTTTTTCTTTTAAATCTTGGCCTAAGGGAAAGGGCTTTAAACCAAGGTTCATTTATTGTTGCACAACAACTTCATGACGCACATCTTTCTGTTGAAGAATTACGTGAAAATTTAGAGAATAATGATACTTCTGTACCAAGAAAATTGATAAGTGTTGGTGCTAAGTTTGCTAATAGTGATCCATATTTGCGAGACAGGAAAATTGAACTTGACAACCTTGCTTTGTTTAGAAAGATTGGATATGGGGACCTTCCAGCCTACTTTGACACAAACTCTATGGCTGAATACCACTGGGATCCCCTTAAGCAATTGCTTGCCAAGTATGAATCTGTTGTTAAAGGGGTACCCGCGAGACCGTCCTTGAGTGCATTAATAATGATTTTTCATACCATCGTAAATTAGTTTTGTCAAATCTCCATATTGTCACCAAGTACTTTGAGAGAAGGACCCTTAATTATTACAAAACTGTCGGGAAAGAACTTTTCAAACATCTGACATGTGGATTAGGTATGAGTTTGCAAAAGGTCGTGGTGAGATTCATAGTCACGCTATTGTTTTTAGTGAATCACACGCAAAGAAAAATAGAAAATGCAATGGCTCTGATTACCGATGATGGAAAAGGTAATGTAAATACATCTGATGCAGCATTTGAACTTCATAGTTTACTTCCGACTGATTTACAAAATACAGAAGATTTTCACTCTCCTAATTTTGTATCTATGCACCCTGCAGGTGGCCATGAAGAAATTGACGAGAATGGCAAAAGGGTCTGGATCCCAACAAATCTGAATGGCCCAAACCTGATGGAGATTATGAACCTCCAGATTATAATCCATTGTCAGAAAACTCTCTGACCACTCAAGCCAAGAATCCATGAGAGATTTTCATATGCTTGACAAATAAGGTGGGCTTGCATAAGTGTAATAATACTTGCTTAAATGTGAAGTCTGATGGTGCTAAAACAAAATATTGTCGTTTCCATTTTGGTAAGTTTTGATATCGAAAATAGAACTTCAGAAGGAAAGAAACTCATCCTTTCCATTCACTAATAACACCAGGAGAACATCCACGTTTTGAAGGCAACAGAGATCATTCTTTTCTGATATCTCATGTCAAAACACGCCTGTTAACATGGTTAGCCAACTCAGACACGCAAGCCATCATTGATCAAGACTTAATGGCTCTGTTAAGATACATCACTCAGTATGCCTGCAAGGGTGCCAAATCTACAGACGATTTCATTCGTCTATATAAACATTTATTAGATGTTAATAGTGATGTTGCATCTGTAAGAAGTATTGCCCAACAACTAATTTTGAAAATTATAGGATTGATTGATATGCCAGCAGCTGCTGTTGATTTTCTGAATTGTGGGGGTCGTTTGTTTCATTGCACTCGACAGTTCAGGAGAATTGGTCTTAGTGGTTTTCGTGCAATAAATTCAAAGTTTTCCGATGGGGATGCAACAAAAGAAACACCTCTAGAAAAGTTTTTGAGTGAAAAACGTCGAATACGTTATCCCAATATGACTTTGTATAATTGGGCTCAAATTTGTGTTTGCACCCCTAAGTGTGCTAAAAACCATGTTCCTGTTTTTACTGGAATTCCAACTCTTCCCATATGGCCACTAGAAGAGGACTATTGTAAGGGTCAATTAATGATTCACTCGTTGGGAACATGGGAAAATGTAAATGACCTTAAGAACGGAAAAGACTCTTATTTAGAATCATTCATGGAGTTTAGAAAGTGACCTATGTCCTATGATTGTGAAAGAACTTGTCAAAAAAGCAAAATTAGAGCATGACAAAAAACTAGAAAGGGATCGTCAAAGAGCAAAAAGAGGAAAAACCTTGATGTTGATGATAGCTCTATTGACCACGAATCTGGATCTGAAGATGAGTTTGAGAATGAAATCAGAAACGAACATGAATTTTTAAGATACTTGGCTGAAAATAGACCCCAAGATTTTGAAGATTTGAATGCTTTTAGAGATCTGCCTGATGGTGGAGAAGGTTTTTGATTGGCATCAGTATGCAATTGAATCTTTTGGAGGTGCTTGGCCTGATAATGCTTCAGATTGGCTAGAAAACATCTCAAAGGTGGCAGCTGCACAGCAACAGGCTCGAAATCAGAATTGTGATTTGCCACCAAATATTGATTTATTGAAGGCTAATGCTCTTCAAAGAGTAATAATAGCTATTAACATTCTTAATATTATGTCTGTTGTGAATAATGAACACCAAAATAAAGTGCGTCTCTTAGTGCAGGGGACGGCTGGAAGTGGTAAAACATTTACAATTGTTGCCTTGACCTATTTGTCGCGAAGAATTTGCAATCGAAACAATGCTGTAATGAATTTAGCACCTACTGGAGCAGCATCTATTCTCCTACCCTTAGGACGAACTGTTCACTCAACAACAAACATCCCAAGAGTGAAGAGAAAAGAATCCAAAACATTGCAGTTAACTGATAAGCCATTGAATAGCATATCTCTCACTGCCTTACGTGAACTAACTGGTAGCACTCTGGAAGGTAATTCTATGAAATTGATGACCTTGAATTTAGATGAAAGAGGTATGTATAGTCATCGTATGTTAGCATGGTGTAGCCAACGTTTTAAGGAGGCAACATGTGATTTTTTTTCAACAACTTTGGTGCAATACCAACTGTCAATTTTTTTGGATAGATTTAGGGCAGCTAGGTCCAGTTGATTCTCATGATTTGCATGTTGAGCCATTATCCTCAGACGCCCCAGATAAGCTTGCCGGTTATGGAATCTATCGTACATTTTCACATTGTATTCTGTTAAATGAAACTATGCGACAAGGCCCAGATCAGTTGTCTTTTTTGGAAATGTTGCTGAGAATCAGAGAGGGCAAACTCAATTTGAATGACTGGAAGACAATAAAATTCAAGATATGAAGGTGAGCTTCCTGAAAGTGCCAAAGAGGGATTTAGATCAGACACATGTTTGACCGTTATGGAAACGTGGCAAGAGGTAAATGTTGAGAACCACAACAAACTAGCTGATTTGGGGATCCCTGTTGCTACTATACCAAGCAAAGGAAAAGGACGTCATCACACTCAATCTGTTAATCAGATGGGTCAAATTCCTGCAACCTCTCACATTGCTGTTGGAAGTCGTGTGCTTTTGACTAAAAATCAGCTCAGCTTAACACCTCTTGGATTGAATAATGGAGGAGCAATTGGGAAAGTGATTGCAATATTATATGCTGAGGGAGAAGCACCTCCATCATTTCCCAGAAGCAGTTGTTTTGTAGATTTTCCAAGATACAAAGGCCCAAGCTGGCTTCCAGAACACCCAACATGGGTTCCTATACCTGTCAATGAAGCACGTTGTGATACTAACTGTTGCTCTAGAAGGGGGTTTCCCTTGATGCCTGGTTATTGTATACCTATATCAAAAAGCCAAGGTATGACAATAGGTCCTAATGAGCCATGTACTCATATTCGGATAAAGTTAAATAAAGAGATTTTTATGGAGAAACTTAACCTTGGCATAACTTATACAGCCCTCAGTAGGGCATCTAAGCTAGAAAATGTTGCTTTGGTTGAAAAAGTGCCATATGATAGGCTAAATTATATCAATAACCATCCATGGATGCCACGAAGAAGGGAAGAAGAAGAAAGATTGAAAATTTTGAGTGGCGAGACTCTTCAAACATATGGCCATTACAGCGATTTGAATACCTACAGAGAACTATTATGTGAATTTGATCGCTTTGTCAATGATGGTCTAACATGTTTTGAAGACCCTTGAATCACATTGCCTCAACATCGTTTCAGGGCATCGTAATGCTTTTTTTATATGCAATTGTTAAATTTTCTGCTTAGCATAGAAAGGCGTTTTCAATTACATGTTTTATAAATAAGACTGATAAAACCTTAAAAAGTTAAGACAACAATTATAACTTAATTTATTCTACATTAAAACAGAGATGTAAGACCTTTTAACAATGCATGACATTTTCAAATGTTACTGTTATGAATGGAACAGAAGCTCAAAGATAGAATTCTGAGTATTTCAATCAAGGAACTATTAAAACAATTAAACATGGGAAAATGAAGGCTCTAAATCAACTCAAACAAACGTTAATTCGGCAGTATTTTGAAGGCTATGAATCATCTAAGCTTGAAATGTTTTTTGAATAATAAACATCTAAGCTCAATTTTTCTTCTTTTGAAAAGGAACTGTTAAAACATGTAATTGAATTTGTCTCACTATCATTAGTTTAAATCAAGGCTGTTCTGTCTGTCAAGCTGCAAATGACTTTAAGTTGATGATTGATGGATGTTGATAGTTGTTTCCATCAATAGTGGATGTTGAAAGTTGTTTCCACCCTCTGGTGACATGTTGATAGTTGTCTGTCACATACAGAGTTTTTACCTATGAATGTTGATAGTTGTTTTCATAGTGGTGTGGTCTTATCCATGCCACCCTGGAACATGCTGATAGTTGTTTGTTTCAGGGGGTACATCAACTTTTGTCTAAAGTCAAAAGCAGCTGAACAGCCTTGTACCCTAAAGAAATTGTTTTATTTTTGTAATTAGTATTTTTAGGATGGGGTACAAAATCCTATGGCTTACCTTCACGTGGTGTACCCTGTTCCACATTTTCAAAGCAGTAAAAGTGTAATTTGAAAATGTCAACTAAAAAGCCAAGGCTATCCAAAAGGTGATAAGATCTTTGAAATTTTTACTCAAACAACAGTGGTAGCTAAATTTAAACGGTCATTATAATTTTATCTCCTTTTGGATAGATCAGCTGCTATCATACTTGATGGTAACATAGAGACTTTTCTTTCTTAGTGTAAAATCTTAAAAAAAACACACAATATGAGCTTGCAGGATGAGTTAATGGAGGTGGAATCCAACGATTCGTTTTCTGATGAACTTGCAGCCGAGGAGCAAAGAGAGAAAAGATTTGCTTCAAAGACCGAGCTCAAACAATCCAAAAAAACTAAAAAGCAGGAAACTAATGATAAAAGTAACGATGAAAAGAAAAAAGATCAAAATGATAATAATAATAAAAAGAAATTTAATGCTTACAAACAATACAAAAAAATGAGAAGGGCAAATGGGGGGCCTAGATCTTTTTCCTCATTTAAATTTTGGACGGCCAATGGGTGTAAAGATGAGCCAGGTTTCTTAGATTCTTGGCTCAAAAACGACAAAAGTAAAGAGAACAACAACAACAAAGAAAGAAACAATAGAGGTCAAAAAGGCAGTAGTAGTCAGAAGAGAGTCGGTGACTTTACAAAAAGTTTTCAATGTAAACCTGTATGGAGAGAACTCTGTAGGTGTTCAGCTATAGCTATGATAACATGAAAATGTCATCATGGCACGTAGCAATAATTGGGTCTCAAAAACATACAACAGTTTGAATCTCACTGTTGAAAAGAATTTATTACTAAAATTTATAATACAGTTTTCTCTCCATACTGGAAAACTTTGAGTTTAGATAACGTTGAACGTGTTGAATAGTGTACATATTGTTTATATAATGGAGTTTTAATAGTATATAACTTTTAGTTGCGTATAGTTGTGTATAGTTTAGCTCTATATGATGAATTTCCGTTATTAATTAACTCTTGAAACTTGTTCAGAGCATCCCTAACGGGGAAGGGAGGCTAAACTAAACCCCTTTAAATATCTATGGGGAATTGAATTTTCAAAATTTTAAGGGCTGATTCTACAAACATGTCCCCAAATTATCATGCACGTCTGGGGAAACATTAAGATTTGAAAAAGATATTCAATAATTTAGAAAAATCATATTTAAAAAAAAAAGTGGCACTGGTACTAGTTGAGTTGGGTTCACCTACCAAATTTTGGGGATACATCGCATCTTCCGATTCACAAGGAGTGTAAACCTTTCTAGATACAATGTAAATTAATCCATTTACTTTCTCCAGTGTTGAATTTAAAGCATTTTTTATTTATTTAAATATCAAATTGTTATCATTATTATCAAATTATAAACTAATTTTGATTTAAATCATGAACAAAAAAAAGGAATATTTATGTATTTTTTCCAGTGTTGAATTTTAAGCATTTAATGCATTTTTTAATTTATCTAAATATCAAATTTTATCATAATCAAACATAAAAAAATTTCAGCATTGTTTTTCCTTCTCCCTTTTTTAATAAACATTGGTATGAATATTATATGATTTGGAATATAATCTGGAACTTTTCTAGTCACATTATTTAAGTGAATACAATTGTATTGTTACTTTCATTTCATTTCAGCATTAATAACAAGAATAACAAATAACGAATAACACATCAATCAAATACTGTACATTCAGGAAATAGAAATCAGCATTTCTAACTGCAAGATCATGCAATAATTTCAAACAGTAAGCATAGAAATTTCACTTTATCGTCTGACGAAAGAACAATATAGTCCAATATACGTCATTTTCACAATGACAGGTTTTTCACTTTACCAAGGTAAACAAGCTTATTAAAGAGTAAAAAAGTTACCAAGAGCAACCTTTGTACTTTAGTGAACTTTTTGTAACCATATTGCTTATTTTCCCTTTCTTATAATAACTTTTACCTATTTCAGATTGGTTTGGTTGAATATTGTCTGAAAGATTATCCAAGAGTACCCATGTATCGAATTATCAAGAAATCGAACATAAATTTTACAATGGTTTCGATATCTCCATATACAGTACTAGTAAGTCTATCTACGTTCCTTTATATAGCTAAGCACACTCACTATTATTTAAGTCTTTGTCTTTTCTTTTTTTAGATAATTTTTGTACATTCTCTTATCCAAGATAAGTGCAATAATTAACCCTGGGGCATAATAGAATCATGACCTTGTAAAAGTTCTCTGAAATGTGTTTGTACATCAAAACTTTCAATATTACTTTAAATTTATATCTGATTCAATAACAATGAATTAATAACATTTCAGGTTTTGTTGTTTCAACGGATGGCTTGAGATAGAAAGATTGGTGTTTTAATGGTCAAATTGTTCCCTTTTCTTGAATCTATGACTTGGATCATTTAATACGCAACATCTCAAATAAACGATTGGAAGCTATTGTCTACAATTTAATTCAATTATTGTGAACAAATCATTTTTTGAGATTATTAACTACACAGTAAATTTATCATGTAATTGTAAAGTTTATTGTGCAGTATAAAGATTATCTTTTACTTTTCTATTAATAAAATTTAACTTCGTTGTTCTTCACTTATTATCGAATCCAAGTAAAAAGGCATTTTATTAGACCAAATGATATATTCGAATGCCTATTGTGGCGAATAGAGGCAAGGTAAATTAAAATTAATTTCCATTATTAGGAATTTTTCCAAATCACACCTTATTTCAATAAAATGCATATTATCGGGTACCTAATAGACAGGGGGGTGGAATAAGAATGTCCTGGGTGGAAAATTTTCGAAAAATTAATTAGCGGGGACGCTTATACCCTAGAGTAGTAAACAGAAAAGGGAAGATTTCTCATTTAATTGTCAATTTAAATCAAATTAAATACATCGAAATACCTTTCTCACAATTTAGAAATAAAAGTACCAAAATTCTTTATCTGTTATTCCGATGGCGTATTGGCGGCCGCCCACGCTGTAGCTCTAAAGGGGCGGGCCAATATCCCATCGGAGAGGGATGGTAGTCGTCCTTTGATGTGCTGCCTCACCAGTCGGTCTCAACTGCTCTGCTTGTGGTAGCCTAAAAAAATTGGCAGTTGAACCCGACAAGCACGGAAAATCGGTTCTCAGAATTCTCTTTCTTCGCTTTGCGAAAACAGAACGCTCGTTCCGCAACCCCTTTTATGTTGATCACTTTTTTTTGCCTGTAATGGCTTAAAGCCCGACATCTAGCTCTTCGGGCTTTATAGATCTATGGTTAAACTGAGTCAAATTCGTCAAAGAATCAAGATAAAATAGTTATGTTGAAAAAGCATATTGTTCGATCATGCGTGTTTTCTTAACGAGAAGTCATGTAATAAGATTTAAGAGCCCCCCCCCAAGTGGTAAGTCTGATCACGATAATTTTCTGTCTTAAATCGCGATCACCTAAATCAGAAAACAATTTGGATAATCACAAAAGCCCGAATCACGCATCACGGCTCAAAAATCTTTCAAATCACGATCGCGTTTTGACCTCTAGTCTAATCACGCAATCACGAAAAAAATTCCAAATCACGTATAATAACGCTAGAAAAAATTCCCTATCACGTCATCACAAAAACTTCTTGGGGGCCTCATTTAAAACCAATATGATTCAATCCTTTCGAGCGGATAACTCATTAAAAGAATCTATCATTAGTAAACGAGTACACGTTTTTTGTATAAGCCGTATGGCTACGTCAATTGTTAAGTGATATTGGTTTTAAACAAACAAAACCAACAACGTTATATGAGGATAACCAAGGTGCTATCGGACTTAGCGAGAATCCGAAACTTAATTCCAGAACGAAGCATATTGACATAAAGTATCACTATGTCAGACAAGCTGTTGATGAGAAAGTTGTTCAAGTGAAGTATTGTCCAACTAACGACATGGTTGCTGACATTTTCACGAAAAGTTTGTCGAAAGTAAAATTTGAACAGTTGCGAACATTACTTGGAGTACAAAAGTAGAAACTTTATACTGTTAACCCATTTAAGGGATATTTGGACTTGGTGACAATGATGACATGTCACTATCATATTGTCAAGTGGGAGTGTTAAATAATTAATGAGTTCACTGTCGCGACCATAGTATGCGTAATATGCGCTATTATTTTTTAGAGCATTTTTTACGCTCGATACTATCTTTTTTCTCTTGTAGAGTAGTTCTTGTTGTGTTTTCTTCCTGAAGAGACGTTTACGTTCTGATAAAAACTTTAACAGTTGGCGATTTCTAGATTCTAAGCCGGCGAATTCTTAGAAAGCACAGTGTATTGATTAGCGTAAATATGTACTTAAGGTGGCGAACCGAACTTTTCGAACGGCGAATTCTAATTTTTGTTCGTGCTTTGGACCGGCGAAATTCGCCGTTCACCAGGCCTGATTAAGACCCTTGGGTTCTAAGAGTAGTCTCCAGACAACAATCTTCGACACGATTTATACTGCCTGTCAGCTTGTGATGCTGACACACAGTTTCTGGCACAAGTGAGTAAGTTAATTCGGCATGAGTTATAAAACGTAATATATAAACCATAGTGCTAAAAGTGTTTTCACTCAGAGCTGATGTCAAGAAATTGCAGAGAACACGACATTATTTCAAACGTCGAACGTGCCATCAGCCTCGTCCCCGTGTAGAAAATTATGTAATCTTTCGCATTCGAAAACAGACAGTACCAGGGTGTAATCTGGCGCTATAAGTAACCATGAAAAACTGGAGTTCCCTGTAATACACAAGGAACAAGGTTGACATGCCATATACTTAACATTACGGTGCTTGAATAATAAGAATTTTCGAAGGTTTGGGATTGAAGTTCGTAGCTATTTCATAAAGTAACAATAAAAAAATGACTAAATTAAAAAACTTACCGTTATTACAGTAGATGTGCTATTGACCGAAACATCTCCATTGTACTGTAAACATTTAATCCTTTTCAACAAAGATTTCTTTCACGTCTGACATGCGAGGCTCTGGAAGACTGGTAACTAAAAAGATAAAGGTATACAGTTGACTCTCTCTAGTTCGATCTTCGAGGAGCCAAAAAATATTATTCGAATTAGAGAAAGATTCGAATTAGAGAGAGTTGACTGAAGCTGTAAGTAACGAGCGTAAAACTTTTACTCGAGAGTAAGGCCTTAAAGCCTGGTGCTTTCTATTTTGTAGACTAGAGGTGTCCGGGTGATTGGTGAATAGAAAAATAAATATATATATACGCAGTTGACTTTCTCTCTAGTTCAATCTTCAAAGGATAAAAAAAATGAGTGAACTTTGAACAATAAAATAAAAAATATAACAAAACATAAGCCTTACCACAGCACCGACCGCCACATGGGTTCCAGGGTACCTTTATTATTTGTCCATTTTGTCCATACGTAGAGGCGATTAAAAACCATTCAACTTATTGGAGCCAGAGCAGAGGAACGCGATACTTGAACCGGTAAACGCTGGTTAGCAGTGCCGACGCTTTATAAAACTATGCCACCATTTTTGAACAATCAAGAAAAAAATGTCTGAGGCCATTAGAAACAAAACTTCCATCATACCTTTATTTTTCCAATTTTGTTGACCAGTGATGATTTGTTGGTCATCATATTGTAACCAATTAACACCAAGACCTCCACTATCTAATCTGTGCACGTGATATTTCCCGCTTCTCCAATTACAATGCAATGTCTGGAAAAATGTAGAATATAGCGTTTTTTATAAGAACATCCGAAATTTTCGAAGCCTTGGGATATTCTTAACTTTTTGGGTTTTAAGTTTAAAAATGTTCTTAACATGTTCTTATTTTCGCAATTTTCTGAGTATTTCTATCCATTTTCTTATGAAATGCTGTGTTCTTTGACTCTCTTTATTGGGCTTTTCCAGAAAAATTGATATGTGGTGGAATTCCATAGGGAAATACAAAAATCTGTCAAAAATAACTGGAATTCTATGGGGGTACCCAGCTGGCACGCAACGTTGTTTCAACGTTCATCTTATGTTCACAACGTCCATATAACGTTAGATGAACGTTAAAACAACGTTGTGTGTCAACTGGGTGGCCTTTTAAATCCTACTAAAATTCAGAATTGCAAAGGAATTTAAGCCTGAAATTGCCTGGAATTCCAGGGGGTTGCATCTTTCCAGCCACAAAATGATGGACCTCCTCAACAGGGGGTATACAGTTTTTTTCTGGAAAAGCCCAATCTTATTTTTCTAAAGCGAACTTTTTATGATGCAGTTGAAACGTTCCAGGAAGATTTTTTTGGCAGTTCTTAGGGTAGTTGTACTCAAATATTTGAAAACTAATTCCAATGGCATAGATCTGAGGGAAAACAGTGAAAATTAAGATCGGAGAGATGGAATACACTTTAAACGTAGGAGGTCAGATAGCACATTAAAAGTTGGTACACGTTTTTTTTATAATAACAAACTATATAAGAACTTTAAATTTTCATTTCAATGTCCATAATATTAAGAACAAGTTAAGAATAAATTTTAAAGCTTTGCGGAATTCAAAACTTTAATTTTAATACTCATGGTGAAATAAGAACATGACAAGAACATTTTTATGCTTAAAACTCGAAAAAGTTACGAACATCCGAGAAATCTTCAAAAATTTTGGAATAAAAAAATTGAAGGTTAGATTCACATAGGAGACGAAAAAATTCTAACTTCAAACTGAAATTATTTATTAAGGATTTATCTTGGGCACAAATCCTATTAAAAATGCTAAGAAACAAACAAACACAAGCTTACTATAAATGTAAAAAGCATGAGATACCTTGTAAATATAACTTTCATTGTCTTTAAAATTGGTCCGACATCAATTGCATTTGTTACACATTAATTAGCTTTTTAAATGTTTCTTTTTATATTTGTATCTAGTTCTGAAAAAACAAAAAAAGTTGTTCTATCTTGATCTATGCTAAAAAGTTGTTGAATTAAATATACACCGTTCCACCTGGACAAATTGGCCAAAATATCGTCCGATTGGAAAATTATACTCTAATTTTTGTCCCCGCTGAAAATAATCCTCACTTCAAAATATTGTGCTATTTTTCCATCCTCACTGAATTTTCTGGCCAGGAAATAATGGAACTCAAATCCCCAGACATAAAAACATGGGAGTATCAATCCCATTGAGTTTTGGTTCGTTATTTTTACCCCTCCCCCCCGCTGGCTGAAAAAAACCTACAATACCCGGTACGAGAAGGGGGTTGAAATATGCAATAAGCTTTTATGGAAAAACCCACCAATGACATCCAATAAAATGTCGTAGGAAGCTTTGATATTGGGAGCGAGGGTTTGTTTAGGTTTAATTGAACAACCATGGTTTGGACTGAGGGGCGAAAATTTGAAAAGTTCAAGATGGCGGAAAAAGCACATAAAACTAAATTTCATTAGGAGAAACAGAAGGAAAAATATGTATTTATCAGAAAATCCTTAAAAAAACATCTCTCAAAAAAATAATTGGAGGCAAAACATCATCAAGTCCCTTCGCACTCTATGGCACCCCCAGTACCTTTTGGTAATTTTTGTATCAAACTATTTACAGCTACAAAAATCTAAAGATATAAAAACATAAGAAATTACGAAAATCAATACAAACTATAATATGTGTATAAAATGGCTATCGAAAGGTTATTGGAGGCAAAGCCCCACCAGGGACCAGACCCTCTCGTCTGAAAGTTTTCTGTATCAAATATTTAATTCAAAAATCTTAAGATATAAAAAACATAAGAAAGTGTTCATAATCAATGTAAACTATATGTGTAAAAAATGGCTGTCAAAAAAATGTTCCATCTTTTGAAAAAGGTGTTCAGCTTCAAGCGGTGGCAGGAATCGAACGCCAAAAGTCTTTTCTTAACAATGTGTGGAACCATGAAGACTCTATTTGCTATTTTTACGGCCTTGATGTTGACTTATCTTTTCTTCATCGAAATCATATATCATAATCGTGCCATCACTATTCCCAGTCATTATAATGAAGTCGTCAAATTGTAAGTGATTGGTGTTTGCGAAAGTATTTGCAAGTATGCTACCATCGCTGTGATATTCCTAAGGTATGACAATATACACATTTTTTATAAGAACACCCAAATTTTTTGAAGCCTTCGGATATTCTTAACTTTTCGAGTTTTAAGCCTAGAGATGTTTTTAACACGTTCTTATTTTGACCATTTTGTGAACACTTTTGACCATTTTCCTAAAAAATATAGTGTTTTTGAGACCACAAAGCTTAAAGTGTTCTTAACTTGTTCTTAGAATTTTGCAAGCGAAGCCTTGTGTTCTTATATAGTTTGTTCTTAAAAAAAAACGTGTAAAATTTGCCTCGCTAAAACAAAGTAGAGTCAGCTCACCCCAGTCGATTTTCAAGGGTCTCAGAATTTTCTTCGAATTAGAGAAAGATTCTGAAAAGTTCCAAAGCATTTTATGTAAACAAACCTGAAAGGATGCCAAAAGAAGATCTTCCTCCTTTCTTTGCTGATCCAAAATGGCTTCCATATCCCAGATTTTACAAACTCCGTCACCATCAGCACTCACCATGTATTTGTTGTTGAAACGTAAAAACCTGAAAATGAAAAGCTAGAACACAACATTGTTTCAGCGTTTATCTAACATTCACAACGTCCACATAACGTTAAAGGGACATAAAAGTAGTAAAATGTAAACATTGCGCGAACCACGTGTTATTAAAGAGAACAATTAAAATCACGTGTCCAAAACAAACTTGTAAAACAATTGAACAATCAAAATTAGCCATATTTGGTTTTATTTTTTATTTTGACATGTGACATTTGTTTTGATTTTATATCCGTAGCATACAGTTTGTTTACAAATTTCGTAAGTACTGGGTTCCTCGATTCGAATCCCCGCTACTTCCAATGTTCTGTTCAGTTCATACCGCTTAGCCAACTTGTCGCTAAAACGCATGAAAATAATCGAAAGACTCTGGGCTATCCTCTTAAACTATCGACTCTATCCATTTAAAAGTTACAATTTAAAAAAGCATCCAGCCACCGTGTAGGTGTTTTTAATAGTGAGGTTAAGTAAATCGGCAAAATCACGACGACGAACGAAAATTTAACAGACTAGTGAGTTTCAACCAATCAAATTTCGTATTTTCACTAGCCTATTACATTTTTCGTCCGTCGTCGTGATTATCCTTGTATGCTTAACCTCAGTAATAGAAGATAGTAAAGAACATGATTTCTTCACAATTAGACAATAAAACTAAAACTCTAATACAATAAAGCAATCATACATACCCTAAAAGCTTAGGATGTCCTTTGAAAGTTCGCAAACAGGTGCCATTTTCGACGTCCCAAACTTTCATATCAAAAGAGAAACAACAGGTGACGATTAAAGGATATCGATATTGTAAAGTGATAGTGCCTTCTTCACTTCCAGTAATGTCGCGAACGTGCTCGCATGTCTTGGTGTTCCAAACCTTTGAGAAAATAGAGAAAATGATCTGTTAGCTATAGCTGTAGTTTAACCTGTACCACCCTACCCACGGGCGTTTTTTATATTTTGAAGGTGTTCTTCGTGTTATCTTTTCACTTAGTGAAGAAGAGTTTGGTACAGGGTAGCTGTGGTTTAGACGGCCAAATTTTTGCCTTGTCCTGTAATTGTAGCGAGTTCATGTATTTTCATTTTTGAGAACGGTAAAGTGACTGAAGCGATTTGGAAAAACCCGCGACTCTAGCCTGGAACATTGAGTACGGTAAAAGTGTTGGTTTACAATCGTTCTCAGTGAGTCAAGATCTAGAAAAATCCAGAAGTTTCTGACGCCAATGCAATGGCTTTTTTTTATCTTTTTTAAGCAAAGATTTTAACTTACTGTCAACTTGTTTCTTACTCTAACAAATAAAATAGGCAGGGCACACTTTAGATAGTGATTTTTGAGGATTTTACTGTTATGATGAAATTTGTCCACTTTTTTAAGACACACTGTAGATGAAGTATCTAGTGCTCGAAATTACATGAAAAATCTTTACGTCGAACATGATAAACTCATACATAAATTTTAAGAGAAGAGAGAAGAGAAGCAAACCCTCTGATATCATCAGACCGGACCCTATCCCAGGATAGTTTCCTACCCCTAGATAGGGAAATCACAGCGCTTACCAGACACTGTACTCTGTGCTCGCGACACATCAGAGCCGTGCTGTATCGATGATGGTACTCACACAATACGGGAGAACCTTGCGTTCTCGCAGGTACTGAACATATGAGTACCACCACCATATCACATTCAATTTTCAGCATATCTCCCCATACTCTTATATCAGAGTGATGGTACCCTATTCCCCTCACATGGTATGGGTTGACCCGGGCTACGGTACATTCACTTGCCAAGTGAATCGCAGCACCGAGTGGGAATCGAACCCTGACCTCCATCACGGAAGTCAAGAACGATGACCACTACACTACTGCACCATAAATTTTAAGTCATAAAAAATGTCAAAGATATACCAGGATATACGTACTTTGATATCTGTATCTCCACAGCGTTGTGGAAAATCTCTTGCAGCGGTAACTATATATCTTTCATCTAGATCTAACGCGAGACAATCCGTGCGGTATCCAAGTAGCTTCGAACGCAGCTTAATATCTTTGGACGAATGAACAGTGAATACATATATGACATTTTCAAGAGCAGCGCTCGTAACTAGAACGCCATGTTTGTATACTAAAATGGCAACTGGTTTTGTGTGATGTTCAAGAGTGTTCATTAATTCACCACTAGTTAGACCCCAAACTCTAAAAAAAAATAGTCAAATTAAAAGAATTAAAGTTGACGTGCCCTCTAATTTGATTTTCAAAGGGGGTTAGATTTTTATCGAATAAGGGAGCGTACCGAATAGTGAAGCGTTTTTTACCTCTACCGCAAAACTCAGGAAAATGTCTCTAGATTTTTGGCTAGACTTGCTTGGATTTGATTTAGTTGTAGCCTAGAAATGCATTGGTAAACCTTCCTTGTAAAGTCATTACCAGTCCCTTAAAAAGCCGACCGCGTCGTTAAAGGTTGATAAGTGTTAAGCTATCCGACAACTTTTCTGATTCAGATTTCTTTGCGTCGGTAAAAATCCTGTGTTTTTTAGTACAATAAGCACTCTTACGTCGGCAAAATACAAATTACGTCGGTATTTGTGTCGGCAATAGCCGAATGCCGACGCGAATTAGAATGGCTGGAATGCTAAAAATAGTTTGCACTACATTGCTGAGACTCGGAAAAATATGTCTACAGTTTTGGTGGGAATTTGATTGGTTTGATTCAGTTGTTGCCTAAATATGCCGTGAGCCGAGAATAAATCTCCTTAGAAAATCCATTACCAGTCCCCTAAAAAATCGACCGCGCCGTTAAGGGTTGGCAAGTGTATACTCTCAGAAAGGAAATTTCTTACTTTACTGTACCATCAATTGAACCAGTGATAAGTATATCTCCATCATATTGTAAACAAAGAACACCTTTTGTATGTCCATCCAAAACTTTATTACATGCCAAAGTGTGTCGGTCCCAAACCTTGTAAATAAAATGATACAAATATAATCATAAACCACTTAAGTAATTTTTCATCACGCTGAAAAATTGGTGAAATGCTAATCCGAATAGAGGAAGGAAGGAAAAGTGTGGCCAGGTAGCTCAGTCAGTAGAGCATTCGCCTTACAATCTAAGGGATGTGGTTTCAATTCCCATTCACTGCCAACTCCACGAATGTGAAATTGGGTAATCTGATCTAGGCGGTAAGTTACTGAGTGACCACCTCAGACCTCGCAGGTCTAGTGCAAATAGAAAAGTGAATAGTGAATGACTCCCACACTCCGGCTCCGCCGACAGTCCGCCGACTGAATATACCACTACTATAAGTATATTGGCCAGTAGGATAAGTGGGATAAGTAGCGTAATTTAGAGATCGATAGCCAAGTGGTCAAAAGGTATCAATGTCTTAAACCAGGGGTTCACGTTTCGGATCTCCGCTCCTTAAAATTTTTCATTCAGCTCGGGTAAGTTATGGCATGTCTCAAAAACTTAAAATTACCATAAAAAAATATAAGGATTTTTCGTTTTCTACTAATTTCTGCTGACGTCATCAAAATTTCGAAAAAATTCTTTTTTCAAATGATCGACTTGAGTGCAATACATCTCTGGTGAAAGTTTTAAGACAATTAGATAAACCATTCTTGAGAAATTCAGTTTTTAATTTTTATGACGTCATCGATTATGACGTCATAGTCAGTTTTTGCGGTTTTTCGCAAAAATCAGCGAAAAAACAATTAGGCTACACATCAGGTTAGAAACTACATCATAGTACCTTTAAAGTTCAGTCATTAGTTTGGTTGTTTTCTGTCGGCTAATGCGATCTAAAAATTATGGTAAGTTTAGGTCATGCCATAACTTACCCGAGAGTTCATAGATAGCCGAGCCAGCTGGTCGTGGACCCCGTAAAAGCAATCGAAAGACTGCCTAAAAGTCCTAGATTACTGGGCTTTTCACGTAAGATATCGATTCTATCGATCTATAAGAAGGTCATTCGTTTAACTGGTTCAGCAAATCTATCAAACTGATTGGAACCAGAGAAACGGGGGGCTTGAACCGGTAAACGTTGGTTACTTTCGCCGACACCTTATAAAACTATACCAAGATTTTTGAACAATCAAGCAACTATGAATACTTAAGGCTATTAGAATCTTCCATCACATTTCGGCAAGTTGCATGGAATGACAGCAATGCAAAATTCCGCAACGAAATTGCTCTAAAAATGCACATGATTTGGAGACCCCGTCCGTCACCCTACGATCCCGTTCTTGGTTCAATGACAAGCGTTTTCAAATTTCACAGCAGATAAGCTGCGATAATTGACAACGTTACGGATTCGGAACGCTAAAGCTGTGGGATTTTGCAGCCCTGCTATTCTATGCAATTTGCCTAACCGATCATACCTTTATTTCTCCATTTTGTTGACCAGTGACGATTTTTTGGTCATCATATTGTAACCAATTAACACCCAGACCTCCACTATCTAATCTGTCCACGTGGTATCTCCCTTTTCTCCAATTACAAACCAATCTCTAAAAATGAACCGTATTTTATAACATTTCGCCGTGTCAATTCAAGACAGCCTTAAGTCCATTTTTTACATTTTGAGATAATTGACTTTAAAGGTTGAGATGTGCTGGACTTAAGGCTACACATTTCATGGTAATGCTTCATAGAAAATAAAATTTGCCCTAAAATTTAGGACTTAAGGCTGTTTATGGTTCATATATTATGGAACATTCTAAATTCTTTTTCTTTTTTTGAATTGCAAAATACACCTCTTTCCCATTAGAATTATGTGGACTTAAGGCCGTTTTTGGAAAGCGTGCATGCTGAAATAGGGGGTTATAGTCTTAAGTTAATTTTCAAAAAATTGGACATAAGTCTGTCTTAAATTAACACGGCGATTTATAAATGCCCGATTAGAAGGACTGTCTCGTCTGATATGCAGCACAAATCTTAAAGCTGACAGGGTTTTTTATCTTGATAGGCTGGCGAATGAAAAAGTAACTCCGGCATTTCTAGATTCTAGACCAACAAATTACCAATTACGTTCACTCGTAATTTATGAAAAGGTTTATTAGCGTGAATATGTACTTGAGCTTCAGTTAGCTGGAATTTTTAGACCGGCGAACAGCAACTTTTCTTGTGCCTTGGAACGTGCATCACTTACTCAAGCCTTCGGTTATATTTAATTGATTATAATACAAACCTTAATATCTTTCTCAGTCTTCGAATACAGAGCACGAAAATATTTGTGATCGAATTCTTCAGATAAAGTGTTCAATGAATCCATCCAACCACGGCGTTTACCGAGACCTTTCCATACAATCTCTCGGTGAGCTTTTTCCTTGATCTGATTTTTCCAAAGTCTACTATTTATAATGCAGTTCAACCATTTCTTGCAAACTTTCTCAGCAGCTCGTAAAGAAATTGCATCCAAATATTTGAAAATTAATTCCAGTACAGGGCCAAGATCTAGGAAAGAAAGAAATGCTGCTGGTAAAAGCTTGAGGACACGAGAAGTTTTTTTTCGCGTGGTGCAATGCCCCATCCCACCAGCACAAGAAAAAAGTGCATGTCCCAGGGTTTTTTTATTGTTTCATGGGACAAAAAGTGAAGGAAATACCCAACAGACACGTCGATTTTGTCCCAGGGACAAAAGTGAGAGACACGCAAATGTTATTGAACGTGTTTTTCACTTTTATTGGAGAAATAAAAATGGGGTGGAGACACGAGAAAGCGTTTCAGGTTGGTGGGGTGGAGCATGTTGCATTGCACCAATGCGAAAAAACGTCTTGTGTCCCCAAGCCTTAAGAGTCGAAATTGATTAAAAATTCAAAATTGAGAATTATTCTAATCCAACATAATGCTAAAAGAATAGTGATACCTTCTGCACTAGCACGAGTTTTCTTTGTTTTCAAAGATCCAACATCAATTTCATCTTTCATGTTTTTGATTGGCTTATCAATTGTATCCTGCATTTTTTTCACATTCAAATCTTTTAAAAGAGAACATAAAAATATAGTGAGACAGTGTTAGGTTATGAAGTGTTAACTTTTTAGGAAATTTACCCTGGACAATCCCCCCGCTCAAATACCGCTCAGGAAAATTTCCCCCGGACGATTACCACAAGGGCAATTTCCAATTTTGAGGGAGTCTTACAAAAGGCACGGAAAAGAACGGCACACTTCTAACCCCCACCCCCCCCATCATATGTGATTTTTAAAGTAAAAGAAAAACAAGCAAGACTCAAAGGCTTGGACGGGGCTGGACTCAAAAGCGAGTTTCTCACCAAAAACCGGGAACCAGAAAACCTAGACTCCAAACATTCTAAAAATTTGCAAAGTAGAATGATCTTCTTTATTAATTATCACTTTCGGTTTTGTTATGACCACTGTAAAATAAACGTACAGTTGTCTCTCTCTCTAATTCGATATTCAAGGGTCCAAGAATTTTCTTCGAATTAGAGAAGGATTCGAATAGGAGAGGTTCGAATTAGAGAAAGTTGACTGTATGATGAAATGTTTAGCAGTCAAGATTTTCTCTAAAGAATAAATCGACCCCCCCCCTTGTAGAAAACTAAGTAGTGCAAGATTTTTATTATTTTTCGGTGGGGGAATTTCGCAGGGGGTAACTGGATATCATGCCACGTAGCGGGACTAAAACTTACATAAATACTATTGTAATTTGAAATGTTACGCAAAAAAGGCACAAAATAAGTTTATATTAGTTATATCAAAAAGGTAGAAAAATAATAATATACCTTTGGCACATTGAATTTTGAAATATAAATTTTTAATAATATTCCAAATAAAAATTAAACGGAAGATTGGTCAACATCGATCCCAGCAACCAATTTCTGTAACCGTAATGTAGTTTTCTGCCCAACGAAAAAAAATGACAGAAATAATTTTCAACGCCTCAAAGTGAATCGATGCTCCCAACTAGCGTGACAAGCACAATCAAAATTTCGCATCAGTTGAAAGTAACTTTTTTAATTTGATAATTTGAAAGTGATAAGGCAACATAATCCCATCCATAGAGAAAAAAGATTCACGCAGTAAAAAATAATAATTTCTTTTTCTCCAAAAATGACAACAGTTGAAGTTACTCTTTGGGAAAGAATGACAACAAATCTTGGAATGTTTTCCTTCATTTGGAACATGGCTGAATATCTCCCCTGCCTTGTCATGGTCTCCTATTGTTGTTGCTGGGGGACAAAACAGAACGATGTTGAGGAAGTTGCTACTGCAAGATGAATAAATACATTTATTAGGCTGTTGCTTTCACGACATGGAGTGATAGGCTTTGATGAGATTAATGACGATTCCAGAGGGAAGAGTGGGTTACTTCATACTCCTCTTCTTACTGGATAGTACTTGGACAAGACAACTGTTACACATGTTACAACACATTGTTGCCTATTTGATAGTACCCATGGAGTTGGTCAATACGGGCATTTTCAAATCATGGTTGATGTTTCCGCAGAATGGCCGATGAGCTCGTATATAGACGATTCCTGTCACACGGCACCCTTATTTTCTTGCTCGGTAGCGCACCACTGGGACAGGAGCATTAGTTCATTTGATAGCACCCCCATAGAGTTGATTTATTCGGGCGTACAGACCATGGAGTTGACTCTAGGAGTTCATTTGATAACACCCCCATAGAGTTGATTTATTCGGGCGTGCAGACCATGGAGTTGACTCTAGGAGCTCATTTGATGGCACCCCCATAGAGTTGATTCAGTCGGACGTACAGACCATGGAGTTGACTCTAGGAGCTCATTTGATAGCACCCCCATAGAGTTGATTAATTCGGGCGTTAAGACTTTTCTAATCACGGTTGTTGATTTTTCGGCGCGGAATGGCCGTTATTCATCCCCTGTATCTCTTATAATAGGCGTAGTGGTGTAGCGGTTTCATCCTTGACTCCTGCCAGGGAGGCCCGAGTTCGATACCCACCGTGTCACTACGATTCACTTGGTCAACCTATGCCATAAGAAGGGAATATACGATACCATTACTCTGATACAAGAGTGTGGGTAGATTAGATATGCCTTCCGATAACTCAGTTCTTTTATTATAATACGTATCGGTCAACAAAGATGTAAGTGATATCTCGATCATGTCACTTCAAAAGAAGCTTCATCGAAATCCAACATGCAAATAGTATCGTCCAGTGAACAACTAACAATTTGAAAATGATCGATCGACAAATGACTGATCCGATTATTGTGGGGCTGAAAGGATGAAGAAAAAGTCAAAGTTTGCGTGAATACACACAACATTGTTTTAACAGTTTATTTAATGAAAACTGATCTTAAGATATTCTTCACAACCGGGAGGCGGGATATTTAGGCATAAATGAGTGCTTGGTAAAAAGCCAGAAACCGAATCGACGTTATTTGTCAAATTGAATAAATGTTGTTCTTTATCAGAGCATCGAAAATTTTTGAAGCCTTCGGATGTTCTTAATATGTTCTTATTTTAGATTTGTTTGTGATTGATGCTGCAGAGTGCTCAATGAAATCAGAGCCAATTTAAATTTTAAAAGTTATCTTTCATCATAAACAAAGTAAATAGTACACTACTCCGAGTTTCATGCTTACTGCACTTGTCAAATGTACAAATAAAATGAATCTGTTTTGAAATTCTCATTTAAAAAGCTAAAAAATGTTAAAAAGTTGAAATAATTGGTGCGATAAAAAATTGATGTTCGTATAAAAGGGTAATAAAAGGTAGATAAAAGGAATGCATAAAAATTCTATCATTAGTCCGGTGGGACTGCTTTGAAGTTTTTCAGTAGAAATTTATTTAAATGACGGCATTTTGATACTAATTCCGAACGTTTATCAATCAGGTCAAGTTCTGACGTCATAATGTGATATTTCTCTGTCAGGCACAAATTACATCGTTATGAGCCATTTACATAAGGACGGGCGTGGTCAATTATTTCCCAGTTCAATTTAGGAGAGATATCCTTCAATTGGAGGTCCCACACGTAGTTCGAAAGTTCGGTTGATTTCTTCTTGTCTTCATTCCTGAACGTATGTTTGTGGCCATACCAACGTTGTTTGAAGGAATTGGCAGTTAAACCAATGGTATCGATACCGAGGAAGGCAAACACTACATTGGTTTAACTGCCAATTCCTTCAAACAACGTTGGTATGGCCACAAACATACGTTCAGGAATGAAGACAAGAAGAAATCAACCGAACTTTCGAACTACGTGTGGGACCTCCAATTGAAGGATATCTCTCCTAAATTGAACTGGGAAATAATTGACCACGCCCGTCCTTATGTAAATGGCTCAAAACGATGTAATTTGTGCCTGACAGAGAAATATCACATTATGACGTCAGAACTTGACCTGATTAATAAACGTTCGGAATTAGTATCAAAATGCCGTCATTTAAATAAATTTCTACTGAAAAACTTCAAAGCAGTCCCACCGGACTAATGATAGAATTTTTATGCATTCCTTTTATCTACCTTTTATTACCCTTTTATACGAACATCAATTTTTTATCGCACCAATTATTTCAACTTTTTAACATTTTTTAGCTTTTTAAATGAGAATTTCAAAACAGATTCATTTTATTTGTACATTTGACAAGTGCAGTAAGCATGAAACTCGGAGTAGTGTACTATTTACTTTGTTTATGATGAAAGATAACTTTTAAAATTTATGTTCTTATTTTAACCATTTTGTGAGTCCATTTTCCTAATAGATCGGGTGAGCCTTGAAATGTTCTTAATTTGTTCTTAATATTTCGGCCATCAAAGTCTAATGTTCTTACAAAAAACGTGTATTATAGAGTGGTGGCAGGGGGCAGCTTTTTGGGGGCGCCTAAATACAAAGGGTATACTAATTTCGGCGCCCCTTGTTTGCACCTTAATATTGGCGGTTTTCAACCAAAAAGAGAAAAATTACCCAGAAAATTTCCTATACGAGCATTATTTTAACATTTTTTCTTTCTCTTACCTTGCAACTATGGATAAAGAGCTCAGCTTCAGGTCTTCCATGCAAAGCAGCTTTTAAATTCCACACTTTGATAACACCATCATGCCCTCCACTCACAATGTAATGATCGTTGAATTGTAAACACCTGTCATCAAAAAGTCAAAAAGTTAAAAACAGTCAACACGTCTACTGTCGAGCCCTTTCTCAAAAATAAACGGGTTTCGAATTAAATATCAAGTAAACACAGCGAGCTACAAGCGTAAATGCCTTAAACGCCGTAAATGCTATACAATCGCCTATCATCTTTATGTTTTTTGGCTGTTACAGCGACCCATACAGTATGCCAAAATGGGAAAATGAGCTAAAATTACTTGTCTGTCGCACGGTCACTTTTTGTTTTGGTACTTGATTTTTTGCGGTGAAAGCAAAAGCCATGCAAAGATTTAATTTGAAATCCGTGTATTTAAAATCCAACCTCTTGGAATTACATCGAAAGTTTGAATTTTAGAGGCTCCTGTGCCCTGATGTTTTGCGCTTTAAATGAACTTCAAATCGTAAACTAAGCATATTCGAAATCTGGCGAAGGACTTTACTCATTGCGTTCTAAAATAGTCCGTGACTTTACTCTTAATCTGGCTTTGGTGTGAAACCCACACAGGTTACGCGTTTTGGGTGGGGAAAAGAGTTGCTTCAATGTCCATTAAAGAGCTTCTCGTTCGCTGTGTATTATCAGCTTTTTTATTGCTTACTGATAGTGCTAGATTCTCTGGCATTTATCAGTAACGTAAATAAAGCCTGGAATACACGGGGACGAGGTTGAGAGCTTCTTATCTAGTCCATTTCGGGACTTTAAACTCAATGTAGACTGCTCACCTGACGAGCATCTCACTGTAAGTTTTAAAAACAGTCAAACATGTTCCTTGCTCCACATTCCACAGCATAATTGTTTGATCAGTGGAGCCGCTCACCACCAGTGGCGTCCGATATTGTAAACAATTTACGCCACGAGAGTGACCTGCCAAGTTACGGATAAAATTGAATGTATTGGAATCCCAAACCTATGGAGAGAAAATCATCATAACAGCGAGGTTAAGCACCGCTTTATTTTGACCGTAAAGTGCAATACCGTAGGCCTGTACATAACTTGCCAAAGCAAACCATGCAAGCGAAATCTTATGTACAGGCCTACGATATTGAACGGTCTAAATAAACACTTGCTTAACCTCGCTAATAGAATAGTGAATAGTGTTTGATAAAAATTATACTCGACTTCACCCCTCCCCCTCCAGGCGGGAAGGGGCACTCGATCTGAAAACTATCGTATGTGCTGACAAAAATTGAAACTCAAAACTTGATCCTTTTACAGTGCAGAGAAAGTTTAGCTAAATTTAAGTAAATCTATTCAAGGAAAACCATTTATACATCAGCAAACACTCTGATATCATTAGCTAAACAGCCTTGGAGTGGGAGGATTGCATTTGGCCAATCCATATTACACATGATTTCACCTAGTAAATGAAGCGGAATAGATTTTGATGTACTTTAGGTTGACCTAATATCCTGGGGGGGGGGGCACTCGATTTTGAAACGACGGTATGTGCCGCGCAAAATCTGCTTTTCAAAATCGTACCCTTACAGTGCAGTTCACAATATGAAAAGGTACCCTTTCAGTGCATTTTCTCTTGATTTACTACGATGGCCCCGAGGTTTCTCCACTTCTTAAAAAAGTTCTGAAAGTTTCAAGAAGAGAAGTAAAAATTTAAAGAAGGGAAGTAAATATTTCGAGAAGGGAAGTAAAAATTTTAAAAAGGGAAGTAAAATGTCTTTAAGTATCGAAATTGTGATTTAATTTCTACATTGGCGAGCTGCCAAGATGGTTTTAACCCTTTTTAAATTGTTTAAAGCACAAGACAACGTCTAAAACACGTGATCCTACAACAAAGATTATATAAATATAAGTACTCTCCCAAAGTGTTTTTATAATTTATAAAAAGCTTTATAACTTTTGCTTAAGGGATAGCTTTAAACTTTCAATCACACTAATCAACATAATTGCCATTACAAACATCCTCTGGAGTCTGGTAAGGCGTCTCTCTGTAATAACAATAAACTTTCTACGTCAGGGGTTGTAATCAAAACCACGTGGTATTTTTGTCATTTTTTACTTCTCTTCTTCATTTTTCAAAGCTTGAAAGAGAAGTAAAAAATCAAGAAGAAAAGTAAAATTTTCAGTGAAGTAATACAAAAAAATTACTTCTCTTCTTTATAAAATTTTTACTTCCCTTCTTCATTTTTTACTTCTCTTCTTGAATTGTCTTTTTCTAGAAGTGGAGAAACCTCGGGGCCATCGTAATTTACCCAATCCTTATAGTGCACTATATTTCTCAGCTGTAAATCTGCGTGAAGAGAAGGAGCTTGGGAAATTTTTCTGTTTCAAAGAAAAACTGAGAAAATTATTCTTGTCAGCTGTAATTATCAGACAATAGAAACTTTTCCGAACAAACAAGAAGTAAAAACTTTTCTTTTTAACAATCATTTTGAACTTGTTTTAAAATTCGACAGTTGCAGTGCAATCTCACAGAAACACACCCTTACAGTGCATTTTGGGATGCAGAAAAACCCTGCCCTTAAGCGCGGCACATGACGTAGGCCAGATCATATGAGTGACCCCCCCCCTGGTCTAATATTGATAGATATTGTCTATGTTCTACGACGACATGACTGTTGACCGTGACAAAATTTCAATAATATCGTTAAAACTTTTACTATATACCACAGATATCATATTCCTTAGCACACTAGGAAGGCTAACTACTAACAGATTTTCTCTTTCTTTATATAGACAGCCCGATCCAGTGAAATAGTTACAGATCAGTGACTCACTTTAATCGTTCGATCTCCTGATCCCGAAACAATGTATTTGTCATCAAAATCGATTACATTGACTGCTTTTTCATGGCCCTCCATTTTCATACGTAAAGATGCAGCATTTGGTGAATGAACATCCCAAACAATGATTGATCTGTCTTTTGAACCAGTGATCAGAGTGCTGTTTTGCAATCTTAACGTCAATACTGCATCGCTGTGTTGCATCAGTTTGTTTATCTCTTGCCCAGTTTCCAGATTCCATATCCTTTGGAGATTCGTCGAAATGAGATTAGATTGGGAGCTTTGTAATTCACAATAATTCACAAGGCAATTTCGTGATTTAGTCAACTCTTGTAGATTGGATATTTCAAAATTCGAAAATTAAGAAAAACTCGAATTAAAAGAGTATATCATTTGGATGATTTGAGTCTGAAGGCTAGAGAGGAACCTCAAAACTTTATCAAGCAAGAAAAAGCTTTATGGCTTGCGCTGCTCTTTGAATGAAGGGATAAATTCAGCTATTTCTTTGCTTTCACGACGCATAATTTTCGAGATCTGGCGATGGATTTAACTTTCAATCTCAGGAGTTTAAGCGTTTTGAATGTGAAATAAGTGGCTTCGTTTCCCATCCAAGGGTTTCAATACAAGAACCTTCGGCGCTTTAAACTCAATATATCGGGTGCGCCACAAAAAAGTTTCTCTTTTTAAAGTGAACTTTCCCGAGATCTAAAGAGAACCAATCCTTTTTCATCGTAAAGAAAAAAGATTAACTTAGATTTTGATGGGTCATTTATTAAATTTGGTTTATGCTCGATTGAATAAAAAAGTTACTTTCTGAAAGTGCTCGAAAACATTGAAAATCAGCCTATCAAAATAAATAGAAGCACGATCACATGATACATCAGTATTGTTGTTTTAGTCATTAAAAATTATAATTACCTGTCAAAGTGTTCTTTTGATTTACAAAGGAAAGTTGAATTTCAACTGAAAATTCTTCAGAAAATGCCAAAAATTCTGGCAAGTTAATCAAAATGTATGAAGTATGGATTTCGAGATAAATACAGCCTTACATTGACTTTATCCAGTCTAGAACCCGGGGGGGGGTACTTAGGCAAAAATGGATGATGGGTATGTGCGGACGGTAAGGGTAACAATTAGACTTAACACCTCCATCAGTTTTTTTACCTTTCAAAGTCTGTCTAAGGGTCGGAAAATCAGTAAGTTTTAAATCAGTCTCTCTAAGGGTCGGAAAATTCACGATTTTTAGGAAATTTTTTGATTTCCAGAGAATTTTGTAATAAAGTCTCTCTAAGGGTATGACTTTTTTCAAAAATCGAAAAAAAAAACTCAAAAAGTCTCTCTAAGGGTCACCTTTTCACCAAAAATCAGTCTCTCTAAGGGTCGATTTTCGGAGGTCCCTTCCGCACATACCCTCATTCGCCAACCCTAGTAACCCCCCCCCCGGGTCTAGAACCAAAAAATTAATGATAAACTCGGTAAAAACAAATGAAAATGATTTTCATTAAGATCATAAACCCTTTTAGGGGTAAGTTTCAAAACCTATGCGTATAATTGCTAAGAAATGCTCTTATTCGTACAAAGGCTATCGCAACTGCCAAATTTTAAAAATGAAGATTTGATAGGTTGATTTTCAACGTTTCTGAGCACTTTATTCTCCCGCATTTCCAAAAGTTTTCCGATTTCCTGAAAACAAAATTTTGATTTTGGAAAAACAGTATGGCAAAATTTTCTGATTTTGGAAAATTGGGATGAAAAATCCCCCGATTTCCCCAATTTCCCGAAAAAATTTCGGATAAAATTGAATTTCACGGAAAAATTTCCCCGATTTCCCCATTCTCCAATTCAGAAAAATCAGATTATCGGGGAAAATTTTTCCGGCTTGAAGCTCTCTCGCATTTTTGTGAGGCGAAGTTGACAGCTATAATTGAATTAGTGTAACCTACTGAGATTTTACGATAGCAGTAACAATTAGACTGGACGCCTCCATCAGCTTTAGTCAATTATTGCTTATTTTGATTTTAATGATAAGAGCACGTTTATGAAAACAATTAAAAGATTAACCTCATTCATTTCTCTTGATCAGAGAATTTTCTCACTGAAAAGCCTAGTTCATATAGAAAAATCAGTTCGAGATGAAAGTTTCATTGGCAATAGTACCAGTGCTTTTATTGATCATTAGAAATGTCACTTTTTCACTTGCAGAAAACTTTTCATTTTGTGTAGACAAGACTCGCATCATTGTTATTTGGCAGCCACTCGTAATGTATAAAGTGTTGGTCCGCGCTGACAATGTTAATCCTGTCGAAGTTCATCCTAGAAATAAGTGGCTTAAATTCTTTGACATGTTATTGAGAGAATTCCACATTGATGAATGTTATGAAATCTGTTTTTATGATCAGCTGGAACAGAAAGCAACGCATTTCCGAGATTCTAAAGATTTGGTTCCAAAGGTTCTCGATCAATATCACAATGACCTCATCACGATTAATTTGGACGAACCTAACCAATTTATCCAGCAACGTCCTGAGGTGAAAGATCCTATCAAAGCTCCTGTCTACCCTATTGGCTCTCACAAATTCTTTGAGGAAGAGCTGAGAAGAAACACTAAGGGAACGCGTAATGTTGTTTTGTATATCGCTGGTCACTCAATCGACGATAAAACAACAGATGCTTTAGCAAAGCTTCAAAACAAAAAACAATATGCAATCATCCTATTGTCAATGGTTATGTATGCTCCAAACTTCACTTGGCTTTCAACCCAGCACCGAAACTTGTGGTACCATCTTGGCAGGCATATGGAACAATTTAATGACATAAGAAACATATTACGTAATCCTGACTACAAAGGAACTGAACTAGGGATAACAGAAAATTCGATAAATACAACTTGTTTGGAGAAAAATCAACTTAATATCAGTTTTATAATCACTGAAGGAGCGTCGAGTGATTTCAAAGATGGAATTGACGTTAGGAAAGTCTTTGATTTTATTGAGAGCTTAAATGACACTTTGCAATTGACCGGTGTTTCGTTAAACGTCAAGATACACCACGTGACTCGTGTGGAAAATCCTTATAAAGCTATGTATCATTCATACCGCTGGTTTGTGAACCAGCAAAAAGGACATATTAATTACGATATTCAAACTTTCAGTTTCGATTATATTAGACCGGCACGGGCTTTTGTATTCGAGAATTGCAAAAAAGAGCTATTGTGCTATAGAAAAGAAAGGACTATGGCAACCGGCAACCGCCATAATTGTGTAGTAAGAAAAGTTTGCACTAATAAGAACCTGTACTCTCCTCCAGGGTTGAAGAGAGTGAAAGAAGAAAAAGCCAGAAAATCGAATCAACTGAAGAAAGCCGTCTTTGATGATAAAATGATCAACATTATTATAACAGATGCAAATGATGACTCGAACCCAGCCTTCACAGCCCTCAAAACGCAAGAAACTGTTAAAATTCACGTCGTCGATAACGAGAAATTCATTCCCAGTATGACCGATAAGGATGTTATTCAAACACCGCGCACAGATTTCACGTCGAAGCAGTTTTATGATCTCTTTTTTGAGCTACTCAATGAAGAAGTTGAACGTTCATCTTCTGATAGAAATTATTGTATCAGATAAGGCAAGTACTTTACATGTTTTTTTATAAGCATAACGTTTATAAGCATATACAGGCTCAGCTTTTGGTACCTAAACAATGGCTCTATTGTTTGAGAACAATAGAATGCCAAGCATAATGCGAGCCTGACATAGGAACAAACACTTGCTTATAAAAAAAACATGCAGATGATAAATACTTAGTGATAGATAAATTATCATCTTCAAATCTGATTTTTTAAACATTGTATTGTAAGGAATTTCTTGAGTATACCAACCCAACATTAGTGAACATTAAATGAATGTTTGTTTAGAAAATCAATCTGGACTCTCCAAACGACTTCCGAAATCAAAAGAATATTGTATATTCACTTTCTCAATAGGTCATATTTTAAAAAGTTTGGACCAAACTGTGAGAAAACCGACCAAATTTTTGAGAAAAATCTCTCTAAGGGTCCCAAAACAACTGATGATCTTCTGTTTAAAAAGTTCGGGTTTGAATTTGTAACTTGGACACATTCATACGTCTTCGCAAACTTAGTAATCACCAGGGGTGTAATACTTTAAGTGGATTGATTTTTGCGATTGGCAAAGATGATTTTTTTGGCGGGGATTTAATTTGGCGAATAATCAATTTGTAAAATTTAGCGGGGATTTAATTTGGCGAATAATCAATTTGTAAAATTTAGCGGGGACTTAATTTGGCGAATGCGAAGGCTTTAGTCTCCGGTAAACTAAAACATACGTGGTATTTTACTAAGAAATGCATATTCTTCATAGAATTTCTATGTTAAAAAAAAATTCTTTAAATTTTGCGGGGATTTAATTTGGCGATTGGCCGATTTTTGAAATTTTAGCAGGAATTTAATTTGGCGATTTTTGACAAATTCGCCGAATTCGCCAAATTCAATCCCCGCCAAAAATTTTCCACTTAAGGTAAATAGAAGAAATAAAATATCTTATCAACCCTTTTTGGTGGGTCGACCAAAATTCGGGCAAACTTGGGGAGCCAATTCACAAAGGTTAGGATTTTGGCACCGCAGTTTTAAAACTAAGATATCGTTAGAAAACTTACACGAGCGAAGCGAAGACGAAGATTCTTGGGTATTTTTTCTTATTTGAGAAATTAGTAAATGAGACTTCAGAGGCGCCTTTCTTCACTTTTTGTTTTTCGGTGAACCGAAAATTTTGGACCCCCCCCCCATGCCTTTTTAACGAACGTTAAAACAAATAAACCTGTAATAATCGCTTAATTGGCTTCAAAATAGTAAATATTGACTAAAAATGATTTAGAATTTGATCCAACGATTTGTAACTACTGAAAATTTCTGGAAATTTCTCTAAGGCGAGACCAATTTAATTTGTTGTTCTACGGGCAGATTGTTAGCAAAATATGGGTCGGTCGGTCGGTAAAATAAAAATAAATTTTTCATTTATCAGGGTTGGTAAGGTACCAAAAATGTTTTCCAAAAAATATCTGGTTCAAAAATTCACTTTTTTTTTATCTTCGATGAAGATCATAATAAAATCTTAGTGTATGGAATGCTTGATTTTCTAAATTTTCCAATTTCTTGAATTAATTTTCAGCTTTATTCAAATTTGATTCTTACAAACAAGTAGTGTGTAAAACATATTGTAGTGGAAATTCAATATTATTATTTTTTTGATTTTAGCAAAAATAGGGTCGGTCGGGCCCGTAGAAAAACAAATTAAATTGGTCTCCCCTAAAAGAAAAAATATTATATACTAGATATAGCTTACACTAACTGCCACCTTTCAAATAATATGTTTAAATATTATTACTATTATTTATTTATTTATTTATTTACTTACTTATTTTTATCCTTTTATTTCTAGACGGAAGAACGCTATTTTTATTTTAGGAAGTCAATTTTATGATGAAAAAAAGTTTCGTAATGGGAGATTAACTTTCTTTAAGAGTGGCAATTATAAGACAATAATTCGGCATGCATGGGGAATAAAATATAAGCATACGTTTGGTTACATGAAGAAATAAATGTGAAGATTGTTGTTGTTGAAGATTACTGTTGTTGTTGTGGAAAATTAACTCTTTTTGTACTACTTACTGAGCATTATCAATTTATTGGTGCATTCGCTAACTAAACAAACATAAAACCAAACATAAACCTCTTTAAATACTCTACAAAAGACCAGAAAACATGATAAACAAGCTAGATGCTGAATGGACCTACCTGATGATGAATTTTAGATAGCAATGCGAGGAGAAAAATGAAAAATATCTGTCAGAAAATATAGCGTTTAGCGAAAATGCATAACGCAATAAATTCAGCATTGATTGTTGATGGGGGGACAGGGAAGGGTTGTAGGGAAAAAATAAATAGAAAGTTCTGGTCGCAAAAATCAGTTTATTGACAATTGAATCATGCTTGATGGTGAGCATTGTTATCAATAATGTTTTTGTGTAAAAAAATAGAAATTAATATCAGGAAAAAATCCAATGAAAATCTGCAAATACGGCAATTTCCGGCATTTTCAACCGGAAAAATGTTTTCTCAAAAATCGAACACGGCCATGTTTTGGGCATTGTTGATACGCATCTTTGAGCAAAAAATCTGAAAAAACCAATGATAAAATCTTGAGAAAATGCCAAAAAACAATTTTTCCGGCACATTTCCGGCATTTTCGGCCGGAAAAAAATGTTTTTGAAAATCGGGCTTCGTCACATTTTAGGCATTACCATTTTGCATCATTGTGCAAAAAATCAAAAAAAAATAATAAGTCAACATTGAGAAAAGCTATACTTTCTTATTTGGTTAAAGGGAATTTCCCCAAAATATGAAAATCCGTTTTCACAAAGGCGAATAAGAATTTTCCGGGAAAAACCACTTCAGCCATTCTTTAGAGAATCTTGCCCTCCATCTTTGTACAAAAAATCAGAAAAAAGTAATGGCAGGATTTTGCACAAAGTCCAAAAAACCCTATTTTTAGGCAGTTGTTGGCCCAAATATATTTTTTTTCGAAAATCGGGCTCCGTCACATTTTAGGCATTGCCATTTTGCATCATTGTGCAAAAAATCAAAAAAAAATAATGAGTCAACATTGAGAAAAGCTATATTTTCTTATTTGGTTAAAGGGAATTTCCCCAAAATACGAAAATCCGTTTTTTAAGGCGAATAATAATTTTCCGGAAAAAACCACTTCAGCCATTCTTTAGAGAATCTTGCCCTCCATCCTTGTACAAAAAATCAGAAAAAAGTAATGACAGGATTTTGCACAAAGTCCAAAAAACCCTATTTTTAGGCAGTTTTTGGCCCAAATTTGCCCAAATATATTTTTTTTCGAAAATCGGGCTCCGTCACATTTTGGGTATTGCCATTTTGCATCATTGTGCCAAAAATGAGAAAAAACTAATGAGCCAATCCTGAGAAAAGCTGGTAACAGACGGACGGACGGACGGACAAAGGTTAATTTATAGGACCTCCAGGTAGGTCAAAAAATGAAGATCTTGTAGAAAAGTGCTATAACTTTCATTTTCACTGGAGAGATTCTTTGATCTTAGGAGGTCGGTCGATGCGTCAGATAGTCCCAGGTTGAAGCAGTTGACGGTTGAAAGGTAATGCTGGATCACCGTTTTTTTTTGTCGTCTTTCAGTTTCCGTATGTTTCACATTCCGTAGTTTATCGGAATATACGGTGACGAGACGTTCCACGAAAGCAGCCTGTTATAGCACGGCAGGCATTTATATTGGATAGATTCAAGCTTACGAACAAAAGTCGAATTTCCAGGATGGTCGTATATGATATCCCCATAGTCTAAGTGAGGGCTAATGTAAGATTTTTATAAAGTAAGCAGAGATGTTCTCGGTACATGTTTGCGAAGTCTGTTAATGAGGCCAATACCTTTGTAGGCCTTTTTTATTTTTTCGTCTAAATGGTGACTGAATGAGAGTTTGGAATCCAAAGAAAGACCTAGATGCTTCTGACATTCACTAGTTCTTATGTCAGTATTATTGAAAGATAAAACAGGAGCATTAACAGGTAAGAGCCTTTTGGAAAAGTAAACTTCCACAGCTTGTTTTGCAGGATCAGGATTAAAAGACATCTTCCATTGACGAGCCCACTCATTTATTCTTGTAAGATCTCTGTTTAGTTCCTCACTGCTCAAAAGTTGGTCTATCATCAGCGAAGATCTTAGGCGTGGTCTCGAGATTGTTGGGAAGGTCGTTGATGTAGATTAGAAAAAACAGAGGACCAAGAATTGTTTCCACTCAGAGGTCGTTCCATTCAAAATAACCCTCTGATACCTACCTGACAGAAAATTTCTCAAAAGGGAAAGCAAGGGACGAGATACTGTCGCGCGGGAGAGGTTGATCGGTCCTCTTCTTGCACGTCAAGCGAATATTTATTTTTATGCCCCAGGCGTTTAATAACTGACCCGCCGCTAGAAGGCGGGGAGGACTTGAATGTACAGTGGAATTCAGAGTGACAGTAGAACGAAGTAGACTAGAGTTTTTCGGCTCGTGCATATTTATTTTAATCCATCCAAATGATAAAGTAAAGTTACACACAATAAACAAACAAATTTAAATGTCAATATTTCACCTGCGTCCAGGCGTCGCCGCTCACTGCAGTTTATTGCGACTTGGGTTTTATTATTAACTCTGCGCAAGAACCCCATAACTCCGCAGTTCACCCCGTTTGGTTCACCACCTGTCTCATCCAGGTACTTCCCTCTACCAACCTTACGGTCCAACGTAAACTAAACGACTCTGCTTCAGCATTCTTTGTGGATGCACATGGCAGTCAGACTGGGGTCAACGGGGTCCACTTGTAGAACCAGGATAACCTACGTCTGATGGCCACGCAATCCGTGATTCCTCAATACGTCTTGTCAGGACGAACGCTCGCTGAAGAATATCTGAATTTCTATATCTGGTTGAGATATTTTTATCTCATGCATAATGCATATTTACAAACATTCAAACATACAAAATTCTATTTATAAATCCCTCATGACAATACCCCGTAGGACTGGAGTGGAGTAAATTAAACCCTCATGCCAGACTCGATAAAATGCCTATCAAGAAACACTCCCCTCGTGTCCAAGGGTGGATCAGCGTCAAACCCTGTAAAAATGTCATGAATTATGGAAAACAACTGAGAGAGACAAGAATCACCCTCCCGAAAACCTGACTGGCACGAAGTAAAGAGATTGTTACTTGCAAAATACTTGTAAAGTACATCATAAATGCACTGTTCAAATAATTTGCTAAACACTGGAAGAAGAGAACTGGTCTGTAGTTTTTAGCAATACTTTTGTCCCCCTTTTTATAAATAGTCGAACGTGCGCAACGCACTTGGGCTCAACTTCAGTGGCTTCAAATTATTCATAGGCCCAATTGTAGACCCCCAGATAGTCACCCAAGGAACAAGTGTGCCAAATTTCAGGTATGTAGGCTCTGCTCTAAAGTTTTAGCCTCGTTTTGGCGAAAAACTCGTCCCCAGGCCCCAAAAATCAAGATTTTTGAAAAATGGGAAAAAAACTCCCAGATATTCACCCAAGGAACAAGTGCGCCAAATTTCAGCTAAATCCGACAATTTTTGAAGTCTCCAGGCTGCCCCAAAGTTTTAGCCTCGTTTTGGCGAAAAACTCGTCCCCAGGTCTCAAAAATCAAAATTTTCAAAAAATGAAAAAATCACCCCCAGATATTCACCCAAGGAACAAGTGTGCCAAATTCCAGCCAAATCCAAGCATTTTTGAAGTCTCCAGGCTGCCCTAAAGTTTTTGTGACAGACAGACAGACAGACACACCCACATACACACACATCACAGCTCAACTGATGTTGAGAACAGGAACAACAGTCCCTTTCTTCCACTTGGAAGGGAAGATACCTGAGTGGAGTGAAAGATTGAAAATGCCACTCAAAGGTTTAACTAGATATTTACCGCAAATCTTAACCAAACGTGTAGAAATATATCGTCCCATCCATGAGCCTTGTTTATATTTAAAGAATTTATTAGAGTCTCAATCTTTATCGTCACCAAATTCTAAGATTTCCAACCTCAAGTCGGTAAGGAATTGTTCAGCTGGCAGAACACTGCCAGTTTTCAATGAGAGAGCATTGTTTGGTGAAAAAAGAATTAAGAATGCTGGCTTTCTCAGCAACATCAGATACGAGGATATCTCTGTTATCACGTATGGGTGGGATTTTCGGTGTTTTGCGAATGCCCAAAAATTGTTTAAGGGTAGACCAGTATTTCTTACTTCCAATGTTCGGATCGTTAAGTGAATTGCCAAGACGAGTAAAATAATTTTCCTTGGCTTCTTTGATAGCCAGTCTAGATCTGCCGGAGATATCATCAAGTACCTGTTTATCCAAGGGATTCCCCCCCCCCACTTTTTCCACCGGCGATAAATTTTAGCTTTGTCGAGGAGCATTTGTTTAAGCTCAGGAGTCATCCATAACGCATCCTTATCCCTGATTGTAATTATTTTATTGGGAACGAAATTGGAAAAAAGTGTTTAATATATATTCAAAAAGAAGGGCAACATGCTCATCCACGCTCAATAAATCCATTGAATTTTAAATTAAGATAAAAATAAAATCAATTTTCAAGTGGCGCTGAAATGGATCATGGATAATCAGGACTGACTACGCCTACATAACGGCTTTCCGTTGGCTAGACGAAAAAAAATTAAACGTTTTTCAAAATTTTGGACCAATAGTAAGTCGTCATTAGCGCGCAGTGGTCGATTACCCATTACGCTTTGCGATTGTGAAATGACCTATGGAATTTTCATAGATGCCAGAGACAAGGCGGCCGTCCACATAGTACGTACGCACTAAAATGTCGAAAATCGGATACCCCTCCCTCCTGTACGCAAGCGTACGCAAATGGCTATACCCCCTGGTAAGTACGTACTTTTCATCCCACACCCCCCCCCTTGGTTGAAGAAAATTTCGAGTTCAAATCGTTTGGTTCGGACCTTTATTTCATACATGAAACTCAATGGTTATTAAGAAACTTTTTCTTTTCCTTGATGCGTATAAGAAGCGTAAAACTCGACAAAAAAAAACAAGTTAATGGGGCTATGAAAAAGTTTTCTCTGCGTACGTACATTTTCCTTTGACCACTCCCCTCCCCCCGTACGCAAGCATACGCTTTTGAGAAGACTCCCCCCCCCTTTATTGCGTACGTACTATGTGGACGGCCCCTTCTGAAAGTAACTTTTTTATTCCATCGAGCATAACTTTTGATCTAATAAACCAAATTCAATAAATGACCTATCAAAATTTAAGTTTATCATTCTTCTTTCCAATGAAAAAGAAATGGTTCTTTTAAAATTTTCAGAATTCGAGAAAATTAACTTCAAAGAGAGAAACTTTTTTGTGTCGCACCTGGTATAGCATTATAAATAAAGTAATTTTATGAAGAGTATAAAAGCCCCATAATCGAAGTTGAAGGCTTGCAAGAAGATAATAGCGGAAAAGGTTTTATCTGGCAATTACCTATTAAAATCTGAAAAGATAGTTGTGGCGTTTGTTAAAATGACTAATTTAATGGGATTAAATTTCGCGGTTGAGCTCATCCACGAAATTGTAAGATGGCATGCGGATGGCACTACTTGGAGACAATATTGTCACGATTTTGCGCCGTTTACTTCTAAATCGGGCATTATCATTTTGCACAACCAGTCAAAACCAGTCAAAACCAGTCAAAATCAGTCAAAATCAGTCAAAACCCGTCAAAACCCGTCAAAAACAGTCAAAATCAGTCAAAACCAGTCGAAACCAGTCACTTCCAGGCAAACTGAATCGCTTTTTAGCAAACGGAGTCAATGGTTTGATCAATGGTCAATGGTTTGGTCAATGTTTGTTTGACATTATTTTAGTTTTGTTTAGAAATATTTAGCGGAGTTTTCATTGCGACTTATTTCCGCGAAATCCGCAATATTTAATCGCATCGAAATTTTATCCCAATAAACTACGCACCTGACTGTAGAATCGGAGGAACCAGTTATGAGGAGATTTCCTTCGTATTGTAAACAAAGCACAGAGCCTGTGTGTCCCTTGATCATTTTCTTACAGGCTAGTGTTTTGGTATCCCATATCTAAAGAGAAAAGACAAAAACATCGGATGGGTGAAGTCTGGAGTTATAAAGCAAGAGGACAATTTTTAGCGAAAGCTGTTGAGCAAAAGTTTGTTTCAGAGTATCAAGATTCAAAATTGGCTCAAAAAGTAATGACATAGGTTGAGAGGGTCAGTATAAACCGAGTCAAAAAACATATACACCAATTTTGCTTGAGTAAATATTGAGAAAATTCGTTCTGACGCTCATTGTGCTTAGAAAAAGTTTCAGTTTCAGCCTTAAGTTAAGCTCGGTCGTATGCTTACGAAACCCTTTTCGAAAGATCGTCAGTTTTCGACTGATTTTTATTTCGAAACATTCGTTGACTACCTCTCTGTCTCATTGATCCGATTCTCAAAACAAAAATTGAAGGATGAATTTCTTCAGCTTTGAGCTGTGCTTAGCATTATGCTTTTTTTACCGAATTTGAGCCACTGTATGCTTATTAACGACATGCTTATAAAAAAGAGAGCAAATTGTTTCTACTGATTTCCACATACATATACCTTAACAGTATTATCACGATGTCCGCTGACAATTTGCTCTTCGTCTGATTGCAAGCAGTAAACACCTTCCCTATATTCAGCTTCACATGAAACTGTTGTCAACTGATGTTTCCCCGTCTTCCAGTTGGATTCAAGGTTCTAAAAGTTGAAAAAGGTTGGCAGAAAAAGGATAGTATTCTTTTACAAAACGGAGGTTTTATTAGAAACTACCCCTAGAGGTGTTTTTAACTTAGTTGAGGATTATGTTATTTTGCACCGCGGGTTTATCACCTACTTTGAATATTTGTTTAGTTTTGTGACAAAATATCGTATCTAGTACTACATATACTGTCAACTCTCTCTAATTCGAACCTCTATTATTCGAATCTTTCTGTAATTCGAGCTAAATCATTGATCCACTCAGCTGGAATGTCATGTAAAAACACTCTCCGTGTTAAGATACCGCAGTGATTCTAAAAAAAGACATCCAAATTACTGTTTGTCCGAGTTTTAATCCAATCATCCTTTGCATTAACTGCTTTTGCAAGTCAATTATACTTATATTGACAATACGAAAGTAATAACTTGCACGCATTACGAATCAAGATGAAGAGGATTGTGGGATTGAATTTCGGCCAAATGTTAAAAGTAATAATTATGACGTTTGCATAGCGGTGTGCTATTCGAATTTTTCTCTAATTCGAAGAAAATGTTTGGTCCTTTGAAGATCGAATTAGAGAAAGTGAACTGTAATACTAGAAGAAAAATACAAACCTTAATATCTTTCTCAGTGTTTAAATACAGAGCACGAAAATATTTGTGATCGAATTCTTCAGAGAAAGTGTTCAATGAATCCATCCAACCACGTCGTTTACCGAAGCCTTTCCATACAGTCTCACGGTGAACTTTTTGTTTGATAAGTTTTCTCCATAACATACTATCTTCAATACACCAAAGCCATTGTTTACAAACCAGTTCGGCTGAGCGTAATGAGCTGTCATCCAAATATGAAAAAATCACTTCCAAAACAGGTTCCAAATCTGTAGGATGAAAAAAAATGAATCAACAACATGATATTGAATGTGTTAAATCTAATTGAGTGATACAGTATTCTTTATCAACCACAAGGCTTAAATTTGCAAAAAATAATTTTCTTTTTTTTTCTTCAGAGAACTTCCTAGTTTTCCATATAAATCAGGCTTAACTATTTTCGGGCTTTTTAGATTTAGTTAATCTCAGCTAATCTTATTTAAGATTTACAGGCAAACCAGGAAGGCTACGTAACAAATACCATTTAATTGTTCATTGTTACAATTAATAACTCCTAAAATTAAATATAATACCTTCAAAAATCATGATCTGATTCGCATTTGAAATTATAAATTTCAATATTTCATTTTTTACACTGAAAGAAGAAAAAACAAATGAGAAATTTAGTATTACAAGAGGAAGAGAGAATTTGAGACGAAGTTCTCTCGTAGTTCCTAAAATGATAGTGTCCTCCTGGGTCGGTTCCCCCTACTAAAAATCCAAATCTTTCTCGATCCCCCCTTTTTTATCCCCCACCATATTTGAAAATTTTTTGGCTCCCCCTCTTTTTTGCTTTCCCCCAGATTTTGCTGTTCCCCCATTATGGTTAACATAAAAATGCCTCAAATCAAGTTTAAAATTTTGGAAAGCTTGAAAATATAGCCTTGAAACTGCTTGAAAATGAAGTTTTATTGAACAATTGGTTTGGTTCAAGTAAGGTTCGCTGATTTTATTGCTTTAAACAGATCTTTTACGAGATTAGATTGAGATTAGTGGAGTTCCCCAATCAAACTTTCCAAAATTCATGGTTACTTTTCTTTATTTTCTCCCATCAAATTTCAAAAGTTTCATTTTCCCGCATAACTCAAAAAATGGGGCAAAATCAGAACCCCCCCCCCTTTATAAAGGGGGGAGGACAGGTCACTATTAAATCCCCAACATGTTTGTAGTGTTTGGCTGTTTGAGGGAATTTTCGTCTTTTATATGAGCTAAAAAAATGTTCTATTATGCATAATAAAAATTATATAAATTACACTGATAAAATAATTACTACATACCTAAAATTACTTATACGTAATCAAATTTAAAAAAAGTTCTATCAATCTATACAATTTATTAATTAATGGCATATAAAAGCAGATATCAAATATCAATCAATAAACATTATTAACTGAACCCATTAAGTACCACTGGCATCATATATGATTTTTTGGTCCTGTACCGGTAGGTAGCACCACGAACCACACCACTCTATTTTTTAATCCACCCAAATAACACGAGATTGTTATTTTTTTCTCAGTTGGGGGTGTGTACTGTCCATTTGCATTTGAAATCAAAAAGCGATTTGGAAAATTTGACGTTACGTAGTGATGGCAATTGATACATAGTAAGTAAAACAGAGTTTTTAAAGGTACAATCTTGTAAACTTAATTTATTCACAAAAGCCCAATCGACGAAAAAGCATTAAAAAATATGGATATGGACTAAAAGACATATGGACTCAATCTCTTAAATTTCTCCGCCAATTTGTAATGTTGTTCTCTGTTAGGCTTTTTTCTTGGGCTTCGTGCTTTTCTTGTTTGTATAGCTGCATGTTTTGAGATTCTTCTAACGTGATATTTCTTTATGACTGGTCGTGGATTCAATGAAGGAACTGGTCTTGGATTCAATGAAGGAGCTGGTAATTGTTGGACAGCTGAGAACAACAGCTCAGAATCTGTATCAGAGCCAGAATTTGTTGAATCACCAGTACTGCCTGTATGATATTTCGCTAAAAAATGGAGAAAAAAATGAAAATGAAACAAATTGATCCGCTGTTAAGGATTTTCAGACCAAAATATTTTGAGATTTCACTCAGTTCGTTGTACTTTAAAAAACATATCCAAAAAAGAAAAAAAAACTAGTGGACCTTGCCCAACTCTTAAAACAGCTGGTTCGTAAAGCAATAACTAGCAGCTAATCATGATATCTGTGGTATTCCGCTCAACGTACCAACTCTTCTTTTTGTCTTTTTTGGAGAACTTGATGACAATGGAACAGTTTGGAACCAAATTTGAGAATCTGAGTTTGAACCAGAATCTGTTGTGTTTGGATAATCAGTTGTGTCTGTTAGACATTTACCTGAAAAATCAAAATATTAAAAATTGAATAAATTATAACAATAATAAATAATCTGGATGAAACATAATTACAACAGATTGTGTGGAAAAATAATTTCATTTGCTCAGCATCAGCCTCAAAAATGTTAGCAGACTTAGAATCCCAGGATCTAAAAGCTGAAAAATGTTTCAATAGGGATGAGAACTATAGCCTGGAAGCCAATTAACCCCTTCCAAATTGAAAATTCCAATGAAACAAAGTGAAAATACTGAAACTGCAATTCTGAAATTCGTTAAAATACCCAAAATTGCCAATATTATTTTGAATTCAGGATTCATTGTCAATTTGAATCCTAAATTTCTTTAGGGAATAATTTGGAATTTGTCTTCTAATTTAGAATGATTCCAACACCGTAAAGTTCCCAAATTAAAGTCTATTCACGATAAGTGTGCACTATTTTTTCTTTTACCTATAACTTTTGAAGGAATTCTTCAATCTTCATAAATTTAGTATCGTTGGAGAGATATTTGTGAGTGGAACAATTTAAAATCAAACAGTCTTTTAAAAAATTCTAAAAATGTAGATGAAAATGAAGAAGAAAAAAATGAAGATCTTGTAGAAAGGTGCTATAACCATCATTTTCACTTAAGTGAATCCTTGATCATCGAACGTCATCACTGTGAAAAAATTTCTAAAAAATAATAATTGAGTCAAAAGATATCAAACAAAGTTGTAAGCAGATTGACGTCTAAAAACCCTGTTTTCTGCTGTTTTTCGGGGTCAATCGCTTATTAACTTTGTATCATAACTTTATATTGAATAAATATTTCAGTGAAATTTCTTCACAGTGATGACCTCCTAAGATCAAAGAATCTCTCCAGTGAAAATGAAAGTTATAGCACTTTTCTACAAGATCTTCATTTTTTTCTTCTTCATTTTCATCTTCATTTTTAGAATTTTTTTAAAGACTTTTAATTTCAAATTGTTCCACTCACAAATATCTCTCCAACGATACCAAATTTATGAAGATTGAAGAATTCCTTCAAAAGTTATAGGTAAAAGAAAAAAGAGTGCACACTTATCGTGAACAGACTTTAAGAAGATTCATTCAAAATTCAAAAGAATCCGGATTTAAATTAATCAGGGAAATCTTTCCTCTCTGGGCTGAGACTGGAAAGCTTACCCGTTCTTTGTCTTCCTTTCTTCCAAGTGGAGAAGAAAACATCAGAATCTGAATTTGCATCATAAACTTTTGAGCGTGTAACATCACTGATGTCTTTCTTTAATTGTTCTGAAATTGTCAAAGGTTTGGAAATGATAAACCTTACACTAACTATTTATGACGACAATACCATAAAATATTGACCGATGTCAAAAAATATTGTCCCTCATTTCCCGGTCTATAACGTGGAATATAAATTCCTATGACGTCACTTTGATCAGAACAATTTGTGAGAATCGATAGCGTCATTTTGTTTATATCGACTATGGCCCTCTCACTCGGGTAATAAAAAATAATAACAATATAAATGATTTAAATAAATTTCCTGTTTCTACATTTGATTTGGTATTAATTGTTGTTAACTATTATTATTATTGATTATTATTTTAATTTTTGAATTATACAAAGGTTTTCTATCTAAAAAAACCTAACAATGGGAAGATCCATTATAAGAAAAGAATACTATACCTGGAGATAGGATGGGGCTCCTCACTTGTCCTTTAAAGCCTCTTCCCAATGAGGTTGGTGGTGTAACAGTCGGGGACAAAACTTCAGAGTCTGTATCGTAGCCAGAATATGTTGAGTCTCGATAGTCAGTTGAGTATGGATAATCAGTCGTGTCTGTATGAACTTTTTTGAAAAAACAGTGTTTAGAAAATTCAATTTGTTTGCCTGTTCATGATATGCACCACTACAATGACCTCACGAAATTATGCAACTTTTCTGTTTTTGTTCCACCCAATACGTCACTTTTTCTATTGTTAAGTGACGTATTGGATGGATAATTTTAAAAGTTCTCAGAAGACTCTCCAGTGGTGCATATCATGAATAGCATGCTGTACTCCTGTGCATTAAAATTTTTCGATGATTAATATACAGTAGAACTTTCAAGATTGTCGTAGTTTGACATTGTTCCAATGAATAGAGTACAAGACAGGCTAGCCAAAACTTTTAAAATAAAAAGTATAATAAATATACCACTTTGAGAGTGCATTTCTCCTCTAGAAAATTCCATAACATTGTCTTGTGGGTTTTCTACCCATATCCAATCTTCAGTACTTTTGTTGAATTGTAAACTTTCTTCGCATTCTTCAGGTGTTGAATAACCAACTAAAAAAAGGAAGAATTCAATGAAAAAAAATATGAAACACTAAAGAATTTATTGGCAATCGATTATATTTTAAAGAGCATAGAGGAAACCTTCAATTTCCGTTCCCTAAACTTTTTTGTACAAAAAATAGTGATTTGCACACACTTTAATTCTCATTATGTTTTTTGAACATTTTTTGTGCAAATACTTTACCCTCAAGACAGATAACGAGTTGATTCTACTTCAATATTTTAATCATAAAATTTTTGTATCTTTTAATTTTAGCGCAGCCTTTAGTGCCCAAAAAAAGTCTTTTATTTTTGCACTTTTTTGACGTGCTAAAAGTATTACCCTGTGAATAGCCAAAAAAATAGAGCTTGATGAAATCAACCAATATTGCCAATAATAATTTTCTTATTGTTTTATAATGAATATCCATAAGCTTGTCACTAATTTGTAATAAAAACTATGCTAATTTGTGTAAAATACATTTATATACTAAACTTACGTTCAACTAACACCATTTCATTGAAAGTAGCTGGTTCGAAGTCTTCATAAAATGTGTCCTCCACAGTCGTTGTAATAGAAAATTGAACAGCAATACCAGCCATTGAAGACAGTTCATTTTTCTCATTCATTTCTACACCATCACCAATTCGCTTGCATTGACATTCACACAAGGGTAAAAAATCTTCAACCATTGATGGAAGGTTTAGAAGAAAGCTGTCAATTGTAGGGATGTCTTTTTCAGACCAAAGATTTTCGTCTGTTCTCCAAAGAGAGAGGAAAATTAAGAGAGAACCTTGCTCCCAGCCCCAAAGCTCAACTTCAGCTATGGGTAATTCCTTCTTGACACACTCTTTCAATTCTCTCCATAAAGCTTTTGATTCCTCTGATTTACGGTTTTTAAATTTCTTGAAATCAATTTCAGATGATGTTATTTCAATCTTTAGTGGAACATTTTTTGTTTTGGTACTTTTCTGCTTCAATTTATTGAATCGTAGCATAGAAACTTCAAACGTTTCTTCTGTTATTGTTCGAAACTTAGAAAAGTATCTTTTAAGCAAATTTTTAAAAACTCTTTCAATATTGTCAGCCTCTGGGCATTCCAAATGAAAGCGGATTTTTTTCTTGAATTGGAAATGCACATCGACTTTCAAGTTCCCATTACAAAGAAGAGCTTGTGTAGCTTCAATCTTCTGGAATATTTGCGTTAGCTTATTTTCAGTATTTGAGAATGATTCTAGTTGCATAATATTCTGTATTCGGTTATCATAGATTAACAGGCTATTTATAGTTGCAGCAGTGCACACAAGATCTAAAGTTTCAAGTTTTGCTTCCCTTTCAAGACTGGTGAGAATTGATGCAGTTGATAAATAATTCAACAAAAACTTTACAGAAAACCAGATTGTATCTCTAATAGCTAGCCAAGAAATGCAATATATTGGTGCTTTTGGGTCATTAAATGTTCCTCTATCCATTTTCTCGCACTCAAGTGGCGTCAAATGCATAGTGATGTTACGAAAGATTGATATAATGGATAGTGCCAACCGCAAAATTTGCATTTGACAGATGTTTTTTATGGATCCGTTGACGAGCTTCTCAAGAAGACTTTGCCAAGAACTCAATCTTGCTCCTCTCATTAGACAATGTAAACAAAGTTTACAATTTTTACAGCATATATTTTTATTACTTTTACATTCAAAATTATTTTCAATACAGTGTTTGCATTTATGTTTCCCACATATCCCATCGTCGTTGACACAGCATCCTTTCTTACACTTTTCTTTTCCACAATTGGGACATTTGTGATCACAGTCAGAGCAACATTTATTCAGATGGTTGGCAGAATTTTTGCAACTCCACCTGGCTAAAAACTTTGTATCACATGTAGGAAAATCTTCTATTTCCCGAAGAATTTCAATGAGAAGATTTATGTCCAGTGATGAAATTTCAATTGATGGCTGAAATAAATCATTTCTTTTATCTTGATAAACCAACTTGATAACTCCAGGGTTGTTGGTGATATTAGAAAAGTTTTTAACTTTATCCTTTTGTCTTGTAAAAATTTTACTTAAAGCAATACCACCATCTGTTTCTGCTGGCTCAGCTAATAAGGCGAAATGTGCAAGAAGTTTGTGAAGTGCATACTGCCCTACAGAGATTACCACAAAAAGTTGTTGATGATGAAGATGCAATGTGTCATTTGAAGCCATCGTAAATCATTTTTAATGTTTCCTTTAAAAAACAAATTAAAAATAAGAGCCACTAAACATTATTCATCAGACATGTTCAAAAAGAGACTTAGGCGTAAAATCGTACCTTATTTTAAAGGAAGAAATTTTGGCAGGAATAAAATTTGGCAGATTTGGCCGGAATGCACCAAAAAAGTTCCTACCAAGTTTAACTTTTATTTTGCTCTTATTTCAAAGCTTCACAAAAAAAGAGCTATATACAACCATATCCTTGTGTAATGTTTTCATACCATGTCTAATCCCACCATAGCAATTAAGCCCCTTTTCTCAACTTCTTAACAGCTATAAAATTTTGGAAAAAATATACTTTTCAAGGCCTGAGATTACCCATCCAGGCTCTTTTGTATTCTTTAACTTCGCTAGCACTGAGGCAAATTTTTCTTCACCAGGAAAACTCTAACTTTCCAACTGTACTTTAAATCACTTGTAAATGCAAAGTTTTGAGGGAATTTCCCTTTTGTGACAAATTTTATGGCAATGATTGTAGCATTTCGCCGAGATGTGTATCAAAGATTAATGCAAAAGCATCAATTATCTTTTACTTGACTAGCAGGCAAAAGAATGCGCTGCAAAACAGATGGGATTTATAAAAACACGAGCCAACGCTTTTGAACTAAATTTTTAACATTAAACATGCTTTGAGAAATTACCTGAATTTTTAGTCATAGATGAAAAGATTTTAACCAAGCCAACCCTGAAAACTAATTTGAAGACGTCTTTCTAACCTAAAATTGATTTGTGATTGACCCCTAAAAGTAAGTATTCTGTTTTGGGCCCAGTTGTTCAAAAATCAATTAGATTTAGCTTTAGAGTACCAATTGATACTTGGTTCTTGACTTTGCGAAAGCATCCTATAGATAGTGCAAGAATTTATCAGAAGTTGGAACCTTTTCCTTAGGGCTAGCTCAAAGCCTGTCTTAACTCTACTATCCCCATGATACTTTCCAAAAACCAAGATTTCATTGTCTTAGGGGGCTCAATTCATGTTCAAAAATTCTTGTTTTGAGCATCATTGTGAAGATTTTTAGGATTTTAGAGTTAAGACAGGCTTTGAGCTAGCCCTAAGGAAAAGGTTCCAACTTCTGATAAATTCTTGCACTATCTATAGGATGCTTTCGCAAAATCAAGAATCAAGTATCAATTGGTACTCATTTTGGGCAAAAATTTCAGCCAAAAATGTACTTTTAAATCAATTTTACAAAACTAAGAGGGTCAGGGGAGTTAGAAGCCGCCTTTGAGTGAAATTTCAGCCTCTATAAGCTTTCAAAGAGTACCATATTTGATTTTCCTTGAAACCTTTCTGGAATGTAATGAGCAATCATGATTTTCAGATAAAATTTACTTTTAACTGCCAATTACTGACTGCAATAGAATGACCTCAGCTCTAGTAAAAAAATGATAAAAAGCCTTTTTTGCCCAAAAAAAGCAGTTTCAACAACTTTTTTCACCTAGTTTCATTGTTTTTTTATAAAAGATTTATCATAGCCCTTATATTATAACAAAGTCAGTGACCTACCCCTTTGAAGTTTGCCAATGGGCCAAAATATCCCAAATTTTAGTCATTTTTTGAGCATTGTTAAGAAAATTTTTAAATCAAGATTAAAAATTAATGGTAGATCACATATGTTTCTCTTTTGATCCTAAAAGACCAGAACAGAAGAGTTGGAGGTCAGACAATGTTGGGATTTCTCGGAAAATTGGGCTAAAGTTGGTACTTTTATGGTTCTATATCAAAAACTTTTTAAGTGCAATGCCCAAAAATGTCAAAAACTTCAAATTGGCAAAAATCCGCCATTATGGATTTTCAGACCAAAATATTTTGGGATTTTACTCAGTTCATTGTACTTAAAAAATTTATCCAAAAATGAAAAAAATCTAAGTTTCAAACTATTGGAACTGACCCATTCTTAAAAAAACTGGCTCTTAAATCCCGATTACCGCTAATCGCGATTAAAATTTTGATTAGTTAATCCTGACGATTAGTTTCCGTTGTTCGAACGTAAGATTAACTAATCGTGGCAGACTTTTTGCCTGTGTTTTATCAAAGATCTTAATCCTGACATCACATTTTGAACGTTTCCAAAACATTCGAAAAGCTTTCTTTGTTTGAATATATCGCTTCAATGCAGCAACTTCACCTTTTTTGTAGAAAAAAGCTTCTTAATCCTCGCTAATCCTGGGTCAGAGCAGGATTAAAATTTGGCTGATTTAATCGGAATTTTATCCAGATTTAAGCTTAAATTTTTTTGAACAACCAAGAGTAGTCTTGTGCTTACCGGCACTAAGGCGAAGGAAAGTTAGGTATTAGTTTACAGTTACCCGACCGCATGTGTTTGAGCTACTGCTTAAAAAATTTCATTATTTCTATTTTTTTTCAGTCCAATTATGAAAAACATCAATACATGACTTACCAATGGCTCTGAACAGCATGAAGTTGTGATGCTATCGTCTCAGCATACGCATTGTCTCCCGAAGCCTTCACGCAACTGACTTCATCCACACACTTTGTATCATCGCCACTCGCGCTCCCAAAGTGAAAAAAAGGATACAACAAGCACGCACCGGTACAAAATGAAGACGTTCTACTGCTGTTTACATTCGATCGTTCACGTGGGAGAGTTTATGGTAAAATAATGAATAACGAAATTTTGCCGCATCAAATTTTGAATTTATTGTAACGGTAAAAACTAATACCTAACTTCCCTTTGCCTAATCGAGATTTAATAAAAAATTATCCTAATCGGTCGCTAATCTACTTTTGATCAGGGGATGTCAATTGAATCAATCAAACTCAATCGAAATGATAGATCGAACCCAATTGAAGTGATCGATCGGACAATCGAAATCAATCAAAGTCGGAAAAAATGTAAAATTACGATTGGGGTCGATTGTCCCATCGATCACTTTGATTGAGTTCGATCGGGTTTGATTGATTCGATCAATCATTTCCGATTGGCTTAGGCTTACATCTAGGCTTACAACGACCCAAGGCATGGCCTGAACATGTTCGGGCCTCTTGATTAATACTTTTTAAAAATGGCCAGATTTTCGAAAACTTGCTACAATCGCGCGTGTAATTTCAGGACCCAATATTTGTATTTTAAATTCCTTATTTTAGCAAACAAATTTAAAAATCTTCATCTTTATTCAAATGTATATTGTTCAAATATAAAAGTTAATCATCTATTTTCCAATTAAGTTAGGAAAATTATTAAAAAGAATGATTTGAATCTTACATAATATGGTCTTCTTTTTATTCTTTATCCCGTTCCCTTTTCTGGTGGTCTTCTCCTATTCGAAGCAGAATTTTTCTGGATTGTTTTTTGTACTGTTATATATACAACTTTGTGAATCAAACTGGTATTTGGAACTTTGAATTTGTCTAATGAAAATATTTAAAAATGGATGATGATAAACCAGGAAAGGTAAATAAAATCCGTATCAATTGTAAATACATGGCCCGAACATGGTCCGAACAAAATGTTCGGACCGATTCAATAATACTTTTTTGTGGCCCGAGCATGGTCCGAACAGGCCCGAACATGTCCGGGCCATGCCGTGGGTCGTGGCTTACATCGTTGTAGCGTAGAAGCAACATGGGACTTGTTGATATCTGGCCTGTATTTTCACTTACTGTTAAATCTCTTTGACAACAAATTTGTTTTGATAACTCCACTAAGTTTATCAATCATACTTTCTGTCATAACATGTCACGATAGCTTTCACTGATAGCCGAATGGATAATTAGAGAACGCTTTCCGTGGGGGGGGTAACACCCTAAATTTTTCCCAAAAAAGGAGGGGGCTGGAAGCACACCAGCTTTTTTGGGGGGACCTATGTACTCTTAGGTTCCAAATAAACAGGCCCCCCCGCTTGTTAATTTTTCGAAAATTTTCCAACCCCCCGGACCTTATTAGGACCCCCCCCCCGTTTATTAATCTCTAAGAATATGTTCAGCTGTCAAAGAGAAGGCCCCTTATTTTGCTCTAAATAGCCTGATTTTAGCCTATCTTTACCTTATTTTTGGGTTTCAGAAGTACAATTTCCAACCCCCCGGCAATTAGGTCCCCCCCGTTTATTAAAAATCTAGAAAATTTTCCAACCCCCCCCCCCCCCCCGTTTATTCGAACCCCCCCCCCGTTTATTTGGAACCTAAGAGTACTTGGGGGAGCTAAAATCTTGTCACTTAAAACGTGAGGGTTAAAATAATTCAGCTTAATAGTTGGCTTCAATTACTCAAATTGAAGCTCAAGAATCTGAAAAATTTATTGCCTGCCGCGCAATACTTTTATAGAAAGTGTCCAAAATATTTCATCTTTACAGTAACTTAGAACTGAACGCAGTGGGCTATTCCATTTTTAAACCATACAGTTACAGGCCATACAGGGGTATTGACGAACTTTTCCAGGGGGGTCTGAGCCTTGATTTTCCAAGGGGTTTTTGGTCATTTTCAGATTTTCCAAGGGGATTATTAAAGGTTTCAAGGTGTTTCCAGGGGGTTCTCCCCTCCTAAACTGGCATCAATAGTCGCTTTCCAGGCCCTTTTTCACAAAATTTCACTTTCCAGGGGTGTCGACCTGTGTCGACTCCTAATTTCCAGGGGATAGTTTGTTATCAAAGATTTCCAGGGGGGTTAGCGAAAAAAGTTTGTCAATACCGTACCCCTGTACAATTTTTTTTGGAATAGCCCAATAGACGATATCGGATTTAGATAAATGCAATGCATTCTGGTTTCTAGGGACTCTCAAAGGAATTATAATCTATTATAATTGATCTATTATAATTCCTTTGAGAGTCCCTAGAAACCAGAATGCATTGCATTTATCTGAATCCGATATCGTCTATTTACATCCATTAAAAAACCCTTTTTTACTGGATCAATTTTTTGAGTGGAGCTAACAAAAAATTCATAAATCTTTAGGGGGACTTAACCTTTCCGCCATGCTGTTTTTTATAGACTTTCTTAGACTCTCTACTTTCTTTTTCTTCTTTTTTCAACGATCAGAAAGCAAGCCAATCAAAGATATTGCGCGAAAAAGACATGCCTATCAAATGCGTAGATGTACGGCATTCGGGACGTCTCAAGGACTTATATGTACGGCATTCGGGCTCAAAAGGTTAAAACTCAGGGGGGACCTAATTTTTGCCTGGGAACTAAACCCATAGCATCAGCCTAGAGCTAAAAAATAAATAAAACTTATGAAATTTTAACAACAGATCTAACGGCACACGACATGGACACGACATGAAAACCAATGCAAAAATATATAACTAGAATTTAAAACTTCCATGAATGATTGGCATTATATAAAGGTCTTACCACAGCATATGAGTGAAATGATGGTAGGGTAGGACGTAGATAAGGCGAAAATTCTGACAGAGTGCCTGTCCGATCCGAGTGGCAAGTGGCAAGGGGAATTCCAAAACGAACATTTTTTGACTGCGACTTTCACTTTCGTTTTCATGATAGCTTCGTGCGAAATCTCACCAATTTTAAGGAAGGCAAACAAAAACAAAGATGGCGGCTTTGATCAAAAACGAAAGTGTTTTTATCCTTCCCCGTCTCGCTTTACTGTTTGTTTTTTCTTTCTCCTTCATTATTCATCATAGTGCTAGTTTTTTAAAGTAATTTTTATAACATAATCTTAGTTTTGAAATATCTTTTTACCCAGACCCGTCCCGCCCCGCCCCATGTAATTTTTTTGAAATGCAAATTTCATACCTGACAGCCAATCCCAATACACTATTTTCGTATTAGAACATAAAAAATTTTTAAGCCTTCGGATGTTTTTGATTTTTTGAGTTTGAGGCCTAAAAATGTTACATGTTCTTATTTTCCCCATTTTGTGAGTATTTTTGTGCATTTTCTTCCTGAGAAAGTTGGTGGTTGTTTTAGAGGGTGTCAAAAGCCTTAAAATGTTCTTAACTTTTTCTTAACCTTTTGGCCATCGAATCCTTAGGTTCTTATATAGTTTGTTCTTATAAAAAAACGTATAGCTTTTTTTAGGATAAATTTTCTTCCTTTAGTCTCAAAGATCTAAGAAAATTTGAAGTCAAATTGAGTCATTGATCTGAGACATATTTTTTTTAAGCATTGAATTGAAAAGTATAAAAACTGGAGATGTTTATAGATCAATAGATTGACAAGGCTTAGAAAATGCTTGAGCAGAATTCAAGGAAATTTCAAGAATCCGTAATAAAATCTCATTCAAAAACAGCCAAATTCAGGAAAATACAGTTTTCGTAGACTCAAGGTAATGCTTAGCATATGCTTAAAGTGTTGCCATATCAGAACCTACAATCATGGTTGAAATATATTGAGAATTTCAGTTATTTTAATAATGTTTTTCAAGATTTAAAGTTCCGGTCAGAAAGTCGATTTTGGTTATCTCTTTAATTTAATCTAATATGTCAATTTGGGAGGGGTCTTAAGTCTAGCATTAAAACTCAGAGACAAAGCTCTACCCTTCCAACCTACTTTAGAGCACTTACAAATCAATTGTGGTTTCATAACTTTTTGGGGAATTTCCCTTTTTTCTCAAATATTATGACCTTGATTGTAGATATACTTATAATTGTAATGCTTATAAAAATATTCAATATAATAAAGAGGTAAGCATTTAGTGAATTATTTTTGAAATTCTTATCATCTGATGATTGACTCGTGCGAAAGCAGTTTTTGCTAAAAGTGTTAAAACCTAATCAAAGGCTTTATAATTATATACAGTCGACTCTCGCTATTTCGAACTTCTATTATTCGAATCTTTCTATAATTCGAACTTGATTCCAGTCCCCGTCAAGAAGAACCCCTCTTAAATCTTAAATACTTTCTCTGTAATTCCAAAAAATAAAATTCTCCGTTAAAAATAGAATACGTTCTATAATTCGAATCTTGCTGTTGTTCGAATAAATAAGATTCCTCGTCCGAAGTTCGAATTAGCAAAAGTCAAGTGTACAACCATTTTTATAGCTAATAAAATATAGAAATTGAACTAAACATTACAAGTTGAACTAGCTACACGTTAGATTTTTAGCACTGTTATAGATTGTCCAGCTGTCCTTTGCATCATTGTAATAGAAAACCTTCTGACAATTCTCATCGACGGCGAACATATCAGGACCTCTTTGGATTCGCTCCCCAAATAATGTAACATATTCTTTGATGCTTCCGTAAGCACATCTTTTGATATTAACGAAATAACGATATCCTTAAAGAAAGGCAATTCACAAAAAACGTAACATGAAACCGACTGAACTACCCTCAGCTGACACAAAACGTTGTTTCAACGTCCATCTAACGTTATATGGACGTTATGAACATGAAATAAACGTTGAAACAACGTTGTGTGCCAGCTGGGACAGTTGTCTCTCTCTAATTCGAGGATCAAAAATCTTTTTCGAAATAGAAAAAGATTCAAATTACAGTGAGTAATCTAGACCACTTTCCAGCTTAGAGGACAAATATTTTTAGTTCGAATTACAGAAATATTTGAATAGTAGAAAGTTGAATCAGAGGTAGTTGACTAAAGTTCTTGACTTTGCTTATTTGTGACTAATTGGAGACACGTATGAAAAAAATATTATATATTCACCTTCGTTCAGTCGCTTGTAGTTTGGATGGACTGTTTTCTTCAAAGCATCTTCGAAGTTGAATTCCAAGCCTTCCACGAAGACATTCTAAATATATAAATGAATTTTTATAGCAAACATATTCATATTCGGTGAGCTCAAATCATAAGAAGGCCTGTATGTTCTTTAAAGTTTCAATATTTCAATATTTCTGGTTCAAAAAAAACAATAACAAATTAACTCACTGCATATTGATCTGCTAAAGGATTCATTGTAAAATTTGAGGTGCGAATGGGGTGCAAATGTCCATGTCTGCACCTAAACAAGCTGAAGTAAGATCCAGGAACAAAGATTTGCCAGATTATTACAGCCAAAAGTGCAAATAAGACAGCTATTATTTCAAAGTTGTGATCTATGGATAAAAAAAGATGAGACAATTTATCATTTCGAATTTATTCTCTCCCCCCCCCCCAATTCATGTTTTTATAAGCAAGTGTGTCCCTATCAGGCTCGCATTATGCTTAGCATTCTATTGTTCTCAAACAATAGAGCCATTCTTTAGGTACCAAAAACTGAGCCTTCATATGCTTATAAACATTATGCTTATGGAAGAAAAAACATGTATTACTACAAATCCTCACCGAATCAGTTCGAAGTATGATATGGGAGCAATTTATTCGTTGTCAATAAAGTTTGGCAATTATAATTAATTTTTGATGCAATGATTTTTCATCAATAGAGCGCTTAATCAACCCAAACCGGAAGCGTGATATGGTAGTTGAATATTTTTTGTCAATACTGATAGTTTCATGTTTTATTCAAAGAATCTTCAGTTTGAATGAAGATTTTGAAACAAGAAATCTGTTGCTCATACAAAGAGTTACATTGTAATAAAACAAATACATACATGTTTTTTTGTAAGAACATCCAAAATATCTTGAAGTTTTCGTTCTTGTTCTTAATTTATTGAGTTTTAAGTCTATAAAAAAGTCTTAAGCTTTCTTATTTTCACCATTTTGGGATTATTTTTGTCCATTTTTCGAAGAAATCGGGTGTTTTAAAGTCCACGAAACCTTCTTGAATTTTTGTTTCTTATAAGAACATTCTTCGGGTATTCTTAACTTTTTGGGTTTTAAGCCAAAATATGTTTTCAAAATGTTATTATTTTCTTCATTTTGTGACCATTTTTACCCATTTTCCTAAAAAACCGGGTGTTTTTGAGTCTGCTAAGCCTTGAAATGTTCTTAGCATTTTGGCAATCGAAGCTTTTTGTTCTTATATAGTTTTTTATAGTTCTTATAAAAAAACGTGTATGTTTAAATTAAGCTAAAATTTCTTACATCTTTTAGATTCACCAACAGCTAATAAGAATTTGATATCTTTACGTAAAGCTATTCTCAGCTCCATTTTCAAATCATCAAATTGACTTTGATTCAAGAAGCCAACCTTTAACATAACATCAAGACATTTAGTTGAGCTCTCATTTGCGATTTTCCAAATATCTTCAAACGTTTTTGATCGTGGAAAATCAGTAAAGACATCTCTTCCAGACTGGAATCGACGGTAAAAATGAAACTCAGCATGTGAATAGCCATGGCGAAGTGAAGATACTATATGGATGAATTGTTGCATTGATGAAGATTCACAATTAGAGTTGCGGCATGACGAACAAGAGCCGAAAAGACAATCTGCCTTCGCTTGGCAAACACCAGGACACGTCAAACAAGGGTGAGTGCAACGTCCACAACATTTTCTTTTGTTGATATCAGATATGAAAGAAGTATGTATTAAATGATAAACAACCATCAATTCTAAACCATCTATTGCTATCAATGTTTTTAAATTCCCAGCAGTATCATAAAAACATTTCTTGTATTCAGGTTCTGCGTGAAACACTTTCTTCCTCTGAAATCTAGTCAAATGTGTATTGATGATTTCAGCCAATCCGATATCAGGATTCATCCTTGTAATGCAATCTTTGTGATTTCGAACACAGAATTTGAGCAAGTGAACCATAATCTTGTAAAGGGCTGCTCTCAAATATTTGATTCGAACTTCTAATTCGTGTATCTGAACCGACATCATGAACTAATCCAAAGGAATCAGCTTTATTTAAAATTTAAAAATCTAGAAAGAAGAACATCGAAATTCCAAAACAATGCTCCAGGAAATTTGAATTTCATATTCAATAGCCTCTCTCTAGTTTGATCTTTAAAAGACCAAAGATCTTTTTCGAATTTGGGTTAGACTTAAATTACTAGTACCGTAAAAAGGGGTGAAGAACGATCTGCGTAGGAGAGCAGATTTTTACGACAAAGCACCTATTCGTGTAATAAAAACATAATTACTGTGTAATTTAAATCTGCTCTCCTAGGCAAATGTTCCTTCACCCCTGTCTACGCTGCTGATTACAAGGGGTAAGTTAAACCACTTTCAACTAAGGGAACCAATATCCCAACAATATATTATGATAACTCAAATATCATAAAGATTCTAATAACAGAGACGTTGAAGTAGAGAGAGTTGACTGTATTTCAAAAACCAAAACCCTGTAAGATATGAAAAGACATCAAAGCTTTCAAAAAGAACACTACTCCGAGAACAATTTTTTACAATTTATAAAAAATTCAAATTGACGAAAACATTTTATTGTACATTCTGTTTTTCCCCTATCTTAACAAAAAATGTAAAGTACCTCCATAACACCATGAATAGTCAAAGTATTAACAGAACTATAATAGAAATCTTAGAGATACTTTATCTAACATTGACTTACGAAACTATCATGTATCTCACTACAGTACTCTTGACAAACTTCATTCAAAATTTAACATATAACTTTTTCCTCTTAAAATATAAATGTTAAATGATTAATAGCTGACATTTCTCTTTTGAAAAACAACAACACTCAATCGTTGCTCTAGACGACTTAATTAAACATATGAGAAATTCATTATTAAGGTCCAATCAAATCATTTTCTAAGAAGTTCTACTCTCCATATACAGAACTCTGACTTTCTTGTCAAGCTACGGAGCATAGCATTGGGAAACTTTTATTTATTCACTCATGTTGCAAAATTATATTAATGTAGCCATAAACATGTGATTACTCGAAAAATTTCATGTGATTTTATTTCCATGTTACTTGCTATTTACAACTTACAGCTGATAACTTTATTAGTGTCAATAAATTCAAACCAAAATGAAATAAATGTCATGTAACAAGCACATAAAAATTTCGAGTAAAAGCGTGATTTGTCTTCAAACTTTAATTTTGCAACCTGTGTTTTATTCTCGATCCCTTACAATCTTTGTCAAATAGTTTTCTCCTCGTTTTTATAAATTTGAAGTTCAAGCGAGAAAGTCACTTTTGGGCTATTTGTTAAATATTTAGTCGAATATTTCAATTTGGGAGAGGTTTATAGACTTCCAAGCTATATTCTGAGCCTTATTGGACCATTCTTGGACTTTTGGATCTTCAGATTGTAAGGTTCTAAGTTTAAGTTTAGCGTTTAAACTCTACTCTTCCAACCTAAGTTGGAGCGCTTCCAAATCGTTTGTGACTATAAGATGTCGTGGGAATGTGATATGATCAAGAATAAAGGATGAGCAGAAGCCTATCGGTTACCTTGAGTTCTCCCTCCTGGGCTTTGAAACCTTGTCCGTTCTAGCTCTTGTTTCAACATGACTAAAGTAGGGAAAAATCAAAATATAATAGCCGCATTCTTTTTCACCGTTCAACACAATATGACTAATTTAAAATAGCTAAGTTGATACCCTTTATTCTTAATTTGACACTTAATATGCCCAAAATTTCAGCCTTCCAGGCTTAGCATTATTCCTAAGCGGTTCTTATTTTTGGCATTTTTGAGCCTCGTTGTTCTTATATAATTATTTTTATGAAAAATCATAGTACATCATAGTCATTTTTTTGTACACAATATATATCTTTTTACTAAAACTTTATAATTTGAAAATAAATAAATCTTTTAGTTTTTAAAATATAATATTTACAGTCTCACAATATTTATATCTTTTATTATAAATTTCCCTTTTTCATCAATTTTGTTTTCAATAAATATACACTATAAAATATGGAAAGAAAAATAAGTCGTGTAATTCGCACTAAATCACATCTGTAAATCGTTGAATTCATCAAAATATATTCAGTGTTTCAATAATTGTCTTGTAAATTAATTAAATATGAACAAGTTAAAGGTTTTGTTTTTAAATAAGAGTGATATCTTTTGCTTACTCGTCAATTTTAATGCACAAGCTTTTTCATATTGGATTGACACGAATATGGAGCAAGATTGGCCAAAAAGAAGAAAAGAAAAACATTTTTTGCTTCTATCAGCATAATGGAACAATAAGCAGACACTGTCCTGATATGAAATATGTGGCTGATATGAAACGGGAACACTTGTGTAAAAATAAAACCTTTAAACGACTTGCATTTATTATCATGATATAAAAATACTAATGTTCTATTTTTTGGTCTGTAGCTCGCTAAAATCAAACTCCAAACTCTCGACATATGATACTCTGTAGCTAATTAACACCACCAAAAATGGGCAACTTCGATGAGTGACGTAATTCAAAAGTGCTTTACCAATCATAATTTTGATTGCAGTGTTGTCATGACAACAATGGATGAAATTGAAATCGATTTGTTTTGTTCTTTGTTTTGCGCATTCAATAAATGTCATTAAATTTTGATTTGATTCGCCAAATTAGCACCACTCATCACGTCAGTGGGTGGCTTTTCCTTGAATTTGCGGTAATTTGATGTCATAATTTCATTATCGAGTTTCAGTTCATTTAGAATCTGTTTGCGAATTTGTCAAGACATGTGTCGTCAAATCTAATGAGAAAATAATGAAAATTTAGGATTAAAGCAAAACTTTTATGGTTCACAACAATACAAATATTGAGTTTAAGAACCACTGGACCTAAGAACAATAGATTTTCTATTCGCATTGAGATTTCGATACCAATTTTCATCCCCACTGTGGGAAGAAATGTCACCAGGGCTGTGAGACAGGGGTGTATTATTAATGAATTAGATTTAGGGAAGAATTATTAAAATTTTAAGAATAAAGAAATGAAAATTTACCTGGAATTTGATTCCAGTAATGAATGATTTTTATTTCTTTTTTTCGTCAATGTTTTGTTTAAGAAGGTTTGATGTCCTTCTTTTGTTGTCCCTCCTTGATCATCCATAAATGTCAATCGTACCATGCTTAATGAGTCATCTGAGAAATTCCTGTAAAGATTAAGAAAAAGTAAAGAAATATTAAAGATTAAATAACAAACCCAATACCTTTTTTTTGAGATAGCAACATAGATTATACATATTGCAGATTTTTTAGTACCCCAACTGTGTTTCAAGCTAAGAGCACTCTATACTTTCTACGTAAGACACAGATTTATTTTATATAGATTTGCATTGACACAGATGTCCTGTAGTGAGAGCTTTTGTGTTGAAAATACCTCAAAAATACCTCACATATTTGCCCTATAGTTCCCTTAAATCCTTATAGATCCAAACGAAATGATATCTTGAAATCGAGAAGAAACCTTTGGCTGGTGTTGGTACCTCCGTTCGTTTCAGAGATCCACGGATTAGGCTTAACCTTAAAATTTGACCTAAATTTAGCTTCCAATTAATCTCTTTTCAATGAGGCTCGTGGCGAGAATCCAGCAGATATCAATTTAATACTCCTTAATCCCTCGCTTGCTTGCTTATAGAGCCTAATATAACTTATTATAAGTCGGATCTAGACATTTTTAGCAATGCAATTTTCACTTTTGAATGTATGTGTAGAATATAAATGACTTACGTTTAACATTCGAATGTGTTTTCCAACGATTGAAGAATCTCAACTTTTCTGTTTTTCTTTCTTGACTGCATTCTTTCCAAACAAGTTTTCCATAAAGCTGCTATCTTCGCCAAAAGATGAGAAATCTACTTGACAGGTACCATCAACGCATGCGTAAAATAATTCTTCACAGTCTGAGTTTTTACGACATGTCTCTCCCTCTTGTTTTTTCTTTTGTTCATGTATTGGTTTCTTGGAGACGCACTCTTTCTTCGTGCTGAACAATTCCTTCTCACAGACATACTCAGCATCTGCGCATGCACAATCAGTATTAGTGGCGCATGGTTGTTTATGAATTTTCGGACAACCTTGTTTATTCAAAATATCGTCAAATGTTTTCGGAGCACCACAAAAACCTTGTTCCACATCACAAGTCATTCCATAACGACAGTCACGTCTGTTATTGCATGGTTGTTGACATTGCCAAGTGGGCAATGCTTTGTTGCACTTATAACCTTCAGTCTTACAACTAGCGTCATCTATGCAAAGGCTTTCGTCCTAAAGAAATAAGAAAATGTAGCAATTTAGGAAAAAATTTGATTTTTGAATATTTGGAGATGCTAATTGTATAATCTTTTCTTAAGCGCGAAACATTCCGAAAGGCCTAGCCGAAAGAATCTCTGTTCCGTACATATAATGTTTCTTTGACCCTACAATTCAACCAATAGGGGGGGGCAAAGAACTTTGAAAATTGTTAAGGCTGTTCTTGTAATCTTTTTTATAATCAATATTTTCCACCTAGATTTTAACCAATAGAATGACGAGACACAGAATATGTTTTTTTAAGATTCCAATCATAACTGTTTATAAACAAAAGGAAGCTAGTCGTTGAAATGGAATGCCGTTATACTCATTAGATTTAATGAATACATAATCACATTTTTAATCAGATGTCAATTTCGTTGTTTTTCAACTTACTATTATATCTACAGCCAGTGATGGAATTCCAGCAAAATTTGGTTTGTTCTTCCTCTATAAGAATAAATTTAAAAAAATGTTACGCTATAATGAATCGACCATTAAACTCAAAAGACTAAAGCATACAAAATACCCCAGCCAAAACTACTTCGATACCCTACAACCCCTATAACCAACCTGGCAAACAACGTTGTTCCAACGTTAGTCTAATGTTCACAACGTCCATATAAGGTTAGATGAACGTTGAAACAACGTTGTTACCAGCTGGGAAACAAACAGCCACACTTTCAAGTTTGAAACCAGCAGATTCGCATTTGAAGAGTAAGAGATTCAATAATACTGTATTCGACCAATCAGAACTCACCATAACTGTTGGGAAGGCATTGGAGTATGACGTCATTAATGAAGTCAAAATCAAAATCATCTTCAATGTGTCCATGTCGTTCTTCCGTAATTGTAACGTTCTACAAAAATAACGAGAAAAAAATATTGGTCAAATTTTATCAATCAGTCGAAATCAGTCCAGATCCTCAAATTTTAAAGTCCTTGAAAATTCGAATGCATAAAAATAAATACACTTACTTTACAAATATTATATAGTTATACTCTCTTTATAAGCGCGTAGTAAAAAAAAGCTTATCAAAGTCTTGCAATAATAAGTGCCAAGACTTAAATGCTGTGTTAAACAAAGGATAAGAGATCTTCCTTGAAGATAACTGTATCAATAGTAAAAAAAAAGCTATGGATATTTTTCTTATATACCCCTATAGTCATAGTTAGAGAAAAATATTCGACAATGTTGATTGTTCAGCGAAAACAGTTAATAGATACTAATTGCCCTGTCTTTTGTTCTTGGCCGGATACCTCCGAAGGTTTTTTTGTAACTTTTTACACATCCGTGAGATGAGAAAGACGCATTCTGATTGGCTAGTTGAATAAAATACACGCTCTGATTGGCTATTCGCAAATAACGAGCGATTGAAAGTCGCTACTTTTTAATATATCAAAAAGATTTCTCGCTCGTTAGCATAAAGATCTATTTATGGGTGAACCGTTAAACTAATTCCTTCTGATTACATTCGATTAGTATTCAAGAAAACCAAAGAATAGAAACATCAGCAAACTTTTTCCTTATGAATCCCGTTAGCTTCAATTGACGTAATACATGTTCTTTTTAAAGAACATAGTAAAAATTTTGAAGCCTTCGAATGGATTTTACTTTCAGAGTTTAAAGCCTGAAAATGTTCTTAACATGTTCTTGTTTTCGCCATTTTGGAGTATATTTTGTGTATTTAGAGTCCACAAAGCCTTAAAATGTTCTTAACTTGTTCATATTTTTTAGCAATCGAAGCCTCATGTTCTTATACAGTTTGTTCTTGTATAAAAAAACGTAATATTCGATTCTTAATGTCAATCCTCTATGTCAACTTTTCGCATCCTAATGCGTAAAAACAAAAGTAACGGACTACTCTGATTTTTAACGACGGAAAATTACTTTATCCGCGGCGGAATATATCATACCCTCCGTAAATAAGGATGTTGGTACAATTAATGAGGCGACATAAAGGACAAGAAATTCTAGTTATAGCGGAATGCATATCCGACTGTTTCTATAAATGTCGCAATATCTCTAAATTTCTGCATCCGTAAAAGATGAAAATACGTGTACGGTACGCCATAAACAAGAATCAAAATAATTCACAACAAACCTTTTTTCCACAACAAAAGTGTTCCAAATAAAATATCTTAATCATAAAATCACAATCACCCAAGACTTGTTTAAGCTCTTGAATATATTTTGTATAATTTTAGTTGTGCTCAGTTCAGACATCAGATAAATACTGATCGTGTCATCTCGACCAATCTCTCTATATAACGGTCACTTGATTGCTTATCTCTAATCTGATTGGTTCTTACATTTATCCGTCATTTTAATTAAAACTTCGTAATTACATTAATCATTAATCAATACATAAAAATCAAAAAAAAAGCGCGGGAGAGAGACAAGAGTTACCTCTACCTTTCCGCTATCTTTTTCTATACAACATTTTTCGTGTTTAAGAAATTTCTCAATACCCTCTTTACTAACGTTAGTGATAACATACACTTTTTGTTTTAACATAACGGTACCTTTATAATGTAGATAACATTAAAGATAACAGTACAAGACAAAAGAAATACACTGAAAAATTAAATGTCAGAGAGACCAAGCTATTGACTCTTTGGACCGGGGCATAAAGAATCCTCACTTTTATAACCAAACGTTGTTGTATTTAAAAGATCAAACTTTGTGGTTTTCCTATTGCAATTGATAACGGTCTGTTCTATTATTCACTTAAACATTTAAATGTATAGTTCTTAATAGTATTGTATTAGTCTCCTGCTGTGATAACGGTGCACGTAAGCTATTCAGCAGGAAAAGACAGCCATCCTAATCCGACCTAAGCATCAATATGTATTGAAGATCACTTTAATCAGTCTTTTTCGAATGGAATAAAAAGGTATTAAGACTACTTTCTATAGGTATTGCCAAATACCCTGAAATATAAAACAATAGGTCTTTGTTTCAAGGCAAAAATCAGCTAAATCAGAATTAAAAAACATGAGAAGGAAACGCGAGATTTGATAATTGAAGAAATTTACGACTTTTTTAATGATTTAGTATATCAGCGTCAGGTACTTTTAATAGACCTACTACATTTCAAAGTTCAGCGTGTCAGCACATGACCCTGCCGACGCACTGGACATTCCAGTGTTTTGTCTGGTGCCAAAAAATCGGACGCACCGAACTCAAGTCCGGTGTTGAGATTGCCCGGTGTTAAAAAGTATTGAAGTCCAGTAGGGTCGTGTTGGCATCACAACACTCACCGCGCTCCTGCAATGTTAACCCAAAACGTCCAAATGATGTTCTAAATTTATTGAAGATCGTTTTTTTTTCTAATCTTTTTTCACACAACTGAAATTCTACTTTTACAACTGAGGAAGAGCTATACTTTGATGGGAGCAGTTAGTTCTAGTTTAGGCGGCCCACTTATGGCTCTGCCTATTCTAAGAAAATTAAAGTGAACAGAAAGTTGGCTGTCTAAAGTCAATACATTGCCCTCTTTTGACGTCAATGCAAGACTTATTTCAATTTTTTCCAAGCAAATATTTTAACTGTCAAATTTGTGCCAAAGTTTTTGCCTACTCTAGTTCAGCTGACAAATATCGTGTTACCGCAACGTTAATTTAAAACATCCATATGACGTTTTGAATACGTTTTTAAATATTTGCTCACAGTTGAATTCTGCTGAACAACTTACGAAGAATTAAGGCACTCTTCACAACGTTACCCTTTGTGTCTCGACAGCATTATTACGTACGGCATCTCGAAAATTTTTCTGTTCATTGAATTATCTGCTGATTAATAAAGTCTATCGAATTAATCTCGAAGCAATCACTAAGGAAAGATGGCGCTAACAAGATTCTAAATATCAAATAGATCTTTATCATTGATGCACTTGTTCATTCATACCATCATCCTTAACGATCATTAAAATCTCTATAAAAATAAACAAACTAGCACTTCAATGCTACGCAGTAAACCCACCTTATCCTGTTAGCGTGAAGTATCTTATTCATTACGTAGCAGTCCTACGTTAAAATCGTAACCAAGTCTTAATCAATAACGTCACCTTGATTAACAAACCGGTCATAATTCATTTGAGCTCAATACACGATGGATATGTTTTTATCATTGGTGATCAACTCTTGTGTTTATATGGATGATGTATCTCTTGTGGAGAGTGACACGCGATGACTTGACAATAGAATGTCGTTGTTGCCATGGGAACAATATGTGGTTACTTCATAACATTGATATAACCCACGGCTTAACTTTAAATTCCCACGGTAAACCTCCATGTCTATAACACCATGTCTATTATCTATAAGCTGGCGAGGTTCCTAACGTTGTTTTAACGTTCATCTAACGTTATATGGACGTTCTGAACGTTAGATAAACGTTGAAACAACGTTGTGTGCCAGCTGATAAGCTGGCGAGGTTCCTAACGTGTATGAAATGGATGACATTTTTTGAATAGTTTTCAACAAAATACGATACACTTTCTCTTTTCATCATTTCTGTCGCCTCTCGATTCTCAACAAAGTTTCACTGTTACTCATCGTTTAATAAAAAGTCTGCCAAAACATCCTCACAGACAGTCAAATATGTAGGAAGAAAGAGATCATGGATGAATAATGCAATAATCAACTTTCATTTGGATAATCTTGAATCAATATTACAAAAGTGCCTCACAGACAAATGGTCATTTTAGTTTTTGGTAGAGGGTTTGAGAGAATTCCAAAAGGTAATATGTGAGAAATTATTTAAATATCTCTTGTCAAAAAACGTGACAGCTTTTGACCGAGAATATTAATCTTCTTTAACAGTTTGGTTAAACAACGTGGTTTTTGGGGTCTTTTTGGCTTTTAGCACCTCATCAAATTTTTCCAAACGGTTTGGTTTTTTGAATACTTGAAAACATGTTTTTTCTCAAGGACCCTCTAATCGTTATCCAATAATTTGACAGGTTCATTTTAACCATTTTCCTGGTTTTAACAGCTGATCATAAAGAAAATTTTATGCTAAAATGACTTGAAACTACTAAATTTGAAACTACTTTCAACACAGTAAGCAGTATGAATGTCTCGACTGGTTGAAACTAAAATGACGGCTCGAATTGACAAGATGACGTCATTTAAAATGACGTAGTGCTAATCAAAATATTTGGATAGACAAGTCACTGAAAAATCGTTTCATTAACAAACTACAGTACATTTAAAAGTACATTTCTTTTTTAATCCTAAATCAAAATCAACATTTGTCTGACAACCCAACTTTCAAAGAAAGAAAGAAAAATTGGAAAGCTGTATTACAAAGATCATGTTTTCCGAACACTGTGACTCATCGTGAATGTTAATTGACTCACGACTTCAAACCCAGATGTAAATTGAACTAAACATAATCCTCTGCAATCATATCCTTTTTCAATTATCCTTTTTTGTTCTTAAGTTTGCAGCTTCTACTTTCTACAACAGCTGCTTTGAAAGGCGTTTCCTTTTTCTAACCCACTCGTGGCTTTCCTCTTGCCAACCAAACCAACACTGCAGTTTAAACAAGTCATTCTACTAAATTTAGGAATTGCAATCACTAACAATTACAAAAATTTTGACAATGGTGATACAATAAGAAGTAAAAGTTACTTTTTTTTAGTTTGAAACTGATGATAACATTTCAAGGCGCGGTTTTAACTCTTTTTTTACCTCTAAAGTTTTACACAAAGAAAACAAGAATGACGTTTTTGTTTGTTTTCACATGAAATGCAGGATTTTGATGGGTCAAAATTTCGCATAAAACTATGCGTTTACAGAACAAAACGAGGGAATATACCGACAAAAATTCTAACCATGTCATGATGTCATGTCATGATATTAAGACTGTTATACAATTTGAAAGTATAGTTGAAACGGAAAACGAAACGGTTTCCTAAAAGATGTATCAAGAGGTTTTTGTCATCAGATTAATATCCATTAAACAGCAAACTTTAATTGGTGTCAGGATATATAAAGTACAGTTAGTTCCCTGATGAAACATATTCAAATCTTCAGGCATTATTATGTAAAAGAACAGAGAGGAACTTATTTTAATCAGTTGACATGTACTCTTAAAAAGAGCTCACGTAAAATTTGATAACTTCTTTTCTGCTATGAGTAAAAAATTGGCCTTATTGCCAAATTGATCAAATTTAAAAAATTAAGATATGTAAAAGGTATCTTGGTTTTTATAGGGTTAAGCCATATTAATTGATATAAACCCAAGGCGTGATAGAGAATAGAGAAGAGAAGTAACGAATTTAAAAACCAAGAAAATTGGATTTCATTGCTCAAGACCCAAAAAATAAAATCTCGTTTCCAGATGGTATAGAATTAAATAGAATCAAAATTAAACTGACTAATGTAACCAAGGAAGCAATTTTTTCATCAAAATTAAATGAAAATTTAGAAGATTAGGTGAAATATATCAAACTAAGTGTCACATAACTGATCTAAATTACATGCTTGGAAATGGCCATTATCATCTATTGAAAGACACATTAAGGTGGAAATTAACATTTTCCATTCAATAGGGTATTTAGAAAATAATCCATTACTTCACTTTTCTGTGTGTCAATTATGGGCTGCAAAGTGGTCAAAAGTTTAGCATGCGTAGGGGATTAAAGGTCTGTCAATTTAAGGTACTATATCTGTCTCACAAAAAACCAACAAGCAATAAGGTGGAAATTAACATTTCCTATTCAATAGGGTATTTAGAAAAAAATCCATTACTTCACTTTTCTGTGTGTCAATTATGGGCTGCAAAGTGGTGAAAAGTTAAGCACGCGTAGGGGATTAAGGTCTGTCAATTTAAGGTACTATATCTGTCTCACAAAAAAAGCAACAAGCAATAAGGTGGAAATTGACATTTCCTATTCAATAGGGTATTTTAAAAAAATCCATTACTTCACTTTTCTGTGTGTCAATTATGGGTTGCAAAGTGGTCAAAAGTTAAGCACGCGTAGGGGATTAAGGTCTGTCAATTTAAGGTACTATATCTGTCTCACAAAAAACCAACAAGCAATAAGGTTGAAATTAACATTTCCTATTCAATAGGGTATTTTAAAAAAATCCATTACTTCACTTTTCTGTGTGTCAATTATGGGTTGCAAAGTGGTCAAAAGTTAAGCACGCGTAGGGGATTAAGGTCTGTCAATTTAAGGTACTATATCTGTCTCACAAAAAACCAACAAGCAATTACACCTGATATCTTTTGTGGTCAACCATTAAAATAACTGTCTTTGCAAATGTATTACGGATTTGTCTTTTTCTAATACTTAATGGAGTGTATGTCTGATGACTCTTTATTTATATTTGGAAAAAAACGACCATGCTGTTTAAAACCTCAGATACGATATCCCTATCTAAATTGATAGTTTGTAAAGGGTTGTCCACCAAGGAGACAAAAAACTCAAACCCTTCCCCTTGTCTGGTTCTAATTCTGATAGAAAAGTCATCAGTTAAATCAAAAAAGTTGCTCCGATTACAAGATTGAAAAAACATTTACCTCTTGGCTGTTTGAATCTAAGTTGAGCTTGAAGAATCAACCAAACTATTGCTTCCAAAAGGTTGACTAAGGTTTAGCAATGCTAACTAGAAAGCTGAAGTCTTTCCATAAAGCATGCTCAAACCTGAATGAACCAAACGACCATCGGCTCTGGTATTTCATGGCAAAAGATTGCTAATCTCAAAATCAATTATACTCATTTGGTTGTAATAGATTTTATTGCATTTTCTTTGAAGATTGCGATCTTCATCATAGTGATGGCATATCTCTTAACTAGTTCTGATTGTAAGGAAATATTGCTTAAGACCGAAAAACTGATATAGCATGTTTGTATAGAATCTATAGTAGTTATCTTCAGCAAATGAGCAAGAGAGATATTTTTTATTGCAAATAACAAACCATTCGTACTATACATTTTTACTTCAATTTCAAACCCAAATATCTTGGTACCAAATCGTTGTGAATTTTATAGATTAGCATGAGCTGATAAGACTCTTATCTTGGTAATACGACCAGAATATGAAAATCTGGACTCGAGGGTGGTAAAAGTCGTCTATCATAAAAATTACTATTCTGGAAAGTGTCACAACCAAATGAACAAATCGCATACAACGGCCGAAAATATGAACACTTTGAGGACCCCGTGAAAGTTAATTTCTGCACTCCCTTCTCACAGATCCGGTGGAAACCGCTCCTACTGGAAAAATTGGGCAAAACACGTTCCCAGTGGAAAATTGTACTCCAATCAAATAAACAAATCCACATCCATCAAAAATATTGTGCTATTTTTTACATGCACGCTGAATTTTCCGACTTGAAAAAAATGGAATTCAAATCCCAAACCACAAAAAGACAGAGTTTTAGCTGGTTATTTCTATTCCCCAGAGTAATGATTCCCCTGTGACTATGAAAAAATTCTACAGGATCTGTTAGAAAGGGGTGTATTTCTGAAGATGACCCAATATATAATATAAAAACTTCTACCTGAATGAAAAACTATTTTGTTTTAACACCAGCTAAAAGCCTTGCTAAGCAAACCCCACGACTCTACTGAATGTCAAACTCAAGCCTGGGAATGATATGAGAAAGGGTTGTACATAAGTTATAAAGAAGATTTGTCGCACTTTCTCAAGTTGAGAAAAAAACTGATGATGCTTCAAAAAAGGAAAGTTTATTGCCAATGAATTTTATTTTAAGCCGGAAGTTTGAATACCGTTGGAAAGAGTGACCGCAGGTAATTATTACAGGAAAATTAATATATAGTAAATGACTTCTTGTGCTAATGATGATGGTGATAACATTGGAATATGTTAGCTTTCTCTTGTGTTTGTTTAATATCCAAGGCTATCCATATATATGGATGACATAATATATCTGCGCGTGTACTGCAATCGCAAAATTTCCGCAAAAATTGTTGATTTTTATCTGGAATTTTTATGAATAGGCATTTTCAAATTTCACAATTATACATCAATCAAGCAATTAATGATTTTGATGAATGTCTTAAAAAGTCTGTAGGCGTTTTTGCATTCCTCGGTATGTGTATAACGTTTTTATTGCTTTTTATAAGAACTCATTACATACAAAGGTGGTGGAAAAAATTGACGTCAAATCTATAAACAATCCGATTTGCATACTCTTTAGCAAATTCTATATATCTTTAAAACTAAATAAGCTATACGAATGAGACTTTCAGAAAGGTTTTATAATAGGCTCAGTGTTTATTATTTTATGAGCCTAGCATAAGTAGAAAAAGCTACGTCAAAATTTCAATTTTAGGCCCGTTTTTTTTTGACACACCCGGTATAAGAAAAGAAACATTTTTTGAAAGCAATTTTATTGAAACCACTTTCGTCAAAGCATCAACGATGACTCATTGTTTTAAAGTTTACTGCTGTATATATTACTTTAAACGTGCTTAAAGGGGAAGATTGGAATTTCATTTAAAGTTCGTTCAGTTCAGTCGATCAGCATTGTGGTTGGAGTACATTTTTATAAGAAAAAGCTTTATAAGAAAATGAAGCTTCTATGGCCAATACAGTATGAAAATATTACGAACAAGTTAAGAACATCCTAAGGCTTCGTGAACTCTAAAACACCCAATTTCTTAGAAAAAATACTCATAAAATGGTGAAATTAAAAAATTAAGAACATTTTAAGAACGCTTTCAGGCTTAAAACTGAAAAAGCTAAGAACATCCGAATGTTTCAAAAACTTTAGGTGTTCTTATAAAAAACGTGTATCCTCTATGCCTCCATCTTGCAGAATGATTATGCGGTTTCACAGTGTAGAATAAGTGTTGCACAATATCAAACAGTTATATGCTTAATTTCATTCCTTATCTCAAAATTTAATGACATTATATTATGTTCGCAATATAATAGAGGTTTTAGAAAACCGTTAATTGAGATGTCTACGAAAACCTTATCTCTGTGTCCTTTTATGTTGGCTTGGAAAATTAATTCGTTACATTACGTAATTTTTACAATAGGATTTTTATGAGGTCATGACGTGGCATAGAAAATATTACAAATCAACCCTTGCCCTAATGACTTCTTGGAGACTATGGAGTCAAAAGTTAAAGTATTGGTTAAACAATCAATATCGATTGACTTTAGTGAATTGAGACCCATTCCTCTCATAGGCGGTTTTAGACCCTGTCGAACTTATCGGAGGAAGATATATTTGTAATTGTAATTTCATTGTCTTTTAACGAGCGTTGCACTCCTTCGTAAGTTTCCGACGTACTTGCTCTATTGTCTTAAATTCGCCAGTGCCTCAGCAGCGTTTATGGTTGGTAGATGTGTTCCAGTATTCTTAGACAGGATTACAGAGGTTTTGCATAAAAGTTGGTCTCGCAGGTTCTCCTCTACTGGCATTTTTTATGACTGAAGGTAGAGAGTCTATCACCATACTTCTCTAACACCCTGCCTGGAAGTGCTTGGGATTCGAACACAGTCCGTTGCAGTGCAAGTCTGTGATCGAAACCTTCACACTACCAATCGGCAGAATGTTAGTGAGACACAGTGAGAGTCTTATCCAGATGGTGAGTGAATGTATACCGAGCTTATCGTTTTACATCTGCAATTTGAGCTTTACTAAGTTAGAAAAGCTGAAATTGCAGATATCATGTTTTAGTTTAAAGTTGATCGAAACACTATATTTAAAAAAAACATTAAGCTATTTCAATAGTCGATTTTTAAACACACGTACCGTTAAAAATTTGGTCCTTCAAATGTATGTTCAAGTGCAATTTTAACCAGTAAAATTTGTTGTCAAATAAAGCTTTTAACTAAAGCCAAGTCAAGCAAAGAAGTTGTCAGCAAAGGTTTGTCACCAAAAAAAAGCAAACGTTTTCACAAAAACGCTATTGTTGAATTTATGCAAGATGTCTCAAAGAAACCTGAGAATTTCAAGGTTTGTCAAAAAAAACTTATTAAAATTCTTCCCATATAAATTTGCGTCTGAGTCAAAAACAGACTTTGTCAAAATGATGGTCATATCGAATTATAGGCGGAGTTCTGGCATCTTAAAATATAACATGTAATCCCAAAGACCGCAAGTTATAATTTCGCGTTTACATTATGAATGCAGTGTTTATTTTCTTGCTCATCTTACTATCAATACTTGATTCACAAATTTACAAAATTGAAAACTCAATTTAACTTCCCCAATCATGAATGCTACTTAGCAACAAGGAATTGATTCCATAACACCCATGGTTGCTAAGGGTATTAGTCTTTTCAATTTAGATTATATCAAATTTGTCTTCAATTAAAACTTCTTTGATGGTGTGGTTTTTGAGTTGTTTAAGGTTGATCATATTTTTTGGTTATACAATACACAATAATGGGTGGAGCATATTTTTCCCTTCATTACACTCGACTTATGAGTCATGCTAAATGAATTTTGAGCAGGATTGGTAGGGTTAAGATTTTAGAATTTATTCTATATTTTTAAGCATCTAGTAATATTTTCGTGAATTTACACGAGTGCCACAAATTTTCATTTTACCGTGACTTTAACTTTGACTGAAATTTGTCATAAATTTCGTAATGAGATCTGATCCGGGGGTTACAAGGGTTGGCAGATGCGAGGTTTGTGCCGACAGTACCTCCAAAACCAACTTTAAGTGATAAAATTAACCAGAAAAAGACATTTTTGGATAATATTTTCTTCGATTTTCGAAATATCTACGACCCTTGAAACACATTATATAACATCCAAACCGAATATTTTTTCGGTATACACGTTTGTATGTTCTTATAATGTTTGTTCTTATGAAAATACGTATATTTTAACGATAACATGCAGGCGCGTGGGATTAGATTCGAAATTTATTACAACCTTCGAAATTAATCTCATGAGCGGTTGTAAATAGAAAAAATTAAAGTTAAAAAATATTTTTAGGATCCTACCAATATTTTTATTTATCACAGTGAAAATTAAGTAGCTTTAGATAATTATAATCAGAAATTAACAATGTTTTTATTGAGAAGCCCACTCATCTTAAGTATTAATTGATGTTGATTTCAAATAAAGAGAATCGCCACGAGAAAAAACATGGTTTGGGTTGGACACAATATCTTGGCTGTAACTGTTGTATGGGTACTGTATTCAATGTGTGAGGTATTGTCTGATTGTGTAAACGTTTTTATAAGACTTTGATGGCCGAAATGTTAAGAGCAAGCTAAGAACATTTTAAAGCTTTGCGGACTCGGAAACACCTGTTTTTTCAGGAAAATGGTCACAAAATGGAGACAGTTAGAACTAAAATTCAAATAGTGAAGAATATGTGAAAGGTTTAAAAAATTTTAGCTGTTCTTATAAAAAACGTGTATTTGTTAAGTTATTTGGTATTAGAAACCCCACTTTTGTCCTAAAAATAGGAATTTGATAAGAATAATTCGAGACTCGAAGAGCACAGCGTTAAGAACAATTAACCCTCGATAAAAAGAATGCAATAAACAACGGTTGTTAAAAATGAGCTATCACAATAGACTTGATGGCTGAAAACGCCCTCTCTAAGTAGTGTCCAGCCCTTTCACAATTTCGCCACACTTTTCTTCCTATAATTTCCCAAGCACAATATATTCTTCATTCAAAACAACCTTTCTTTCATTACATACTATAAAACCTCTAAATACGAATTAAAATGCTGATTTTTGCTATAGACGAGTATGTAAGCATCTTTAGTGTATTGTCTGAAATTATGAATATATTTGGAACAATTACCCCATCAGTAATATTGTAACTGTCCGGTGCCAGGGTATTTTTCGAAACAAAATATATTGTATACTGTTTGGATCATCCGAATAAGAGACGTCTCAATTAAATTGAGATAACGGATAGATGATTAATGACCCGTTCGACCTAATGACCTAATAATTATTAGTTAATGAGCTTCTATTCATTACAATACCGTTACCTTGTCTAAATGGAAGGTTTTTATATTGCACGTTTTTATCGCATAGGATAATGGACAAAGAAGTTTTGCTATAGTATTATGTCTCTACATTAATCCTTGCCTAGAAATCTAAGCCAGATTGATTCAGTAAAATCTGATGGTAAGTTGTGACTGAATATCTGGCTTGGTTAGTACAAGTAAACTCGGTTTCTTTTCAATCTTTTCAAGGCAAACTTAAAATTCCGTACATCATAAGAATCATTAAAGCGCCGATAACGCTATATTGCCGTCAGCCGTATCTTGGTCTTGTAAAAACTGGCTTGGTTAACCAGGCCTCACCAATGCAAAGTTCCCCTCTCTCAAATGGGTGATCTTTCTAAAACTTAAAACTTTCAATGTTTGCGTTCATTTTCATGCTGAGATTTGAGCCATATTTAAAGACTACAAAAATATTCAACACCTTTAGACTACCAGTCGGTAATCTAACATTATTAACGCGCCATACATGTAAAGGCCGGTCTCCACTTGCGCGCGCTGCGATCGCAGTATTTCAACTATTTTTTCAAGCGCGCGATCGTTACGTCATATCGCACCAATGGAGTTGCTTCATTTTTCTTTTGACCAATAGCGTGGAAGCTTTGCTCGAAGAAGAGCGATCGCAGCGCGCGCAAGTGGAGACCGGCCTTAACAGTATAGATAATGGTTAAAAGCTGACGTATGAAACGTCATAAAAACGTCAATCTAACGTCTCTAACATCCATATAACGTTAGATGAACGTTAAACAATGTTGTATTTATGGGGCACCACAAGTGGTTTTCGTGAATGCGTGAAAGTTTTAAAAAAGCTGTGTGAATGCATGAATTGGAAAACCTTGCATGGATTGAAAGTCCACTGGGCACGCAATAAAAAAGACAGAAGCGACACTGGGTCACTAAGCATTACAGATATGTAAAAAAGAAATATACCTTTTTTAATTTGAATTCGTAGTAGGCGTGCTGCGTCCACTTCATCCTTTAGCAAAGCAGAAAGCCACAAATTTGTACAACTGTTTTATTTGTGAGCTAGATATAACCTTTTTTTTTGCATTCCTTAACCATACTCAACTCCACCTTCCTGGACCACATTGGCTAAAATTAGCTTTCAACATAACCCCCTGTTATCTACTTATCTCATAGTCTTTTTTTATAGAAACCTCCAAAATATTTGAAGCCTTCGGATGTTCTTAACTTTTTGGATTTTTTAGCCTAAAAATATTCTTAACATGTTCTTATTTTCACCATTTTGTGAGTATTTTTTTGCCTATTTTCATAAGAAATCGGGTGTTTAAGAGTCCGCAAAGCCTTAAAATGTTCTTAACTTGTTCTTCAGACATTGGCCATTGAAGCTTTATGTTCTTTTATAGTTTGTTCTTATAAAAAAACGTGTACCTCATAGTTTTTTTATGTTACATTAGAAGATTTTCCAGGGTGTCTTTTAAAGTTTTCGATTAGCCCATTACACGTTTTTTTTTATAAGAACAAACTATATAAGAACATAAGGCTTCGAGGCCCAAAAATTTAAGAACATTCTAAGAACATACTAAGACTTTGGAGACTTAAAAACATGCAATTTCTTAAGAAATTACATCAAAATGCTCAAAAAATGCTGAAAATAAGAACATTTTAAGAATATTTTTAGGCTTCAAATCCAAAAAACTAAGAACATCCGAAGGCTTCGAAAATTTTTGACGTTCTTATAAAAAAACGTGTATAGCACAATCATACGTGAGTATTTTCTTTTTAAGGAGGAGCAATTTTCTAAAGTTATATCATTTCCTTCTTCTTGTATGTAAGGTTGTATTACCTACAATCTTGCTCGTAATTGAGAATTTAGTTTATTTTAACGTTTTTCAGAATTTAAAGTTCGGGCGAGAATTGCTATTTAGCACTTCCACTTTCTACCATTAAATATTTTGATTTTTGAGGGGTTCGGTGGCTTCCAGGCTATATTCCAAGCCTGATCGAAACAATTTTGAGCTTTGAAATTCTGAGATCCTAAGGTCCTAAGTCTTTAGTCTCATGTTAAAAGTCAAAGTTAAAACTCTACTTTCCAACTCTAGTTTAACGCACTTAAAAAATATCATTTGTGGTGTTTAAAATATCACAGGGAAATCCCCTTTGTCTCATACATGTTGTATTACTGCCTGGACTTTTCTTTGTTGTTTTTTTCGCTTTGTTTTTTACGGATTTTTCTTTGTTTCTTTTATTTCTGGTTGTTTGTTTGTGCTTATTGTTTTCTTCTTATTGCATTCTTGTATTCTTGTTCTGTTTTCTTCTGATTCTCAAAGTCTTCGTTTTTTTCATTGCCATTTTACACGTTATTTTTTAATAAGAAACCACATAAGGCTTTGATGGCCAAAAATATCAAGAACGATTTAAAAAATATTCAAGGCTTCGCGAACTCTAAATCATCCAATCTCTTAGAAAATTGCTCAAAAACAGTCACAAAATGATGAAGATTTTAAACATTCTAAGAACATTTTTAAGCTTAAGAATAAAAAAGTTAAGAACATAAGAGAGCTTCAAAATTTGTTGATGTTCTTATAAAAAACGAGCATTTTCATATTTATTTTCAAATGACAAAACGCGAGCCTTGATAAATCAGGTAACTTCCCAGAGTCATTACGACCAAGATTTGGTAAAAGTTGCTTGCTCATAAAAGTCAAATGATCAATCAAAGAAAAGATTAATACTCAATCAAATTAACACAGTTTAATTTTGAATAGCTTGATATTATATGGGACAACTCATTATCTTAAAATAGATTCATTACTGAGTTTTCTAAATTAGGAAGTTAGAGTTTGTTTGCTTTTTGAAAAAACCAAAGTAATTCCTTGTTAACTGTAGGGGTTCTATTTGACAATATTTCTTCACTGGGATGGAAAAAATGATTCATCTTTACTCTCTTCTAAGAAATTAGGAAAAAGAAGAACGAAAATTCATGATATTCATTACGTAATGTTTTCTATGGAAATAACCCGGTTTTAAACTAGATATAAAAGTTGTATAAAATTTGCCACTACTGGCAAAAACCGGGTCTTTCCGTAGAAAACATTACATCATGAATATCATGAATTGAAGAAGAGAATTACTCACTGTAATAATTACATCATCCAATTTTTAAGTCTAGGAAACTTTATTTGGTCATTATGTTAGAGTTGATTCAAAGCTGGGAAGCTAATCACCCTGCTCTTTTTTTGAGCACTTATTGGGATAAGAAGAACAAAGATTTGACTTAAAAATATTGAGACTATGAAAAACGAAGATTTATAAATTTCATGAACATGAGTCATTGAAAAGTTTACATCATTCTTTTCTTTCTTAAATATTGGGACTTGAAAAAAGAAGATTTAATAAATTTCAAAAGGATGAGTCATTGAAAAATTGCATCATCATGACAAAGAAATGACGTCATAGTTTTGAAATTAATGAATCAGAAAAATACTTTTGGCCACTGCTTTGAAAATCATTGTTTCTTTTCCGTTCACCCTGGTGATTTCTTCATGTGAAAATTTCATTATTCTTCATATCAAATCTAAGAAACATGCCTGAGGCGTTTTCAAAAGAAAGAGTAAAGAAACTCTACACAGCCATTCACAACAGGCGAAACGGAAAAATTTGGCCACAGTTTTTAGTTTTTAGATTTTCATTCACAAAGTTTCCTGAATGAAAACATACTACAACTTTTATCTCCTGTACAAACTGTGGTCTAATAGTAATTTTATTCCAAACAACTTTTTTTTTTGGATATTTCCTTTCTGAATAATTTATGAAAAATTCCAAATAAAATTACTCTTGACAAACAAAAACACAAATTTTACAATGAAGTTAAGCTCTTTAGCATGACGTAATTTTTGATTTACTTAGGCAAAACTAATCCTTCCAACACCCCCTTCTCAAAGACCCGGTGAGATTTTGTAAGCCAGTAGGGGTAAAAATATCGGACCAAAACTCAATGGGGATTTGAATTCCATTCTTTTCGAGCCAGAAAATTTAGTGGGGATGGAAAAAATAGCACAATAATTTCCAGTGAGGATTGGCTTATCTGCTTATTTTCAACGGGGACAAAAATTAGAGTAGAATTTTCCACCGAGGACGACATTTTGGCCAATTTTTGGCTGTGAGAAGGGGGTGTACTCTATTCATAACATTACCGACTTGACAGAATCGTGTAAATTTTCTAGTTTTTTTCTACCCAATAAATACAGTACGTCACTTACAACCAATTATATATTCTAAAAACGACATAATGTCAAGATATTGCAGTGGTGTATTAACCATTGAGTTTCAAGCCCGAAGGGCTAGAGGTCAATCTCTTTGGTAGGATTTGAAGCCAACAAATCCTACCAAAGTTGCGTGGCCTTGAGCGACCCGCCTGGTTTTTACACAAATGACAGATTGAAACTAAAATTTACCGCTTAATTTCGAAAAATATATCACTCGAAAACAAAGGAATTGCTAGATTCAATCCGTCATCAAAAATACGGCGCATATTTTAAGGCTTCAATTTTTCTTGCCTGAGAAAGGTTAGAGATTGACCTCTAGCCCTTCGGTCTTGAAACTCAATGGTATTAACCCTTCAATTCCGAGTGACGTGTCTACACGTTTTAGATTTGCCAATAAATTATACCGAGTCCCAGACTTAAGACTATAACTCCTGAATACTTGATTGAGAAAGGCATAAATAGAATGCTTTTAGCAGAGAGTCTAAAAACACCTTTCTAATGGTACCAAAACCATTGTCTGACTCTCAAGTTACGAGCTTTCGTACCAGTTATGGATTTCAAAAAAAAACATTTAAAAAAAAATGTTGAATGTGAAATCAAAGAACATAATCATACCTTTTTTAATGGAATGCCTTTCTTGAATCGTTGAAGTATTGAGTGGTCGTTTCCCACTAAAAAACGGCTTGAACAGGTCCACCCTGAATATGTGAAGATGAAATGATTAAAACAAAAAGTCAGCCATTTTGTATTATAGAAACTTCTATATGACCTACAAAAAGGTTTGGTCTAAAAATAGCAACCGGATTCCATCGGGCAGGGGGCCAACGCCTTATTTGGTCAATTCAGGATTTAAGTTTTTCCCTTGATCTTTGATGAAGAAAATAAAGGAATAGTTTTTCTGCTTAGCCTTAAAGTTTTTTATTTCAAAAACAGTTATTGATAGGAGGGGGTAACAAGTATAATAGCCATGTTTTAAACTCTCTTTTTCAACTAACCAATCTATATTTTACTGTTTTAAGGTTTGAAAAAAGGTGTGTCCTTCTATGCTAGGTTTAGATTCTGATTCTGATTCAAATTCTTATAAAATACGCGCCTCTTTTCATAAGAACCAGTAAATTTTGACTGGAACTGGGTTGTTCTTAATTTTTCGAAATTTTCAGGCTTAAATGTTCTTACGATATTCTTAATACGCTTAGTTTATTCACTTACAAATTTAAAAACAAGTTTAAAATCTATCTTAGTATCTTCTGAAATCTGACGCTCAGAATGTTCTTAATTTGTTCTTAGGTCTTGGTCAATTGTCAGCCTCGTATTCTTATAAAATTGTTCTTAAAAAAAATCGTGTATGCTCACGGATTCCATGTTTAGGTCTGAAAAACGCACAAAACTGAAATTTCAGAAAATTCGTAACATGATTAAAACTAAAGCAATTAAAACTACTTTTCCGAGATATATCTTGTACCCAGACCTATAACGCCATTTTGATTTTACCGATGGACGTTTTTACAATCGTGAGCGTTATGGGTGAAAATCATAAAAAACTGAAGGGGCTGGGTTCCAGTTTCAGATGTACTGTATCCGATAAAGTGAAACTTTAAAATACAGTCAACTCTCTCTCTAATTCGAACCTCTATTACTCGAATCTTTCTGTAATTCGAGCTAAAATATCGGTCTCCTCAGCTGGAAAGTGGTTTAAATTACTCTCGGTAATTCGAAGAAATTTTTTGGTCGCTTAAAGATCGAATTAGAGAGTGTCAACTGTATTGTAACCCAGCAAATCTTTTATCTTTTGGAAAATCAGTTGCAACCAAAACAAAGACTTTTCCTATGCCTTTATATGTAGCAATGAAAATGCTGGGTAATGGAAAAGGGTGCTAAGGCAAACAAAAATCAATGGTGAATGAATTTTCTTCGGTTCAATTTTATTACAAGGAAATAACGCATGTATGATTGTGCAAATGTGGTTTTTCGTTCGAACCGTTTTAATTTAATTTGAGTTTGGTTTGAACGAATTCCAACAAAATGAAAGGAAAATTAGTAGTAAGCGCAATTTAAAATCAATCTACTAATAAGACTATAATTTTTACTAGACGCTATGGTCAATTAAAATTGTCGTGGAATTTCTATTGCACGTGTCACCAAAAAGGGCGTGACGTTTCGACTCCGTTTGGTCGGTCCATTGGTCAGATATGCTAGTAGGTGGGACAAATAATCGCATTACAATTATGTACCCAATTATCAAGGAAGTATTATCGTTGGTAGCAATGTATCAAAGTAATAATGCATGTGGATTCATGTTCAACCCTCACTCCCGTCCTTTGCCCTTCGCCCGCTCGCGACAACCCCATAAAATTTGAGATATTCTGTATTTTTTTTCACTGAAGAACCATTTATAGCTAGGGTTATATCTGCCATCTTTGATCAGAAGTTTTTACAGAGCAATTACGGTGTTAAAAATTAACGTTAAACAACACTACATCATCAATAGTTTTCTAGGAGAAGTAGATGTAATGCTCTCGAAGCATTTACACCGCTATGCTACCATTAGGGTACCTGTTTCAAAAAAAGACTCCAATCAAAGATTTTTACTTAGCCGGGATTGAGTGACTTGGTCCAGGGATATATGAAGGTCAGTGATTTTTACGAATCCTTTCGCATGGAATTCTTTCCTGTAAAATCTTCAGTTGTTGTACAATATCAGCCCTTAAGCATTTAATTCCAAGGAAAACTAGTCTATGAGTTATTTGAAATATTTCACCATTGCGAAATGTAATGATTATAATAAACATTGGAATTCGGAAGTTTGATTATATTATATGAAGCATTCGAATTTAAGCATTGATTTTAGGAAACGAATTTACGCAAATATAATTGGAATTTTCGGAGAATTAATTCCGGTAGCGAGGAAAACAGGTAACAACCACCCGCGCAACTATGTTCAGAATTTCGCAACCATCAATCTAGAGCAAACTCAGGAATGTTTAAATATTACCGGTTTTCCTTATAAAATACAGTTGACGCTGGCTAATTAGACGTTCTTATATTCGAAACGATCCGTCATTTGATGATATCAAAAATCCCCTTGAAAATCAAATTAGAGAGCGTCAACTATATCGAAAATCTTACTAGATCAAATTATCGTTCTTCTGAAATATGATAAGAGAAAAGCACATTTACCTGACGAAAAATTAAAGTCTTCAAGATCTTTTGAGCAAATACAACCATAGAAAAGAAGCGAATTAGCAACATTGGTTATTTAGGCTAGTTTATAATATTTATGGTCAAGAATTTCAGAAAATCTCTTTTCAACCCACGTAATAACCTAGGGTTTGGTTTAGGGTTAATTTAAAGCGTGTCATATATATTGAGTAGGTTGGGATTAAGTCTCATGTTTTTATAAAGTAAAACCTTATTTAGAATTTTAACCATTAGTCTGTGTTAAATCTTCTATGGTTATTTTTGAATTGTTTTGATATAATAAGCTTCATTCTGGTCCATTAATGTGCTGTCAAAAATACCTTAGCCTACACAATAGACAGCTCCAGGCTTTTAGGCCTTACTCTCCAAGAGTAGGAGTTTTACGCTCAAAATGAAGGAAGATATGACGTACCCTAAAATAACCTTCAAGACCTGTCAATATTTTTTCATCATTAAAACCGACTTCCATAAAATAAGAATACTGTAGTACTTTTCCTCAGATTTATGGAAGTTGATGAATTCGTGGTTTTGCGGGTGGAGTCTTGGCGAAATTGATTTTGACCTGTCAGTTTGACCTGCGAAATTTGGGACGGCAAAAGTGTTGGTTTACTGTTACCTGTCATCCCCGTTCTGTTGGGGTGAGACAAATAAAACAACACTTGAGACATAAACACGCTATAGAATATAACGACCAAAGGTTGTTTAAGGTCTTAGGTTCTTATATACATGGAAGTAAGAAGCATGAAGCATATATGCATTAGCATCAATCAAATGCATTTATCAAACTTCAATGTTTGTTATTGCTTGCGCAAATCAAAGAATATTTGACGTGAGCTCGCATATCACACGCGATTTAATTAGTCAAAACAAACTGACACCACGCCTAAAAATGTTAAGCGCACTTATTATCTTGCTACCTCCTTTGCGTGAGCGAGGCTTCCGACGTCAAACTTAATACACGTTTTCTTATAAGACGCACTATATAAGAACGTAAGGCTTCGATGACCAAAATGTTAAAAACAAGTTAGGAACATTTTAAGGCTTTGTGGACTCAAAAACACACGTTTTCTTAGGAAAATGGGTAAAATGGTCACTGAGAATGGTGTAAATAAGAACATGTTGAGAACATTTTTAGGTTGAAACCCAAAAAGTTAAGAACATCCCAAGGCTTGAAATTTTCGAATGTTCTTATAAAAAAGCTTGTAAGTTCTTAAATCTAAGCTCTTTTTATACCATTCTGAGACGCGTATAAAAGCCGTCGAGGAGACAAGTTTTCGAAGAGTGACAAGTTTGTTTTACGAGTGATTGATGATCAATGGTAGCCACACGAGACCTCGTTAAACAAGGGAGTTAGAGTTCTTTCTTTCAATCTCGTCTTTTTATCTTTGAAATTTTTAACTTTTTAAATTTTAGTCAAAAGTTGGAATTTTGTGGTACGGACACGAGAAAGAATGAGCAGATTACCTTGGTGTGAAAAGTCCATTTCACGCTTTAGAACTTTAAAATTATTCACGCTCCAGGGTGTGAAATGTGCTTTTCACGCCCGCATGACTTACTCAATTTTTCCAGAAGGAGATGGAATGGGTACTAAATAACTAGTCTTTAGGTAATTATTCTATTGTTTATCAAAAATTTATCAAATTATTTACAACGGGTTAACCATCAAATATATACATAGTAAGTATCTTCATACAAAGATTTCAGTTGGACGTTCCCCAGCTGGCTCACAACTGCTCACAACGTTGTTTCAACGTTCATCTAACGTTATATGGACGTTGTGAGCTTTAAATGAACGTTAAAACAACGTTGTGTGTCAGCTGTGGAGAGGCATAAGACTACAAAGGAGCGAAATTCAAGGTTCAGGGATATCCAAGACTAACCAAATGTTACAGTATCTAAGAAGCTTTGTCATTAGGAGTTACGATGTTATCTTTTAATTCTAACTTTGATTGAGAAGTACCTCTTGAAGGGATAGCGTTCTCGGCTTTCGGCCTCTCGTCGCCACGGTTAGGGTCACAGTCCTTCTTGATTTGTTCATACCACGTGTAGTAGCAGGTGTAATTCTGGTAAGGGTTTTGTGGTGTAATGCAGTTCTTCAAAAGTACTTCAGCCTGGAAGGAAAATAGAGGCATTAGAGGAGTTATGAAATACACGCTTTTTATAAGAACATTAAAAAATTCTTCGGATGCTCTTAATTTTTTGAGTTTTAAACCAAAAAAATTCACCATTTTTGTGAATATTTTATTCCATTTTCATAAGAAATTAGATGTTTTAGAATCCGGAAAACCTTAAAATGTTATTAACTTGTTCTTGGTAGTTTGGCCATCGAACCTTCGAAGCCTTAGTTCTTATATAGTTTTTTCTTATAAAAAAAACGTGTAGGAATTGTCCGAAAGCAAAAGAAGTGTTTGGGGAGCCTCTATTCAGATTGCTTCTTTTCACTCCTGACATTATGAGTTCAGTATGTTTGTACACCTCTCTTCGGCCCCTGAGTCGTGGGCCCTGTTGTTAAACCACTCTATTACTCATTGGACAAAACGTCGTAGTGATTATCCTATGTAAAAAATACATGGAATTTCGTTCTTGTTGGGAAGCAAATCTAAAAACTGGCTTCTTCCATTTACCGATACTCCGCCATCCACCAACCGTCACCCTCGACATTTAGTTTCTATGTATTTTATCCCAGCTAGCGAAAAATCACCGTGTCAATGAAAAAATACGAAACATTGGTCAGCAATACCAGCGTTCCTTGGCGGGTACTCTCGGGTACCTAATAAACGTTCCCCCAACAATTAATTTTTCGAAAATTTTCCACCCAGGACATGTATTTCAACCCTCCCCCTACCCTGAGTATCAGAGGTTAAGTTTTCAAAGAAAATAGTGACCTCTGAAGACAAATAATAGAAATTTTATCGCGCATGTGTCAATCTAATCACTGTAGAAAAAATCAAAGATGAAGAGCAAATATTACCATATTAATGTCTAGCAGACTGTATCAGTATGCAGTTTACTATTTACGAATTCCCCAGAAACCTCCAAGTGTAGTTGAAATGAGTTTATTTCGAAAGAAATCTTTTACATGATCCCCAAATGTATAACAGTAATTACTAAACTTTTAATTATGGAAATGTAACTTTAATTAAATCGAAATAATAGACAGACTTTATGTTATGATTCTCTACCACTGACTCTTTTTACAAAGCATTGATGACTTTTTGTAAGTTGTGTTTTCAACGACGGGAATAAAAATATCGACTATGACGCTCATCCAAGATCTTGGATGGTCGTCATGGTTACTTTTGTCTTCGCTGATTGCGCGATGAATAGAATCTCGATTCGTCGGCACAGCGTAAATATATGATTTTGAGCTGTGCTTTTCACGGTATCCTCCCCCCGCTTTTTAATTTTTGGGAAAATATTTTTGAAAGTTCCCTCTTTTGCTCTAATTCTGCTGTATTAGCCTCCTTTTCAAAAATATTCCACTCAGGACATTCTTATTCTAAGCTTATCAAATTTTTCCACCAAATTTTTCGAGGCTTTGAGTGTTTTCTTACCTTTTTGTAGTTACATTTCCTGTTCGTCAGACATTTATGAAGACCTTCGTAAATCTCAACAAGTTTATCGGCTGTTTTCCCGTTGGTTGTGTTCATCTTGCTTCCGAAATCGTTGAAACACTAAAAAAATAGAAAACTCTGGTATCTGAATAAACTTTTTCAAGCTTTTATTAAAGATTTTATTTTTACATAAGTGTTCCTGTTTCATATCAGGCACATATTTTATATCAGGACAGTGTCTTCCTATTGTTATATTATGCTGATATAAGCAAAAAATGTTTTTCTTTTCCCTTTTCTGACCAATCTTGCTCCACATCCATGTTAATCCAATGTGAAAAACCTTGTATATTGAAATTGATGAGTAAGCAATCGATATCACTCTTATTTAAGAACAAAACCTTTAAAAGACTAAAATTAAATGCAGCTAACTCTCGCTTATTCGAAGTCTAGCGGGAAATATAATTTGTTCGAACTACATAGAGATTTGAACTATAGAAAGATTTGAACTATAGAAGGAATTTTAGGAGTCTTTCTTCTTGACGGGGACTGAAAAAAGTTCGAATAATAAAAAGATTCGAATAATAGAAGTTCGAACAAGTGAGTCAACTGTAACCGTTTAAACTCCTAGTTTGTAATAGTAAGTTGTGTTAAAATTGTTCACCTACAGTTGACCCTCTCTAATTCGATCTTCAAGGGACCAGGGATTTCTTTCGAATTAAAGAAAGATTCGAATTACAAAGAGTAATTGAAACGACTTTCCAGCTGAGGGGACCGATATTTTAGTTCGAATTGTAGAAATATTCGAATAATAGAGGTTCGAATTAGAGAGAGTTGACTGTATACTATATCATCGGGGTACTCATTTTCAAATTTTGTCATGTAATAACTATTTTTCGGGACCTTTTTCAAAACAAAAACTGTCGCCCTTGAAAGACACCTCTAAGCACTCCCCTGATCTTGCTTTGAATCACATACCCTTTAGGGTCATCAAGCTTTCTTTAAAACCTTCATCCAAGGATTGAACTTGAACTATACACCCCTGTCTCAAAGCCCCGGTAGAACTTTTCCCAAGGTGGGATAGAGATTCTATGTGCTCCCAGCTCAAAAAATTCAGTGGGATAGTTTTCCCCATTGAATTTTTTACCGGGATGAAATCAAAGTCAATTTCTCAGTTGGGCAAGGGTCCCAACGGAGACGAAATCTTGGCAAAATTTTCCAGTGGGGCTTGGATCCCACCGGGTCTGTGATACAGGGGTGTTAAGTATCTGGTGCTAAAATACTTTCTTTTACCTTTAACTCTTCATCTTTCTCAGTTAGCATGTGGAGTTTCTTTGTCGAATCTGACGAAACGTTCTTGAAAGTTTTCCCAAAGTTGGTTGCTAAAGAATTCTGTTGGTTCAGAATAGGTGTTGCAGCAACAGAGGGATTGCTGCTCAAGGGTTGTTGTTGTTGTTGCTGTAACTGATTCAACATGTTGCTTGAAGTGGTGCCATTATTGTTGTATTCTTGTAGGTTCTGTTGATTTTGTTGTTGAGCGACTGTAGGAGTTTGTTGCGTTTGTACTACTTGTTGTTGTGTTTGTTGCACAGGTACAACTTCTTGTTGAAAACCGATTCTCTCCAATGATGTGGATCCACCGTCAGCTGAATTCTCATCATCATCAGCTGTTGAGGACACTTCTTCCCCTTCATCATTGGCAATCGCTTGGTTGTCTTCTGTTTCTGTCAGCTGTTCGTGTTGTTTGGTAGTTTTCGTCTTGTGGTGATCTAAAATGGTGAAGTCCAAAATCAACAAGAATCTAAAAATTTGTCAATCTCCAAATAATCTAAACTCAACAAAAAATGTTCGGGAAAAAATTCTGTCAGTGTTTTCTTTCAGAAAAGATTCTAGTCAATATCAAAAAGCTTGAGAAGCTTGCAAACTACAGGAATTGTCGAACGGTTTTCTTGGCAAAGCTGGCAAAAAACAAAACCTTCAACAGAAATACTTACTTTTTCTGGGAGCTGAAGCAACCAATCTAAGGGAAGTCGCCAGGAACACAACCAATACAATCTTCAAATGCATTTTTTTGATAAATTTGTGATTCTTTTAAAACACCAAATAAGTTTTATTTGGATAACAACCAAAACCCATAATACTAATTACCAAGTTTTCAAAACGTTAATTTAGTTAGAGCGTCTTTCAATAATTAGTTTAATTTTTATGAATCAACCAAGCGTGGTAAACATTTTATACAGAAAATGTGAAGATTTATTCTTCTTCCGTTTTTGATTTTTTCTCTTTTGTTTTTGATTCTTTTGTTGTGTTACAATTGGCCTTAATATTTGAGAAAAAAGGGAAATTCCTACGAAATCTTACCAACCACAAACGATTTGGAAGCGCTCTAAATTAGGTCGGAAGGGTAGAATTTTTACTCTGCGTTTAATGCTAGACTTAAGACTTAGGAGGAACTTAGAATCTCAGGATCCAAAAGTTCAAGAATGGTGGCTCACAATATAGCCTGGAAGTCTATAAACTCCTCCCGAATTGAAATACTCGAATAAATTTATCAATTAACCCAAAAGTGACTTTCTCGCCCGAACTCTAAAAACGAGGAATTACTGTGAGATCGGGTAACTTGCATCAGTGGAGGCTAACATGCATAGCCCTCAAAAGAATGACCTGGCTGGTCATTAAAATACAAAATTAAATCAAAACAAAAATGGTAGAGTAGAGCTGCAAGCGGAGCTGCGTATAGTTCATTTGTTTCGAAATTTTGCTGCTTAGATTGGTCAGTCATTTGAGGGTTATGCATGTTAGCCTCCACTGATGCAAGTTACTCGATTTCACGGTAATTCCTCATTTTTTTTCACGGTAACCAAAATTCTCAATATATTTTGACCCTTTTCGTTCCCTTTTCGCGTCGTATCTTTCTTTTGTGATTCCTTTTATCTTTGTCTATTGCTGTTTTATCCCGGGGGGGGCACTCGATCTGAAAACGACCATACGTTCGGCCCAAAATTTGGCTTCTAAAATCGGACCCTTACAGTGCAGTGAATTTCCATGATAAATCATACCCTTACAGTGCACTTTCCAAAATTTCTCGCCCGTAAGGGTGAAAATATTTGCCATTTTCCAAGAAAATGTGGAATTTTTCCTCCAAAATTCACCAATTTTGTGCCAATTTTACCAAAAAATTGGCCTTTTATCACAATTTCCTACCCTTACAGTTCAGTTCAGTGCAGTTTTGCAATTTCCTACCCTTACAGTGCACTAGCTGAGCTATGAAAAACCTACCCTTAAGGGCCGAACGTCTGGTAGGTCATTTACCTTGAGTGCCCCCCCCCCCCCCGGGTGTTTTATATATTATTCTGATCATCTTCATTTTGTCATCATCATTTTCTATCTGTCTTCTTCTCTCTTTTGTCCCATTATTTTTTGTTCCTTGTCTTCTCCTTTTGTTCTTAGTCGTCTTCTTTTGATTTCTTGCCTTTTCTTTTGTTCTTATGCAGTCATATTTTTTTTCTAAACTAATTTTGGCGGGAAGCAAAAATACTTTAAACAATTTAGATTTGGACTTTAGATTTGGAATTTAGCGCGATAGTAAGTTTTGTAATTTTGTTGGGAACTTAATTTTGGCGATGAGCGTTTTAGGCGAAAAGGAGTTTCGCGAAAATTCTCCAAAATTACATATTTCTTTCAGATGACCAAATTTTTATCACTTGCCTCCTGTTTCGAACGGCGAAAAAAGACCTCGTACAGTCTCAATTTCTTTTAGTTTCTTTTCAAGATTATTTGAGGAAAGTAAAATTATTATGAACGAGTTATTTTTTCTAAAATTAACTCAAAATGAACGACAAACAAACCTATGGAAATTTATTTTTGGTAAAATATTCTATTTGATTCCTAAGGAAAAAGATATTTTTGTGATATTGTACTATAAATGGGTTAAAAACGGCATTTAATTAACACAGGGAAACTAAAAGATAGAGAATACAAGCATTTCTCCTGCTGGTAGGCCTTTGGTTAAAAATAGGAAATTTGACTGTCCCTTTTTGTATAAAATATTGACAAACAGAACGATTTTGATTGAAAATAAAAATGGGTGGAGTTACTGAGTGACCGAAAGTTTCCTTTCCCCACAGAGAGAAAAACACGGGAAAAGAATTTATTGTTTACGGACTACTGTTTGACGTTTTTTGGTCATCTGTCCCATCGAGAATGACCAAATAAGGAGATACGCGTGCATGTCTACGTTTCTCGCAATAGAAACAATTTCCGATGTCTAGAAAAAAATTCGGTGAAAAACCGACCAATCATTTATAAAGTTGTATATAAGTAAAATGTAGGCTTTTGAAAATTGTCAAAATTGAATACGTCTTCGAAAGGCAAGTGATTGTAATTTTTAAATAGAATAGAGTGTGTATTGTTTAAACTTACGGTGTAGTTGACAGGTGGTTGATGTTGTTGCTAGTCTTCGTCTATTGAGTTTTGAGCTCTCCGATCATCATATCTGTGTAACGCTCGCCCTTTCAACAATCATGTGAGCTATAAAGCGAAATGCCAATCGTAGGGTTTCAAAAAAGATGTCTTAAAAGAAAGATTCAAGGGGTTATAAAACCATAGACGGTGGAGAACTTCTTCCTAACCTTAACCTGCATTTTGAAGTTAACACTCTCCGTCAAGAGATTTGAATTTCCTTCCTGCTCCGCCTCTGACAGAAATCCTTGAAACCCGTCGTATACCCTTATTGTTAAAGGGTTAAAGGGACAGCCCTTTTACTTCCTCTTTAAAGAAAGTTTGTTTTGAATTCTATGACATTGTATTAATCCGAGGTAATGACTTTGATCCGTGTGGATTATGTTGGTTTCCTGTTTACATACCATACTTTACATTTGTTTTTCCTCTCAAGAGGAGTGAGTAGTCCTGAGGCATAAAAATTAAACTCCCACGGTACTGTAAAGGATTATGTGAATTAACGCCTTACTAACGCGAATAACGCCACACTTTGTAATACGAAATGCTGACGTTTTTTGTAATAACACCTGGCGCACTTTGTAATAAAGGTGATAAAGGAAAATATAATCCTACGCGTTTGTTTTTTATACTTCTTACATTTATATTGACATCTTACAGTTGATATATACAGTTATACAGTTGATACTAGCTGCTATTTACACCAAATCTCTAGTCAAATCTCCATAAAATTTGACTAATTTGAGGACAACTTTTTCATTCACCGATGGTGTCGGTGAATTGATGATTTTCAATATCAAACATACCAATGGGGTGGCACAATAAGGATTTTAGAATTTTAGCTGTCCGTGTTGACGGCGATCCAAAAAGAATGCGTCGGTATTTTATTGTGGCGACCTCGCACTCTCTCGACTGTAATTTTTAAGATATGATAAAAAATCAAGCTTGTTTTTTTGCTCAAATCAGCACCTTATTTTCAAGGTGTATTATATAGGCCGGTCTCCACTTGCGCGCGCTTCAATCGCACTTTTTCGAGCAAAGCTTCCACGCTATTGGTCAAAAGAAAAATGAAGCAACTTCATTGGCGCGATCTGACGTAACGGTTGGAAAAGTTGTAATGTGTTCAACTTTCTTTTCAAGCGCTCGCTACATTTTTATGACGTAATCTTTTTTCCAAGCAAAAAGGATTGAAGCCAAAAGATGCGATCGCAGCGCGCGCAAGTGGAGACCAGCCTTATAACTTCGAAATTTGAAGACACACCCTTTGCACTATATTTTCTCACGAGTTCGTTAAACCTCCAAGGATATTGCATACATTGCCAAATGCTTGACGCAAGCAAGATTGTTTTATATAGCTGTCCGACCTTATATCAAAATGGAAATAGAAATTCTCTTTGACATAGTTGGCTGCAGGAGCTAAACCAAAAGGTTTGGAGATCTAAAAATACAAAAATTTAAGGGTAATTTAATGACCCTATTCATAAATCGTTGGAGTGCTATTATAAGATAACTGAAGTTTGTTTATATAACATTCCGGAACCAAAAGGTTCATTAAAAGAAGGATTTTAAAAACAAACTCTCAAACCCCTACTGGTTTAATTAAGCTTCAAGAATAAACAAGCTCCGCGTTTTTCTCAAGCATTTGAAGTAAAAAGGTGATGTCATCGTAAGTTATTTCATTCAGATAATCTTGGAGCTAAATCCATCATGATGAGATGAAAACCCGATTTCTCGATATTGAAATCTGATTAGACGGTAAGAAAATTGATCACACCTTCGTGTTGAACCATAGCACATTAATGACACCTTTAGTAGAGGAAATCTTACAAGAAAAAATGATGATTTATGCTCACTTTGTCTTTAAAACTCCATATCAGTCCTGATAGCTACCACATCCACCCCCTAAATTGGTAAATTATCTTCACAAAATCGTATCAAAAATACATAGTAACCACAGAGCAATGTAAGCTCCCGAAGGGGCTGGGGTGGAAACTCTTGAAAGGGAAATGAAGCCACTTATTTTCCATCTAAAACGCGTGACCTGCATAGTTTTCACCAAAAATTTGATTAAATCTATGGCCGAGTTTCGAAAAGCATAGAAACACAGAAAGCACTAGGTTCAATCCGTATCTTAAGACTTCAATTTTTTTCTCGAGAGCTAAAAGAAAAGCCTTTTATCTCAAACATAAATTCAGATTATGAACACAAGCTCTAAGTTAAGCATGTTTACTTAAGATTAGTATAAATTACATCTTTTTATCCAGGGTAGGAGGGGCACCTTTATATCTTGTAAACCGGTATCATAAAAGGGGCGGGGCTTCTAAAGTGGATCAATCTTTCTACCAATGCTGGAAATCAAAATATTGGTAAACGTCAGTTGGCTGGTTTGTATGGTAAGAAACTTCTGGTTAAGGTTTAGTTGGAGTTGGCTAATAATAATATACTCTTTCGTTCTCAGAAGGTATTATGTATGTGAAGCAATTCATATAATTTCTATCCAACTATCACAAGTTCAGGCTCGAGTTCAGAGATTTGGGTGGCAGAGCAGCATATGCATTTCGTCCTTATTAGAAATTGTCAGCACTGCATAATGCACCCTGGCTAGGCAGATCGAATTGCCTAGCATCTCCCTATAAATAGAGTCTTTAAAAAGATCCTACAATTCAAGTTTTGGATCTTAGAATATTTGTTTTTAGGCCATTGTCGAGTGAATAAGTTAGTTTATCAATACAATAAACTCTCTCTCTAATTTGAACTAAAAATATTGGTCCCCTCATCCGAAAAGTAGTTTAAACTAATAATGCGAATATTTCTCTAATTCGAAGAGAATTTTTGGTCCCTTGAATGTCGAATTAGATTGTAAGGATACATCTGGCTGTTAGTCTCGCGAATGAAATTGAATTTTTCAAAAAAAAAACCCTTCATGTATTGATAGTTTTTTCATCGGTTAGTTTTCATGTTGAGCAGTCAGTAATATTATCAATCAAAAAACATTTTGTTTTGCTAAGGGAAAAACGTCATCAAAAAAAGTCTAGAAGGGATCGGTAAATTATTGATAAGATATTCCCCATTTTAGATTTATAGGACATCTTTTTACTGTTTATTAGAAAATTTATCCAATATACCAATGGTATTACTTTTCTTATAACATACCGTATACTGTACCAGGTAAAGCAGAATTTTTTGTTTATTTTTACTCCCCTCTAAATCTCCTCATGATCAGAAGAACAGGCTCGGATACAGAGGGAGGCTATAACCAATGGAGGAGAGTGCACTTTATTATCGTATTACTTTATATGGAAACTAATTACTCTCCATGAATAAGATAGCCTACCTCCTGTATCCGACCCTGAAGAAGGCTCCAAAACAAAGTTTATGGTACCCGTTTCGTTTAAAGTCGAAGTTAATTGAAAATTAGGCTTTATAAACAATCCGCAAACTTATTTATAAGTCGGAAAGAAAACGTTGGAAGAAAGGAAAGCCAAGCTGCAAACAGGCTTGTCCAGAGTTTTTAAAGTGAATCCAATAAAATGTTTACCCTGTTTGTTTTTTTTAGAATGACTTCTAATGAACTGGTTATTTTGGCAAATTCCTCGAGACAAACAACCCAACGGGCACACAACATTGTTTCAACATTTGTCTAACGTTCGCAACGTCCATATAACGTTAAATAAACGTTGAAACAACCTTGTGTGCCAGCTGGGAAAAAATTTTGTAAATGACGTTCCAAATTTCGTTCCTCTAGCGTTCTTTCAAACGCTGCTTGTTTCTAGTTTTGTCTTGTATTTTAAAGGAACCACGACAAGAACTTTCTGGCTAATTTTTCTCATTAATACTCATTTTCTTCATCAGCTGATCATATTTTCTTATAAAAAAAGCATGGGGAAGAGTCTCTTGACGCCGTCAAAGGGGGCGAAAAATCGGAAACAAGGCGTTCCCTTTAAGGATCGTTTCTTCCTTCGTGTTATTTTATATAAAATATAATAATCTAATTTTTAAATTCGTCACAATTTATTATTTAGGACAAAAAAGTTTACCAATATGTTTGAGAAGAATGACATTTTTGTGGTTAGTTTAAGGTTTTGGTGCTGATTGCTCGTGTGGTGATACGGATTCGGTCATGCTGAGTTATGACAAGAAAAATTTTTTCGAATTTTTCTTCACTAAATGGTTGACAATTTTTTTCTTCATTTCATGGAGTATATATGAAGAAGTGTGGTTGATAAGGGGTCAAAGTTGTTGTGAGTGAAATTATGAGAAACTGTTCCCAGATGTAAAAATGAAGGAAGAAAGTTCTTCAAAATGCTTTTGGAAGTCATTAAGCCATCAAGAAGATTTTGGGATCCTTCAGAGTGGGAGTTAATTTTTGTAACCCTTAGACAGATTTATTTAAGTTATAACTTATCGACCGCACATGCCTGGTACTTATCGCTGTCTACTTAGAAAAATTGACCCAGTATATTTAGAGCAAGTCCTTTTCTACTAATTTTGCTACTATGAAAATATTGAGAGGTTTTTTATTGAAACACTTAAAAACAAGCCACACCCAACTTTTTCCTTTCTGCTTCAATAAAGACCCAACAGAGTTTTAATTTGATTCACAGGTAGCGCAATAAGAAACACTAAGCGATGTTTCTACGCAGCTACATTATGACGTAAACCAATTACAGCCTCTTTAACTCGAGCCTCTATAACTCGAATAACTCCTTAACTTGGACATAGCAACCCAAACATTCTCAATTCTCGAAATTTTCTTATCTCGAACAAATTTGTTTTTCCGTGCGTGTTCGAGTTATGGAGACACCACTGTATGGTTATGTGAAGAGCAAGTCTAGTTTGTTAAACTGGATAGGATTCTTCCATTCTCCTTCTAGTTCATTCTCTGTAGCAGAACTATTGAGTTTGAAGCCCCGAATAAGCTAGAAAGGAACCTTTCTCAAACAAAAGAAAGTGAAGCCTTAAATTTGCCCCACATTTAGAAATTTTGTTTGAAAAACAGGTGCGTCACGTGTTTTAGGGGAAATAAGTGATTTCATTTCCCGTCCATGAGATTCGGATCTAGTCCCTTTCGTGGCTTTCAAATCAATGAGCAGATCTGCCAATGTCTACGGAAATTTCCAAATTCATTGATGTATGAAAGATAAACGTAAGATTCTCTAGTGTAGATACTGTACATAAATACAAACATGACCAGAGCAGACAGAATATAGACCCTCTAAAAAATTGTTACTGTGCTATCTACGTGGGATATCGACTCTATTCATGAACGTTGGTAGCCAAATATTGCTCAGTAGGAAACCAAATAAATTAGACTTCAATTAGGGAAAGAATTGATAAAGGAAATTACAAAAGGTTAATTCATTCAATTCAATTCTTTGTCAGTGTCAGTGTCAACTTGAATCTTCGCATTAAGAAAAGTTTTCATATTCATGTGTTATGTGGCATTGGTATTAAGTATTAAGTTTGGATAGGAGGAAATGGACCGCTATTCCTTTTTTGGATTTAAGACTATGAAATTTTTACCAGTGAAACTCAAGGGCAGTAGCCGAGTAACTTTTCTGTACTCAGTGCAATTCTAAAATCGTTCGACAAAAAAATAGCAGCGAACTTTTCGAATGAAATCAAGAAAGTCATTTTCAATAACTTTCAAGTAACTTTATATGCTATTCATTGGCTTTTGATATTTAGTATAATATTGAGCAAATTGGAGCAACCAAAAATGACGCTTAAACTCCAGAAGAGAGAAAGACATTCATTTAATTCATGCTTATAAAAGTCGAGTAAATTGCGTAATTTCCGTCTTGACGGGAAAAACGGTTAAAAAGTTTTCGTAACAAAAACAAACAAAAAATTTGGTTTAAACTTTTGCTTTAAAAATAACACAAAGCCGGGGAACGCTTGATAAGAATCGTTAATTCTTTCATATGACTGAACTAGTTTTCAGTTTTCAGTCTGATTTGTACTATTAGTAAATCGTAAAATAGTTTTGATACACAGGGAGTTAAGGATGTTGGAGTATTTCATAAAACAGACACGAGACAGTGTTTGACCAGTAAATTTCCTGACATACATAGTGGAAAAGTTCATCCGAGATTATAGAAGAATATTTAATCAAAAGAACCATAGGATTATCCTGAAATGTTTTTGTTGACAGTCTTTCAGTGGGTTATATGGCCGTATGGACGGCTGTCTGTCTGAATATTTCTGTGTAAACTGCGAATATTGTTTCTGGAATATCAATAAATAGAAAACTAACTTACAATTGTTACACGGTGTTTCATGATTGCGCCAGCATGAAAACCGTGTAACAATTGTAAGTTAGTTCTTTGTTTCTTAATATTTTAGCTCGAAATTTTTCGAATTTTCTTGAGCACTTTGTTATTCTATTTATTGTTTCTGGAATAGATATAATGCAAGAAAAGTAATTTCTTGCTTTAGAGAGGTGAGAAAAACGTTCAGTTTGGAAGTGCGGATTTAAATCATGAAAGCTCTTGCCCCCAAAACGTCTCTGGTTTAGCTCAGACAAATTCAATTTGTTTCCACTCTTGCATTTAGATCAAAGTAAAACAGATCAAAAAATTAAACTTACATAGCCGCAATCTTGAAATGACATCAATACAATGCTATTACCGAATACTCCACTTGGTTATGATTTCTCTTCTACTTTTGATACCAAATCATGTTTTCGCAATCTCCACGCATCTAAATTCAAAGGTAAGACTCATGTGATTAATGTTATTGTCTGCTGTCGTTTGAGTATACACCCTATTGACCGTAGCTGCCAATTGCCGCGCGAACATTTTCTGTCCGTTTTACCACCCTAAAAGTCTGTTCAGTCTTTTTTCGCACCTATAGACAATAGAAAAAGGTGTCAAAAAAGGTTTGGATTGAGTTTAGGGGGATAGTTAAATAATTAAGTGGCACGCGTCTGGCTGCGCGACTATGGTCGAAAAGGTGTATCGAGTCCTAAAAAACGAGCAAAAAAATGAAACTGTTCCTGGATGAGTTCCAAGGATGGTGTATGGATCTATGAAATATCAATGCCAATGTCACGATATCGTACTTATCTCATTTCATTCATCAGGCCTCGATAGACCTTTTCATAAATTACGTCACGAACTTCACTTGCCTCGTATTCAAACAATTACCATAGTGATTAACTCCTGGTGGATTTTATTAAAACTACTTCCTGTTCATAAAAGAATCATTTAATGTCTCAAGGGCGACACAATCACCATGGTAATCGTTTGAATACGAGGCAAGTGATGTTCGTGACATAATATTTATGAAAAGGTCTATATCCGGGCTCGAAGAATTTTTAAGTAAGCAAACCCTCTGATTGGATGATAAGTTAATGCGTGCAGTTTTTATATTTTTCGTGCAAATTACACGAAATCAATGCAAAAAAAACTACTCTGTGTATTTAGCAGTTTACTACTAGTTGAGTTCCTTAGCTTAGCCCCATGTTTGTATAACACGATTGTTCTTTTTCCACCTTCCACACTCGAAAGATTTGAATCAATATTTCGCTCCGATTTGCAATTTTTTTTTCATTTTTTGTATATATCTAGTTTTCTACACATAAGACTAGTTTGTTTGTGTTACTACCTTCTATTTTTTTAGAGATCAGAATGTTTTCAGAACAGTGATTGTCCGAAAATGTTCATTTGTGAAATCGGACGCTGTATTATGATCTCTACAGAAAAACAAATCATCGCTAAACAGACTGTAAGTCCCTCTCGGACTTTTGTATACTATGGACAAAGCTATATCCACCATCCTGACCGGGGAATTTAAAAAAGTGGTAAAAATTGAAGCACTACTCGGTATGGGTCAATTTGCATCTCAATGAAACTTTCCGTTTAAAAATCTTTTTACCGATATTGAGTAGTGCTACCATTAGGGTACCACTTTTCTAAAAAAAACTCCGATCAAAGATTTTACTAAGCCGGGATCGAGAAACTTGACCCAGGGTATATATAAGGCTCCAGTGGTTTTCATATGCTGAAGAAAATTAGTATGCCATTAATCTCGGCTACATTGTCTTGATCTTTCGGTCCCGAAAAACAACAACAACAAAAACGTTGGGATGCAGCTTTGTGATTTTCACAAAAACAAACTGCGTTGGTTATACATTCATATAACGTTATGTATGGCATGTAAACGAAGGGGGGAATATTTCAATTCGGTACCTCTAGAATGCCTGACGAAAAAGGGTGTAGCTAATCCTCGAAATTTATTTGGGGGATAAACTCATTGACTTCCAAGCCCGAAGACCTAGACTTGAGACTCCCAGTTGGGAAATGAAACCACTTATCTCCCATCCAGAACGCCGGCGCGTGGTTTTTACACAAACTTCGGATTGAAACTAAAATCTATCACTAAATTTCAAAAAATGCAGTCCTCAAAATTAAGGGAACCACTATATACAATCCGTCGTCATGATTACAGCGCGTTCTAGGCGCGTTCTGGATGGGAGTGGGTTCACTTTTTCTTCTCTGGGAAAGGTTAGAGATTCTATTTTAGCTCTTCGGGCTTTAAATTCAATGGCTAATCCGCCCTTGCCCCCCGGTAGATACGACACTGTACTTAGACTCTGACTAAATCCCGATATAAAAAGAGGACAATGAACCTTAATTTGAATCTTATATGCTGCCTTTAAATTTCTCTTCTGTTGAAATCTCTAACAAAACTGTTTGTTTTATTTCTGTCACAGTGTTCGAACTTAAAATCAAGATGTGCATTAGATAGCGATTGCTCATGCGCAGAACGATCCATGGTTTGTATCAACACTGAATGTGTCTACAGTGATTTCCATAATCGAGTGAGTTTTCTTGATTCTCTGATTCTTTTGTGATTGATTTTTGGATTTTTTCCACCCTCGTACCTTATTAGGACCCCGCCATCGTTCACTAATTTTTGAGCGTCAAAATATTAGAGAGCATCAACTGTATCTTTTTCTCCAATTTATTTCTGACCAATGAAACTGTATGAGATTAATGTTTATGAAAACAAGAAAAGTTTTATTATCGTCGAAAAGAGTTGACGCTTTCTAATTTTACGTTCTTCAATTCGCTAATGTTGAATATCCTTGTCAACAAGGGACTCTCATAAACGAAGCCCTACTATTGATAGACAGCTCCCTTAATATATGAAAATCTAATCCCTCTCGAAAATCGTAAACTGTACCGTAATTTGGTCTAATGTCGACATCCCTCTTCTAATCCCAACACCTTTCTTTAGAGATAGGAATAGTAGAAAGGTCAGAAACGCTTACAGAAACTTTATTTCTTTCCTTAGCGAGAGGAAAAAATCTTTTGTCTATCAGTGATTCTGACCTTACTATTATTCCTATCTCTAAAACTGAGTGTCGGAATTAGAAGAGGGGTGTCGACATTAGACCAACTGTACTCTTAATAAAATCCACCTGACTTTCTACTGATTATCTAGTTATATAACTTTGCAGCCGATGCCAGTGATGTGCCAACAACATTCAGATTGCAATATTCCATATCTATGTAAAGGGAGCACATGTAAAGAAGCCAAGAGTTTCGAAGAACTTATGATATTAACGGCCGCTTATGATGTAGGTGAAAAATCCATGGAGTCTCAGGTTGTATTGAGATAACTGGGTTAAGGGTTAAGAGTGTTTTCGACCCTGGGGGTAATAGGGTTGGAAAATTTCAGGTATGCGCGGACCAACCCTTCGAGAGGCTAAATTTGTGCGAAAAGCTTTCCTTGAAACGACAAAATTGGCGCAAAAGCGACACTTAAAGAGACCCAAATGGGGAAAATTGCGACCTTTAGTCTTTTTGTCTTTTGGTCTTTTTGTTGTTTTTGTAACATTTGCAAAGACTTTTGGAAAGGTCAAAAACCGACTCTTATTGAAATCACATACCAATTACGTATTTTTGCCTAAATAGCTCCCGGGGAATTTTCAAACGGCGAAAAAAAACACACATCCCTGTCTCAAAATTTTGTTGAAGCATGAATTTCAATTCAATGTCTTTTCCATTTTAACGTAATTCTGCTAGCGAGGCAGTAACCGGTTTTTTAGATTATGTTAGATCAACTATCCATAAGTAAATTGTAGAATTTCAACAAAAATATCTCTACCTTCTTTTTCTTTCATCAGAGTTGTTCTGGTAGCGATGGATGTCCACAGAACCATGGCTGCATGCAAGCAACCCATAAATGCGTCGCTCTAGATGTCATGCCTAAAGCCAAATTCTATAAGGTAAGAACAATAATTTCACCAGTTCTCATTTAGAACTCGCATAGTTCCGGTATTTCGTATTTGCTAAAAAGAGTTACTGAAGTGTTCCGAAATTGTATGCTTGTACGATTTCATGAATGCGGTCGGTAGAGAAGCGTATTAGTGGTGCGAAATTTATGAGTTCAAATGTTTTTAGTTTATGATCTACGGTTGACGCTCTCTACATGTTTTTTTTATAAGCATAACGTTTATAAGCATATGCAGGCTCAGTTTTTGGTACCTATACAATGGTTCTACTGCTTAAGAATAATAGAATGCTTAGCACAATGCGAGCCTGAAATAGGGGCAGACACTTGCTTATAAAAAATATGTACTTCGATTTGTCAAGGGGAATTGGTTTTCAATCGAAAAAGAAACAATACAGCATCGTTTTCGAGAGTTTCTTGTTGACAGCGACTTTCAATTTGATCGAATAAGGGAGCCTATCGAAAAGTAGTGTATGCGTCGAATTTAAGATTTTCTTATTGACGGCGACTTTCAATTTGATCGAAAAATGGAGCTTTTTGAAAAGTAGTGTATGCGTCGAATTTAAGAGTTTCTTGTTGACAGCGACTTTCAATTTGATCGAAAAATGGAGCCTATCGAAAAGTAGTGTATGCGTCGAATTTAAGAGTTTCTTGTTGACGGCGACTTTCAATTTGATCGAAAAATGGAGCTTTTTGAAAAGTAGTGTATGCGTCGAATTTAAGAGTTTCTTGTTGACAGCGACTTTCAATTTGATCGAAAAATGGAGCTTTTTGAAAAGTAGTAGTATGTGTCGAATTTAAGAGTTTCTTGTTGACGGCGACTTTCAATTTCATCGAATAAGGGAGCCTATCGAAAAGTAGTGTATGCGTCGAATTTAAGAGTTTCTTGTTGACGGCGACTTTCAATTTGATCGAATAAGGGGGCCTATCGAAAAGTAGTGTATGCGTCGAATTTAAGAGTTTCTTGTTGACGGCGACTTTCAATTTCATCGAAAAATGGAACATATCGAATAGTAATGTATGTGTCGAATTAGAGAGCGTCAACTGAAATACTAAATTGAGGACACTATTCATGATATGCACCATTGCAATGTCTTCTGACATTACATCACGGACCCAGTAGCTGATTGGTTGCAAGTGACGTAAAATCATTCAATACGTCACTTTCAACCAATCAGCTGTTGGGTGCTTGGAAGACATTGCAATGGTGCATATCATGAATTGGGCTCTTCCAGAAAATGTTCCTACATGGGGATGGAGGATATAGTGTCCGGGGGGTAGTGAAAAATTTACAAAATTTACCTTGACTTGTCCGGGGGGTAAACTTGCTCTGTTTGAGGGTAATTTTGAATGTCCAGGGGGTCAACTAATGCTTGTCCAGTGGGTTAGGCCTGCTGTCCGGGGCTTAAAAGTCACAAGGTCCGGGGATTAAATTTCCAAAAACTATTATATCCTCCAACCCCCATATTTAAATTTTTCTGGAAAAGACCATTCTCGTGTGGTTCTCTATAGTGTCTCTTCCAACCATAATACATCTAAACTCTAAACTTTACATTCCATACCTTCACTTCCAGCGGAACGAGGAATGTATCTACAACAGTGATTGTGCCAAAGGATTGACATGTAACGGCAATATCTGCACCAAGGATCTGTCTTTAGTAAGTAGGTAATATTCCAGTTTGTTGAGGACACGTTGTTTCCTCATTAACTCCTTCATTGCTGGAGGAAACTGAAATTTAAGGATTCTTTCAAAGCAACGATACGTCATCTTCAAATGCAATTTTCTCAGCTTTGGCTTTAGTTAAATATGTCATGTTTGGGTTCGTTGGAAAGCTCTTTTCAAGCTTTATCTTTTAAACGTGACCCTTTTTTTAAATGCCTCCTCAATCAAAATTACCGACAGCCGAAGGAATCGTTCATATAATTATGAAGGAAATTTAGCTGTAATGAAAGAATTAATCTTTCTCACCATGAAAATGGCCCGACTTGCAGATTGGTACGTTTATTCAAAGATGTCATTAATTCGAAATGGCTTTTGGACAGCTACCTGTAAGAGAAAGAAAGCTGAATGAGAAGAATAGATCTTATTGGAGTTTTTGATTTTTCTAAAAAAGCAACGCATTGTGGGATTGTTTCGGGAGTATTACAATAGAATTTCTTCGAGGAATTCCTAAGAGATTTTTATTGTAATACCCCCGAAACAATCCCACAATGCATTACTTTTTTTAGAAAAATCAAAAACTCCGATAAGATATATTCCAATATTTTTACAACATATTTTTTAACATACATGTTTTTAATTTCCATTTTAGACTTGTACGAAACATTCGGACTGTCAAATACCTCAGTACTGCAGTAAGAGAGGACATTGTAGAGAAGCAGAAACGTTATCACATCTACACTTATTGACAGATTCGTATTCTGTAAGTCACAGAAATCCATGATTATTCATGACGTAATGTTTTATATTTGACTCTCTCTAATTCGATCTTCAATGGACCAAGAATTTTATTTCGAATTAGAAAAAGATTCGAATTACAGAAGGTTATGCTAAGGGGACAAATTATATTTTAGTTCAAATTATAGAAAGATTCGAATAGTAGAGGTTCGAATTAGAGAGAGTTGACTGAATGCAGAGGTACCCAAAATAGCCCGGGTATTTGGCATTGATTCTATTGCTCGAATTCAAAATTAGTGGCAAACACCACCCGGTCTGTTTTGGATTCTTCCGTATAAAACGTTACTCCATGAATATCACAAATATTTACCCTATTGCAATCATCTGGATAATGAGCGCTTCATCCAAAGTCATATCATAACACCAAGAAATCTATCAATTTTTGCTTTGTTTGTCATCGAGTTTAATTTTTATCATTTTGCTGAAAATAAAAAATAATCTAGTTAAATCTGCTAAAGGAGCAGTAAAGTTGACGCTCTCTTATTCGATTTCGAATAAGGGAGCATATCGAATAAGGGAGCGCATCGAATAGAAGAACGTTCGTTTATGAAATTTTGTAAAACGGCCACATACTGTAGATGTTACATGATAATACATATCGAATAAGGGAGCGCATCGAATAGAAGAACGTTCGTTTATGATTTTTTGTTGACGGTGACTTTCAAATATTATCGCGTCAACTGTAACTCGTCAAATTGTAATTTTCCTATCTTTTTGTTACAGCATTGTTCATCGAACAACGATTGTCCTTCAGCGTATGGTTGCGATCGAATGGCAAAGTGTGTTCTATCAACTGTTGATAGTAACTCATTACAAGTAAAGGTACATATGATTTACTTATACTTTTTCGGGTTAACTTTCGCGAAAGTTAATCCGATTAAAGTATAAGTAAAGGTTTCTACAGTCACATCGCTTTAAGCGTCCATGAAAAATGTGCATTCGTTACGACATTCGTTTAGAGGCAAAACGTTCGTCATTAACGCTTAAACATTCGTTTAAGCAAAGCATTCGTCGTGAACGCTTAGGCATTTTTCATAAATCATAAAGCATTCGTGACAAACGCATCTCTCGTCGCGAATGAGTCAAAATCTAGAAAGCATTTGTGACGAACGCTTTAAAGGAAAGTCGCTCGAAAAGCATTTGTGACGAACAGATAGACCGTTCGTGACGAATGACTGATCGTTCGTGTGTCCACGACAAATGCTTTTCGTTCCAATCGCTTTAAGCGTGCAATCATTTGCGCAACCATATGGAAACCATGTCGGTGTAATTAGAGTAATTTCCTCAAGAGTGGTTTCAACATGGTAAAAACAGAGTGTACGCTTAAAGCGCTGTATTTTAGAAATACTTTGCTTAAAAGGCAACAGTGGAATATTTAAAAAAACAGCTCTACTCCAGTAAACATTTTTTTGACATCTGGAATGGTTTGACACCTAGAAACCTAGAATAGCTGTTGTGGGCAGTAATATCTTGACTGTTCTGTGAACTTTATGAGAGATTATTCCAAGTACCCGGGGTTAATGAAAAGTGACCCTTAGAGAGACATTTTCTGAAAGATTTTCTTCGATTTCCTACCCTCAGAGACTTTCTACTACAATTTTTCTCTCGAAATTAGAAATTTTTTCCTCATTTGACGTTTAGAAAACTGACCTATGCATATCAAACGGTGACTGTGGTACGCATGAAGTTTGTAAGAATTTACGTTGCGTCAAGAGTTTACCGGCTGTGCATCTAGCCTTCGTAAGTACTAATTCATTCAAAATAGTTTCATACAGTAATATACATCTATCCGCAGACATGTGTTTCGTCCTTCCCAGGACTCATCAGGTGCGGTAAGTCGTGGGTTTCTCGATTTTAGAGATGTGTTTTTCTACCTAGTATGGTAGCTAAGGGTGAGGAAAACACGCCATTATAGTAAGACCCAGAATTTACGCCCACCTAATTTTTAGTACGCCCTTAAAGGACACTTCAAAAATATTATAGTGAATGTGATATTACAGAAAAGGATCCAGTACAGAAAACACATATCTACGGGCTGGTTGACTACTTTATCAAAAATTTGCCAAATGTTATATAGCCATTTTTTCCTCTTTCAGTGTTTGGTAAACGCTTACAAATCAATATGTCTCGATGACTCAGATTGTCCATCCTGCAAATCCATACAATTTCATTGTAAAATGCATAAATGTTCGTACAAGTAAGCGAGACAAAAAATGACGCAAAAATGAAAACCATAAATGATTGGCGGATAGCTCTCCGTTGGAGCGCTTAATGTATTTCCCGATTTCCCGATCGAGAAAGTCAAAATCAGATTTTATATGAAGGAAATATGGCTACTTTAAACAAAGCAGACGTCATTAACGACTTGACACTTCCAACTCAATTAGATACAGTCTTATCTTATATGACTAAAGAAAATTTTAATTTGTATTTATCTACCTTTGTGAATGACTGACTTATATAATGTATTTATATTAAATTCGTTTATGAATTTACAAATGATAATTACATCGATGATAATTATTTTGAACGAAATATATTGACAACAAGAATTTTAGCTAGTCAATGGTGTGTTTTATTTTGCAAGTGAAAACTTTTTTGCTTTCGAACTTTCGAACATCGATCATAAGTTCGTGCTGATTGTCACCCAAAACCTAGTATCCCAGCTGGTACACAACGCCTGGGGGGGCACTCAAGGTAAATGACCTACCAGACGTTCGGCCCTTAAGGGTAGGTTTTTCATAGTTCAGTTAGTGCACTGTAAGGTTAGAAATTACATAACTGCACTTAACTGCACTGTAAGGGTAGGAAATTATGATAAAAGGCAAATTCTTTGGTAAAATTGGCACAAAATTGGTCAATTTTGGAGGAAAAATTCCACATTTTCTTGGAAAAATTGCAAAAAAATTTGAAAAAGTGTGCACTGTAAGGGTATGATTTTTCATGGAAATTCACTGCACTGTAAGGGTCCGACGTCAATGTAACGTTAAATGAACGTTGAAGCAACGTTGTGTGGAAGCTGGTAGTCTCAAATTACAAAAACGAAATAAAAATAGCCGGGCTTTAACGGGAATTTTATGGTTCCTATAACAGTAGGTTTTTCATCTAGATGTTTTTATAAGAATAAACAATATAAGAAAGGGCTTTGATGACCAAAATCTTTAAAAAAAAAAAACTTCGTCGGGGAAAAGTGACGAAATTTTGGACAAGTGACGAATATTTTCCCCGACGAAAACTTTCCCCGGCCTTAATGCGTTTACCAACTACCAGCAAGTGACGAATTTTTCCCCGACGAAAATTTTCCCTGACGAAGTTTTCCCCGATAAGGTATTGTAATTCATATTGTATGTTTGTTCTACGTCATGAGAAATCCTCCTTCTTATTTAAATGAAATTGTACATTAATATCCGAAACGTTAAAGTTATTTATATTTATAATCACTGTTTGTTATTTTCATTTCACCTTTTTGCGGATGTGATTCAACCGTGTCGATAATTGCTTTCATCCAGAGTTTTAAAGATTTGTCTGTTAACAGATCCTCAGGATAAGCGTTGATTGAGCTATTAGAATAACCGATATTATTCATGAAGCCGAACTTTAAATCCGGTAAATCTCGGTCCGCAATTTCCTGGTCGTGGATGATTTCAAAGCCAAGCTTTTGATACAAAGGCATCAATGATGCAGCAATTCTTCCTCCTTCCATAAAGACAAAAAACTTTGTACCATCGAGCTGCAATAATTTTTTCTTCAGAAAAACCATCAGTTGAAAAAGTGCATCTGTGTCTTCCCAAATGAATAAACTATCCCAAGATAATTGTGCCAGGTTTGATTGAAAATAAATGGTTAAATTTTGAAGTGTCTTTGGGAAACGGGTGTTGGTAGAAGCGTGTTTGAGTGGTATTCAAATCGATTGAAGTTCGGATTTCTAAGCAATCCTAAAAGATTTTGGAAGCAAATAGAAACACCATTACGTTCTCCGTTAAATTTGTCATCAACCTGCGGGAAAGGTCTAGCTCGAATGTACCGAAGCTCAAGATTTGGTCCGCTAGTGATAAAAATGAAACGATGAACTGGTAACCAGGCAAGCTCGGGAAAACGAACAATAAACTTTTCGCTGCTGTAGTGTTTTACTCTAGCGAGGCACCCGATGATAATAGAAACCTTTGGATTTTTGGAAAGCTTTTTCAACTCCATAAAAGAACGTAGCGTGTAGTAGTATTCATCATATAAATAAAATATGATTTCTCTTGAACCATCTGTATTATTTATTTCATCGTAGAATTCGTCAACGAAACTGTACATTTCATCTCTTTTGATGGGTTTGAAATTGTTTGAAAGTTTCTCGAAGTCCGATCGAATATTTTCAACATCTTTAATCTCGATGAATTTACGGTTAGCCTGGTCGTACAGTCTTCCTTTATAACATTGATCTCGTAAAACAGTTTTTATAACCAACACAAGGAAAGGGTATTCATATTTTATATAACCCTCAGAGTTAAAATGTGACAAGTTATCTATATCGACAAAGACAGTCAGCCTTGTCTTTTGAAGACAATATGTTTCTCTGGCTTCTGTTTCTTTGATAACCAGTAACATTAACAAGATGAATATTCTCTTGGACCAAGACCTAAATAACCAACTCATTTTTGTTTCCTTTGCTTTATAGTTAATTTAATGAAAAAGCGAAAGTAACAATCAATAAGAGACGATATCAAAGCTATCAATACTGAGTTGTGAGGTCGCTTGCAAAATAATGATTTATTAGAAATGATTGTGACGATTTATGGAATGGTCGTTTCCCGAATAAAAGATAATTGGAAAGCCCTGCAATACTTTTCTGATAAGGTTTCTTATGGGGAAATTTTACGAAAAATGTTTGTCACAGAAAAGCGTTTAAGAAGTTTAGTTCCCTAGACTATTAGTAGGGGGAAATTTGTTCGTTTTTTTGAGGTCGCTCGAATTTTTTAGTCAAAGCACTTGTTATACATTTTTGGAAAGCTAAGGGGTAGGGGAATCAAAATAACTTGGGTGCCAATTTTTTTTCGGACACTTGGGTGTGATTTTCGGACAAATACGACGGTCTCAGTCAAAAATCATTAGGTGAAAAATTAATGAAAATTTTAGCTTGAGAAAACGGAGACCTGTTGTATATTTTTGGAAAGCTCTCAAAAAATTAAGATTAGTGATATATTGCGAGTATAGGTGATTTCAGTACCTAACTCGAGATATTGAGCTTCCGAAAGCGCAAAAACTGGACAAAACAGCTGTTTCTGGCTGAAAAACACTGAAAAACACTGTTTTCAAGGATTAATATCTCGAGTTAGGTAAAGAAATCACCTATACTCGCAATATATCACTAATCTTAATTTTTTGAGAGCTTTCCAAAAATATACAACAGGTCTCCGTTTTCTCAAGCTAAAATTTTCATTAATTTTTCACCTAATGATTTTTGCCTGAGACCGTCGTATTTGTCCGAAAATCACACCCAAGTGTCCGAAAAAAAATTGGCACCCAAGTTATTTTGATTCCCCTACCCCTTAGCTTTCCAAAATGTATAACAAGTGCTTTGACTAAAAAATTCGAGCGATTTTACAAATTTCCCCCTACTATATGACTAGGGTGGGAGTTACCTCAAAGTAAAAAATCATCGATATTCTCCTTATGCTCTTAGAGTTGGAGTATATAAGAATTTTTGGAAATTTACCCCCCGGACAACAGATCTCACCCCCACTAAAGCATCAGTTGACCCCCGAACTTTTAAAATTACCCCTAAACAAGTTTGCCCCAAAACAAGGCAAATTTTGCAGATTTTTCACTACCCCCGGGACAAATTTTCTAGAAGAGCTCAATAGACATAAACATTAACTTTGCTCTTCCTCAAACTGGTACTGACTTAATAATTTGTTATCTAGAAGCCTCAACATCCTTTAAAGATTACATTTATATATACATACACGTATCAATACATAGATACCACTCAGAGAAACATCCTCATCTTAATTTGTTTGTGAAAACCAATTCTTCTATAGATAGTGTAATCTTTTGGATTGAACGAATCGTTTTTTCCATGGTCTATATTCATTTAGTCTGGAGACCCATACTCTCTAAACCAAAACTTACACCACATAATAAAAAATCCCATCAGAAGCGACTCAGTGAGAGTATGGTATTTATGACCTCTCTGCTAATATTTATTCTGGAACCAAATTTATTTATTCTTATTCCTTTTTATCCTATAAGGAATCACAGAATCAAGGAAACACGTTTTAAATTCATAATAAATAAAAAATAATTCATGAATAGTTATTTTAGACCAGGCGATGACTCACGATCGCGCCACCTTTCAATAGAAAATTTATCTTTGAAGGGGAGTGACAGTTTAAAAACAAATTTTTGTGCCTGGGGTAGGTCACTGAAAACTTTTTAACTATTTACTCAATGGTGCTGAAACTTTACAATTATCTTGGTATATAGCTATATTTATTTTATATGCAAATTTTCAAAAAAAAATTTGACTACAGTACATTTTACAGACCAGAATTTCGAATTTTACAATTTTTTTTGAGAATTATTCGAAAAAATCACCAAAAAGTTTTTTTACAGACGTCAAAACTTTAAACCAACTTAAAATTTGAGGTTTTATAGGAGCCCTAGGCTATAAACATCAGATTCGGACACCTAAGTTGAAGATGAAGTCCTTCAATGTCTCGTATAGAGGCATATTTTATCAAATTAGGTTATCCGGGCAAGTCTGGAAAACTTTTGAATTCTCCACGAAATTCCAAGAATATCGTCTAAGATATCATTCACTTGATACTTTTCAAAGCCTTTGACTTCTTTTAGTGCTATCCAAGTATTAAACGTGTAGTTGGGTTGTAATGGAGGCTTATTTTGAAAAAAAAAGTAATTCAATCTGGCGTTACTTTACTTACCAAGATTTGCATGTGTTAATGTTAACTAACGAAACAGTAAAATGAGTAAAACTAATACACTAATATGTGTTTGCCATTACGATGGTCAATCTTCTTATGGTCAAATCAATGAATTATCTGACAACAGCATTTCTCGATTATTGGAGGCGAAAAATAAACGAGAACAACTTGGTGGTGCCAATCTTCATCTAAAACAAATCAAAGAGCTTCCAGAGGAATTTAATAGCGATTTTATGTATAGTATTTGCACTTTTGAGGACGGTAAAGTGACTGAAGCGATTTGGAATAACCCGCAGTTCTGACCCGCAAAATCGAGGACGGTAAAAGTGCTGATTTACCGTTGTCCTCAGCTGGTCAGGATCTACTCAAATTAGAACCTTACCGTCTCCGTCGTTGAAAAACACACATACATAAACTCGGTAATGTTCAGACACATGGTATCCACTCTCGTCCATGTTATAAACTGTAAGTGAATTTAAGGGCTCTGGTCATAGTGAAATATCAATTTCAGAATTTGAAGATAAAACCTTATGTTTTCGCTTCTTTGACATGTTTAAGAACAAACTGCTTTTGAAAAAATGAATTTAAGTAATTAAACCATGAGTAATTAAGGGATAAGTGTGGCATGGACCTTAATAAAACGTCATAACGACGCTATTCATATACTTTTCACAAAAAAAGCCTAATCTCCTTGTGGAAATCATTTTACTGTTTCAAACTTTTTTTTAAGTTAACCCTTTAACTGCCCATGTCGGCATATGCCGACATGAGCATTTTCGATTTCTTTGCCCATGTCGGGATTTGCCGACATGAGCATTTTCGATTTCTTTGCCCATGTCGGGATTTGCCGACATCGGCACTTTCCATTCCTTTGCCCAAAAATTTAACACTTCTACAAAGATTTTGTATTAGATGGTTTGAAGTAAAAAAAGATCTTAGTTAAAAGCTTTTCTATGTTGAAAAATAACTATTCAACAATGTTCAACTCAAAATTATAGTCCTTGGCTGATACTTCATATATTATTCAGAAAATGAAGTCAAAATCGCTACCTTTTGACCATGTCGGCAAATGCCGACATCGGGCAAATAGGTCGAACCTTCTTTTTTTCCCGTGGCAAATAGGTCGAACCTTTTTTTTTTCCCGCGGCAAATAGATCGGACCTTAAAAAAAACGACGGGCAGTTAAAGGGTTTAATGACAAATAATTTCTGTATTTAGATTTTTTCGGAAAAATTTTCTCTTTGGCTAAATCCCAAGTTAAAGCTGTTTTCGTATGGAAATTTAGTGGAGAAAATTGCCAAAAATGAGGTTTTTTGGAGATTTTAAAGGAACTTAGTTACTTCCACAAAAAATTTCCGAAATTGCATTTTTAGATACTAAATAGATACATCACCTGAACCCCGGGGGGGGGTACTCATGATTCAAAGTCGAATTACGAAGAAGTCAAAGAGTATGTCAGTGACATAATAATAAATGAGAAAAAGCCAGCAACAATGAAACTTTTTCACGAAATTTATGGATCGGAAGTCAACAACTCGAGTTATAGAAACACACTTAAAAATCGCTTGGAAAAGGAGTTTGGTGAAAAGATATGCTTTTTGAGTCAACAAAATAAAACATTAACTGACATTGTTATATCGAGTGAATATTTCACTGTGGATATTGTTTTACATTCCGATGAGCAAACGATAAAAAATGCAGCTAAAGTACTGAGAAGGAACATTTTTGAAAAGTTCAGCTCTTTTACAATGAAAGAGTGGCCACCTAATCCTAATAAGCTTGATTCAACTGAGTTCGAGCCACCTGAGTCTGTAGTACTTTTTGTCGAGTGTTTGCTTCAACCATCTGGTGAACGTACACCAGATATAAACAGAATCGCAAACTGTCTAGCACAAGATATTGTGTACAATGTTCTTCAACGTAAAGTGACCCTTAAAAAGCAATTTCTTTTGGGACTTGGACTCCATAGCTTGTCTGGATCCAGGCAGATCATTGACATTTTGTTTCGATTGGGTAGCTGTGTTAGCGACGATTATGTGTGCAACGTGGAGACTGCATACTCAGAAGCTGCACAAGAGAAAGCAAAACTTGGCTTCGCTTTACCCCTGCAGCCAATTCTTCGAGAACTTATAATTTTCTCTCACTTTTGGGTGGACAACTCCGACGTTCTAGTTGACAAGCAGTCAGGAGAAGCACCTCATTTGAAGCGGCAATTTTAAATGTCCTAGGTCGCTCCAAAACATATCTCTGTTTTCAAAGATCCGGCTCCGTCACATTCAAGGGATTATAGTTATGCATCTTCGCGCAATAAATCATGAAGAATGAAATAGCCAATCTTGAGGAAAGCTCCACCGAGGTAGGTCCAAAAGGGAGGGTAGACGAACTAAAATCAGTTTTTATCACCTGGAAAAATGAAAAAAATACTTCTTTATACCCCCTGAAAATTCGTCTCCAATAACCCCTTGAAAATGTTCGTCTACCCGATATGAAATGAAATGGCCCAATTACGCAGTAACCATCTTAAGATGTAAGGGTGTTTAACCCATTAGCCGGACGTTATGGAAATATGAATATCGAGAAAGCTCACGAAATTAACGAAAAAGAGAAGAAGAGGGCATACAATGAGCGTGTGATTCAGATTGAGCATGGGAGCTTTACGCCCCTTGTATTCTGTTCAAATGGAGGTAAAGGACGCGAATGTAGAACATTTTATCAGAGACTCAGCCAAATGATTGCTTAAAAGCGTGGAATTAACTACAATATCGTGACAAATTGGATAAATCGAAAGATTTCATTTGTCCTGAACAATTGTATTATCATGTGTGTTAGAGGTTCACGGTCATTGAGAGGCCAAAACCTCACTGAATCAAATGACATTGAAATTGCTGAAGCAATTTCCAAAATTAATTTCTAAATTTTTACTTATTTATTAAATTTCCCAAACTAGCTATCTTTGAAAGAAGTTTATTAGAATTGTTTTATAGCGTACCGGGAATGCCTCCGGCTTTTATTATTGTATAAGTTAAGATAATATATTTAATAATATATAGTGGAAACCGAAAAAAAAAAAAGTAGTCATCTTAAGTGACGTCAAAAAAGACAACTCAAGAAGACCCTCCAATGTGACGTTGAAAAAGAAGATGCTAAATTGTTTTCAAAATTGACGTCAGGGTCAACGGTTTCAAAATCTTATATCTCGAAAAATTTTAGCCGAGAAGAGAAAAGCGGAGAAGACGTCGAAATTATCATCTATTGTTTGATTGTTTTTTCCAATTTATTTTGAAACAAGCATTTCGATGGCTACAAAACCAACGCTCGTGAAAACTCACTCAAATGTCAAATCATCACCGAAATCGACCATAAAAAGAACGCCCTCCAAAATGACGCCCTTGAAAAACAAGAAGAAACAGCCACAAACTCCATCAAGACTCATAAAAGGTACAAGAAATGATAATTTTGGTGGAACGTGAGTTGTATAATTTTGTGTATTGGCAAAAACATGTTTCAAGGCGGGGCAGTAGCGTAGCCGAAAGGGGCGAAAAAATTATGTAGGAGAGCAGAATTTTGTTACACGGTAATTATCTTTTTATATCATGAATTGATAATTACAGTGTTATAAAAATCTGCTCTCCTTCACAAATTTTGCGCCCCCTTGGCTACGCTACTGCGGGGAATAGCACACATTTGGGGAATGAATACAATAATGAATTTGGATGGTGGGAAAAATTAAGGCTGCCGGGGTCTTAATTAGGCCGATTTTGCGTTATTCTGCCAAATTGTTCCCTATTGAATCTTTTTTTCTACAGAGTTGGAGATCGATTGCGTGCAGCAGAATGTAGCAGTCATCGGAAAACGAAAATGTCACCAGAAAGCGCGAAAAAACATAAACAACCAGATGACTGAAGATAGGTATACATCAAGTCAGGTACCGAAACACAATCAAGCCATCATCGAAGAAGTCAACTCTAAGAGGTCTTCATACGTCAACGCTCGCAAACAAATCACTGACCAAACACGTTTCATGAAGTATAGTATTGTTCCCAATGAATTCTATGAAAACGTGATAACAGAAGATGTGCAGCCAAGAAGTCACCAAGGTAGTTATATTTCGAGTTCAACTCTCTGAGATGACTTCGACTGTTATTGATTACCCCAATTTTTCTACAATCGAAGTCATAATATTTGAGAAAAAAGGGAAATTCCCACGAAATCTTACAATCACAAACGATTTGTAAGCGCTCTAAATTAGGTTGGACGGGTAGAGTTTTAACTCTGAGTTTTAACGCTAGACTTAAAACTTTAGGATCTGAGGAACAAAGGTCCAAGAATGATCCAATAGGGCTCAGAATATAGCCTGGAAGTCTATAAACCCCTCCCGAATTGAAATATCCAAATAAATTCATCAATTTGTTCAAAAGCGACTTTTACGCCCGTTCTTGATCAGCATGAATGTTTGAGAAAGGCCATTTCACAGTCCCCGCAATGCGTAATTAGAACTCTGCACTAATGGCGAGTACTTATTGGTTGAAAATTTCAATCATTTTTTACGTCTGACCAACAGGAAAACGGGTCCCCAGAGCGCAATCAGTCCTGGTTGTCCATGATTGCAAGATGGTCAATGGAAATATTCGGTCAGCTTGAAATTAGGGGAGTCTAGAGCTGAGACGAAGAGCTGCTCCCAGAAGTGAAATTGATGATTAACATATATTGGTGAAATTAGAAACTACCTATTCAAATTTCTTACGATCTTCTTGTCCATTTAGAGCCAGTTTATGACGAGCAAGCAACCCTTACACCATCAAAACAAAAATTCGTCGAGGAAACTCCGAAACATACACCGAAAAGTCAAAAGAATGGTGAGTATTTTGAATTTTAATTGACTTTTTCATAACTTACGTCACGTATAACCCCTGCCTCGTCTTGGAACGGTTACCAAGGTGATTATCTTCCTATACACCTCTAAGAAATTTCGTTAGTTGAGTTCTCATAGCATAATTTCCAAAGCGAGGCTTGATAGTAAGTTGATCGAAATTTTCTACGGAATAAGCTCCAAAAATATGAAGAAGAAATTCATTCGATCTAGACACAATTTTTAATTTTAACAGTGGTTGATCTAGGTCGCAGAAAGAACACGAACAATTATCCTTTAAAAATGTTAACGTGCAAAGGACACTATGATGAAGACTGTATTATCACCACAATTGTTTTAGCCTCAAATCAACATAAAGAAAGTGAACGACCGAATCAAAGACAAGAACGACCAACAAGAAACGTCGAATTTCAACTTGGATACTTTATGGATCAACAAATCGAATTCCTGAACAACAAGAAAGTTGCTCGTTGTGATATCATCGTTTTCAATAAAAAACCCGTGAGGTTCTATTGTGTTTCTGACTGTGTCGACCCAACGACGGCGATAGATTTTGAATTTTCGATTTTCGTCAATGGATCACAACTCAATTCAAACTTTTAACTAAAGATCTTAAGGAAGGTCGCGTGTTTCGAGTTATCCCTATTAACTGGGATCGACGTACAGACAAAGTCAAATGGATGAGAAGGTCGAAATGTTCAAGAGAAATAATTTACGATTCAGAACCTAACTGTGAATACTTGCTTCATCGGATTCGTAGATCTGTCTACCAGACAGGGTGCAAACCATTGATCATTGATAATCTGTTTGGACTTTGGACTTCGGAGGAAATTAACCAGTACAGCATTGAAGGCTTTGGAGATGAATACTTTACTGAATCAGAACTAGATCTCTCCTCAAAATGTTCCTCGTATGCATGCACTCCTACCAAGCTCTCTGTCACTGGCTCCCCCATTTTGACACAGACGCCGATGAGCCCGATTGTAAAAGCAAGAGAGCGAATGCTAAACCTTACAAACAAATCAAACCCGCCATCTCCTTTGAGGAGCCGCATGAAACGCAAATATTCAATCAACTCTCCTATTAATCAAAGTCCGAAACTTTCGACTCTCAAAATGTCACCGCTAGCAAAATGCTTAAAGACAGAACATAGCACTCCTCGCGCATGCGTAAAGCAAACCAAAGAGAAAAATGGATCGATTAATCGAACCAAATGTGATAGAAAACTCCCTCCGTCTCCTCTGATTCACGAGTCCACTCTTCCCAAAAGACAATCAGCGGTCAACGCTCGCAGAGAAATCAATTTCCAATTGGCGCCCGACGAAGATAATATCGAAGTTTACGATATGAAAGAAAAAGAAAGACAACATTGTTGAAACAGACACAATTGAGTTCATAATCATAATCTGGAACAGTGCGATTAGTACCTTCGTTTTCAGATTAAACTTTGTTTTCCAGGGGATTTTACAACGTTACCAACACCAGAATGGACAATGACATCCTTTAACAGATTCGTGCTCGTGCGGTTATTGTTTTTACTGAATTTTTGATTTTGTCAGCTTTGATTAAATTGAATTTTATTTGAATAGAATATTTCGAGGAGACTACAAAGAAATAATATTTCATATAAACATTTTATTGCTTTCTCATTGAACTTACATTCCTCTAACAACACTATGTAGTTATGATGACAAAATTCCAAAAAATTGTCGCCCTGCAATAGATTAATTCTCGCTGAATATACAGTTGAACTCATGTAATTCGAACTCCTATAATTCGAACAGATTCTGTGGTCGACTCAGAATTTACCTTGGAAACATTACAAGAAAACTCCTATAATTCGAACCCATGTAATTCGAAAAATCATGTAAATCGACCAGATTTTCCGGTCCCATCAAGAAATTTTAATCATGTAATTCGAATTTTCGAGCTTTTTGAGTTTTTGAAGCTGACAAACTCGAAACTTTGTCAATCCACCCCATCGCAAAATGAGATTGACGACGCGATTGAGACTCTCAAAAAGATGACCCTTTTCGAACGTCATCCCACTGATTCAGAAGATCTCCGAAGAGATTTCCAAGAAACGAGAGCAGAAAATGAAACAATCAAAACAATCAAAGACTTTTTTGAAAAATTATGAATTCAGTATTTCATTATTCTAACTCGAAAATACAAAAAAATGTTCAAAAGTAAAACTGGGAAAGGCTTTTTTCGTCGCATTAAATCAAAAATACAAAAACTCATCTAGTTCGAAACTCATGTAGTTCAAACAAAATCCTCGGTCCCTTGAGAATTCGAATTACATGAGTTCAACTGTAGATTCTTTTATGATTTTTGCTTCAGTTTTCTATTTCCACTCCGGTTAACGATTACAAAACCGCTCTCTAATTATTCTATCCATAGCAGGTTATAGTCTTTTTTTTGTCTCCGCTACAGATTATATTGAGACAGATTTTAGATACATTCGCACTTCTCCAATTCCAAATTCAACTTCAAATTAGGTTTTCAAAGAATAAAAATAACTTCAAAACTGTCAACTTTTTTCATTTAAACTACTTTATAGGTCACAACACCACTGAGGAAAGGCTGCCATACTTCACCAAATTGGAACAAGCCTCTTCACTCGCGTCAAAGGCTGACGAAGAAAATGTTATTTGGGAAGAACAGGCACCGGAAAAACCGGTCGCTGGAAAGTAAGTGGAATTTTTCCAGAGAGAGGATTGTCGTGTACCGGTGGATGAAGCCTATAGTACACTTGTGAGAAAAGTTGATAATAACTCAAATGGGTTCCAGTTAGAGTTCTTAGCATATTTGGTTTAAAGATTTTGTAGACTCGAGTCCCCTGCTCAGTTGCAGTATTTATTAACTAGATCATGCAACACGGAAACAGCTGTCTGCTGTCTCGATCAACTTTTTAATTGTTTGAGTATGCTCTTCTCGTCTAGCGTCTAATAACCAATTTCTGGACAGTTAGAAATTCTAAAATAAATTTTCCTCACCCAATCGAGCTTTCCCACTCCATAAAGCTTTCCAGCTCAAAGAAATCTCATTTCATTTCCAGTGTAGTCGAAGCAAAGCTTCTCGTGTCAGATAGAACTTGAAATTTAATCGAATCAAACTCAACGGATTGCTCTGATTCTTTTACTGAATTTTTTTTGTACCTTGCTTCACTAACTTTTGATCATATTGTCATTCCGCCTTAGATTTATTCATCCTTGGGAAAGACTTATCAAAAAGAAGAGAACCCAATTTTCAATGTATGATACCTCTTTGCAAACAATAATTCCATCAGCCGAAAGAGTCGGTCCAATATCAAATTCCCCTAGAAATAGTAGCATGTCCTACAACAAGCAACATAACGAGCTGGCAAATTCAATCGAAATAGAAAGTACAGGAAGTGTCTTTTCACCGCTCTCATTAAAGATGAAGTCTGAAAGTTACCAATATCAATACATTCAGCATCTAACTGCTGCTCGAAAGATTGTAAATCAAACGAATCTCACAAAAAGGTACCTTTTACATTCAACTCCAACTAAACATTAGCAGAGTCTGGCAGGGTCAAAGTGCGAACATTTAATTTCCTCCGAGGGCGTCCGACCATAATATTTTGTAAACCATGGTGGCGTAGTAGAAACATTAATATACCTATCAAATCGTCACAAAAAATCAATTAGGTTCGAGTTACAGTAGTCAAGAAGAAACAACTTTCGAATCACTCCATGTCATTTGATTACTGGTAAACCAGATCCAAAATTAATTCTGAGTTTCAGATCACATAAAATTACTAACAAAAATTTCATTTTCAGTGAAAAGGCAACGGTCAAGCTTGAGGCAAAATTGCAACGATTGGACATGAAACTTTTTCAACTTCTTTACATTGAGAAATACAAGAAACGTGGTGTTCCAAATCATCCGAGCACCAGAGGGAAGTTCCAACCTGGTCAGAAAGCACTCCTTGATGAATGGTACAGGGTAAAGGATGGAGAGAGGATCAAAGCAGGAGTGACTGTAGTGCAGGCTGTAGAAGAACAAATGGGTGAGGAAATCGAAGAACAAACATCAAACCAAAGTGATGATAAAGACCAATCGATACCAGAACAAGAATCACCTACACCAGTTCTGGAAGAGGAACTTCAACCGTTCCCAATAAAAGAGGAAGACTTATTGTATGCAGCATTTTTAAAAAGTCGACCGCCACCTATAAGAAAAGAAAATTCCTCGTCACTGGCAGCTTTGGGAAACGAAATCGAAAATGTGAAAAAGGAAAACAAAGCCTTCGGGAAAGAGGAAAACCTATCCTGGTCAAAAGAATATGAAAAAGTTTTGTCGCGGAAAAAGAAGGAACCTCAAACTTCACCAACACAAGAGGAGAACCCATCAAAAGATGATAAGACGCCAGGAAAAATAAAGAAAAAGACAAAGACAAGGAGAATCGGAGGATATCAGCCTAAGGCTAAAACAAAGTCCAACCAAGTCAAAAGTTGGTGGTCCAAAAGTAGAAAGAAATTACAGAAAGAGTTTGCGAAGAAGAAGAAACATCCGGTTGGAAAGCCTCCTGGTCCTCAAGGTACACTTTTTTTAGAAGATTTAGCCGAGAAAAAGATATTGAAAATATTATCAACAGAAACGTTCTGAGAATACTTGAAAATTAGAATTAAAACTAAAATTAAGAATGCTCATTCCACTATCGCTCTAAGATCTCAGCTTAAGAACGTAATTAATCATCCATGAAAATAATCTTTTGGAAATTACCTTAAGTGGATTAAATTTCGCGATTTTCACGAATTTCGGTTAACCCCCCCCCCCCTAGGAAGATGAAAGAAATTGGGTGCAAAAGAGACCGATGTGCGAAATTTTGTCCACTAGAAATTATAGATTTTAGGGAAAATTATTAAGGTATTCTATCAGCCCAAATTTTGAGTAGGAGAAAATAGTGGGAGAAATGAAGATGCTTAATATTTTCAGGAAAACAAAAGACAGAGAAGACAGAGGAGGAGGTGGAGGAGAAAGAAAGAGAATTGAAAGAAGAACTCAAAACAGGGTCGAACCTTCTTAAAGAGTTCTTGAATGAAGAGCTGGTCATGATACTTTAGGCGTACAAACTTTCGCGAGCAGAAACTTTCGCGAGGACGAAAAATCGCGAAATTCACGACATTTACTTTCGCGAATTTAACGGAAAAATATTTTTCGCGAGCATAAACTTTCGCGAATCAAGACGTAAAATTGAGAATTTTCACATGAAAAAATATCTTAGAGGGACAAATACTTCTTGGATTGGCTTTCAAACATTTGTCCTTTGACTTATTAGTCTTTTAGCAGGTTAAAAAGTGGCATAAAGTTACATTTTATTCACAGTTTGAAGTTTTACAAATTTTCTATTTTGTCAAGGATTTTTCGCGAGCATTAACTTTCGCGAATGGCCCTTCCTAGAATTTTTATATACATTTACTTTCGCGAAAAGGGCCAAAATTCGCGAAAATCGCGAAAGTTTCTGTTCGCGAAAGTTTGTACGCCTAAAGTAGATAGATTGGTGAATTCTGAAGAATACGAGAAAGAAGAAAACGGTGAGTCATATATCGTCGTTCACGTGACTGAAGATTCAATCTCAAAATTAGTACCTTACAAAATTTAAAGTTTTACTGTGATCTTTGATTTTCAGATTGCCCTTTTTTCATGCAGACGAATATTCAATGTTTTCATACGACACAAAGACACATCTCAAAAGCAGAACAGAATTACAAGATTTCCAATTTTTCAAGACACTTATTCTGAGATTAAACCTTTAGTCATGTAGACGACGATACGTTTCCTTTCAAGCTGGCAATCGACGTTCATCTTGTGTGTTTAATGTGGAGGGGTATAGGTAGAATTCCGTCTTTTTAGAGTTTTTCTTCAGCATGCTAAAATTCTGTTAAGGCTAAACAAAAAAGTAAGAAAATATAATTCGTCAGAAGATCGATGAAGCTGGCTCATCACCCTTCTATGGATTTATCTAACGTAACGATGGCAATACGCCATCGAATTTTTTGAGCCGTTAAACCTGGTATGAATAAAAAATTGTCTGAGCTAACCTTCAAAAAAATGCACTTACCAGCTACTTACCCATAATCATGTCCTAAAAGATACAAAATATTCATGATGCGTTTTTTTGAGGCGAACTTAAAAACTCAAAATAATATCATTTGTTTAGAACATTATTGCTGGAGAAATAAACCAACATTAAATTTCCATACAGGGGGTGGACGAACCTTTTGAAGTCAAAAAACCCTTGAAATTTTGCTAGAAATTACCCCCTGGAAATGTTCGTCCACCCCATGTCTGGATATAAATGAAATGGTCCATGTCTTTTGCTGATTTAATCATCTCTGATACCTTATTGATATTCCTATAAGTTCTAACAAAGGCTGAAGACTGTTGAAGACTAGTTATAAACAAAACTCTTTCAACTTTCTCAGATGAAGCAGCTAAAATCCTTTGTGAAGAAGAACCTATTTTGGGTGATATCGTCAACAAATCACTAAATGCTACGTTGGAAGAGGACGAACAACCTCAAAAATCGACCGACAATGAAAAACTCAATGTCGGTGAAGAAAAGGAAGAAAAAAATCAAACTACTCAATCTCGTGTTGTACAGCGTAACTATTGGTGATAATATAAAACTGATAAACTAAAAAGTACATTTTCTACTGTTATATTCGACTGAAAATATTAAACTATATTGAAAATAATAAATTATATGTAATTATACACAGAAACCTTTTTAACTAAAATCAAACCAGTATTAACCTGATTAATCAACGTGAGTATTTCTAGAAAAATATTTTGGAACTTTCACTTCAAGAGATTGTCTGTCAAAGATCTTTACTGTCTTATAATATTAAAATTTCACTGTTTAGTTCTAGAATTCAACTTTTTGGTGACAAAGTATAAGCTATTATGTAGATAGATTAAGTAATTCATTCTAAACAATGAAATGCACAATATACAGCAAATCGCTTCTAATATTTCGTGTAATTATTATCTGCGTGTAGGAGGTCGCAAGGGATCATTCTTTAGAATCAATGACATAATATATATCCGCCATCTTTGATTGGAATTTTTATAATAGTGGTACCTTATGGTGGCACTACTCGACGCAGGTCAATTTATAATTCAGTGGAATTTTCCCTTTAAAATGGTTTCACCCACATTGAGAAGTGGTACCATTAGGGTACCTCTTTCAAAAAAACTCCGAAAAAAGATTTTGTTTGGCAGTTATCACAGGTTAAATATAGAAGTTCTTTTGGACCCCTGACAACTATTTCCAGAGTTGAATTTCTTGGTTCATTCGACAGATGAATGTGCTTAGAGACTATTGACAAGGGGTACACAAATTAGTCCCGGCAACAGTTTTTATGACCTAAAGACTGACGTTGCAGTTCAACTGTAAGGGGGGGGGGTGCGTAAAAGATCAAAGAATTCGACAAAATTGATTAATACCATCGGAAAGAGTATGAAATTCTGAGCAGAACAAGTTTACTTAAGTCTGTCTCAATATAATCTGCAGCGGAGACAAAAAAATAGAACTCAAAACTAAATAGCGGGTTTGTGCTCGTTGAAAAGATATTCAAGGTCCACGATCAGGTCAATTCAAATCGACCAGTTGGCCGACCACAATGCGTACAAAGTAGACGATGCACCTACCATCTCATGTGGTTGGCTTAATGACGACTCCCAAGTTGAACCGGCAACTCCAACAGTACCAGCAGACAATTTCCACTTAAGCGACTTTTATCGAAAAGTGAAGCCTAGGTTTGGAAGGATTTCCTATCAAAGTCACGTGACTAAAATATGCAATTTCACCGGTTTGAGAGATGTGAAATAGCGTTTACCGCCTACTTTTTTTGATCTCGCACTCCAATCTTTTGCTTCACTTTTTGCGGAACGTGCATTTGAGAGCGCGCTCAAACGCGCGTTCCGCATCCTTTGGTAAGATCTGCATACGCGGGACGTAAATTTGTATATGTTCGAGAAATGCTACCGATTTGGCTCATGAAAAAACACCGAGCAAAGTAGACTTTTCTTTATTTTATAAAACTGAACAAGGAATGATAAGCTGTCATCTAACACTGGTCATAGGAGATACAAATGCAAAAATAGAAGATGAAGGAGACAGCATAGGCGGAAAATTGCAGGAAGAAATGATCGAAAGACTTGAACTCCAACTTATCAACGACACAGAAATATGCGAAGGTAGATGGACGCACATCCAGGGAAAACAAAAATCCAGACTGGACTATGTTGGAGGCCTATGTTATTGCCTGTGAGAATGCTCAACAGAGATTAGAATACGTAATAAAACAAAGATTTGTGCCCTATCACAATGAAATTTGAACATAAAAGTATTTTTTAGTTCACACTTTTCTTTACTGTGCATTGAGAAAATTGTATAGTTTGGACATACTGTAACGCTTTTTAAGTATAATCAACTTTATAACAGTTGTTAAAACATGGAAAAGGTAAGTTCAAAGATTCTGATTCGGTAGTCAGGTTAGCAGGAAGGTACGACTTTAAGGTCTGGAGCATAGTCACTAGAATATTATACATGGGCATGGTCAGAAAGTCGGCTTGGTTCGGAGGCCGAGGTTGGAAATTTTAAATTTGGTCACGTGATCGATTCGTGTGAGCAGATTTCAGCAGCGAGGCGACAAGGCGAAGGTGCTACTTCAGGACTGAAATCTTTGATTATTTTTATTTGTTATAATTTATTACTGATCACAAACACAAAAAAAACAACCTCAAAAAAAATGGTGAGAGCGAGTGGGACTTGTTGTGTTTTTCCTGGTTGTCCTGTCTATTCTGGTTTACCTCAGTACAAGGGAGTTAGTTTGTTTAAATTACCTTCCAAAGCAATAGATATGGATTGGAAAAAGCAATTGGTTAAATTAATAATTATTAAAAAGTCTCGTGTTATTGACAAGTGCCTTCAAAGTAGAATATATGAGTCGTAGTTCTGGGTTTGTTCCCTGCATTTCACAGAGTCTGATTTTGAATACACAAGGACAGTATTAAGGGAAGCTCAAACTTTATGCCTTGCCTACTGAAAATCTTCCAAAGAAATTATTTGAAAAGGAAGCTGCTACAGTTCGCAGACAACTTGTTCGAGATCCCCTGCCCTTGTCATCACCCTTGCCAGTTTCAGATCCAAACCCTACTACTGTTGAAAATGTATATGAAAGTTTTGATGAGTTTGTGCCTCACTGTTCAAAATGGAAACTTCCAAACTGGAAAGTGCTCTGCACTGTGGGGTCAGCCTTGAAAATTCGAAATTTTCCATTCCCAAATTTGAAATTATTGTTAATACTTCTTTGGAATTTACGGTTCGACTTTATGGATGGTACTTTCCTGATGACCACAATGTTTGTGAGGGAATTTCTTCCTCTGTTATTGCACAAAAATCTGTTATTCATGCCATTACATTAAAATATGATGAAGAAAATCAGGTTCCAACTAAAATCCTTTACAGATCTTTGGCATGTGGGGCTTTGATTGAAAGTGAAGGGATTTGCTCAGGATGCAAGTGTTGTGTCCAAAAGAACAATTTAAAACCTCAAAAAGAAATCACTCCTGCGTCTAAATTTGTACGGCTATCAAGAGCTAACCGTGCCAAAGTGATCTTAGCATTAGTAAAGGAAAGAGCCAGAGTCAAAGAACTAGCAGGGAAGGTTGAAAAATTACAAAGTGAAAAGGAAACGAAAGTGATTTCTGTGTCATCAGGGATATCAAAGGACAATAGAATCATGCCAACCATCATCCTACCAATCCTATCCAAGGTTTTCGAAAGAGTTATCCTTGGTCATTAAGATAAATAGTGCCGGCCAAGACATCGAAAGAGTCCAGAACTTCAGAATTCTCGTCGTCAAATTCAACGAGCATCTTGATTGAACTGAGCATGTTAATCAGACGCTAAAGTGCTGCTTCGTGTTTCAAAGTTTTGATATAATTATTTTAATACTTCAAAGCAGTTAATACTTCGGTGGTGCAGAGTCAAATGCAGGCTTTCAAAAATATTTTCAAAGGCACGAAATGAATGCTCCTACTCCACGGGAATCTATGATTATGCAGGCACGGACCACAAACATGATACTGGAGAAACACAGACTCGACCATCCTCCACACAATTACATGTTTGAGAGTCCTCCCTCTTACAGCCGAGACCATCGAGTGTCCTACAAACAAGTTACCCAAGTAACTCTCAACAAAGGCGATGATCGCCATGGATACTGAATGGAAGTTTCAGCGTTTCGTACTACATACTACCGGATGGTAGCCATATGCCAATTAAGTGTCCCCCTGGCGGCGTGGATGCAACAGAGAAGTACTATAAATTTCAAAGGATTAAATTCGACTGTTTTAATGACTTTAGTTGATGCCGGGTACTTTGGGTCTCGATCGGTGCTTGTAAATTAAAATCAATAGAGAGAATATTACACACTGTTGTTTTCATCATAAATCACCAGTGAAGATTGACCTTTTTTTACCATACCTACAACGTTATCAGCTGAGTATTGGCAATTAAAAGAGCTAAACGGCACACCATCGGTAACCTGGAGAGAAGTGAAATCATACACACATACAAACGATTTTCATTAAGCTGATGATTGTCAGCCATGCGGGCGGCATGAAACTTAAAGTTCCAAATATAAGATCAAAGTCTCTTTCGTTTAATAGACGATATCGGCTTAACGAAATTCTCCCCGAATGATTACCCATGATGCATTGCGCAAAAAAATTCAGTAAGTCAATATTGTCCGTGAATTTTTTTGCGCAATGCATCATGGGTAATCATTCGGGGAGAATTCGGAAAGCCGATATCGTCTATTTGAACAAGCTCTAATATCATCGATCACTCTCGGCAGACTGGCAGATACAAGAAAACCTTTTTATTTGTATTTAATTTTTGCGATTTTGACACCTTGTGTGGATTAACGTGTTGGGAGGAGTTTCAAAAAACCTGTTCCTTACAAGACAACAACATCAAACTAAGAATTCTGATATTTCAACCAAAAAATTACCCATTCTTTTCAAAATTCTCTTTCCCATAGACATTTATGGCATACCGAAATTCAAAACTAATCAATGAACATTGAAACAATGAAACACATAAGACGTAACTGGACAAAATAAAAAAATATACAATGAATGCATCATATACTGGTAGAAATTATCAATACTATTGAAAAAGAAACAATGAAACACATTTATTAATTTATTGATTTATTGATTTATTAATTTATTTATTAATTTATTAATTCGTTTATTTATTTAAAAACCATGCACCCGAGTGGATTAAAACCGCCATTAACAAATTAAAGGATGTTGTTGAATCCTTCCCCAATTGTTATAGTTTCTGCCTCATACGCACCAAAAAACATAAGCATGGGTGGTCGAGAGCCATTTTCGCCACTGGGGAATTTGAAGGTCGAGAAGACAAAATTATGGATAAAATGACTGATTTAGTGACGCAAAACAAAAGGTATATATACACATTTTTTGCTTTATTTATTTATTTATTTATTTATCTATTATTTATTTATTTATTTATTTATTTATTTATTTATTTATTTATTTATTTACAGTTGAATCTTTTGTTCAGATGGTCGGCAGAAGTGGCCATGACATTATCTTGAACCGCTAGCAGAATCCTTACTGTCATATCTAAAAGACACATCATGGTATACCATCCCGAACTAACAACCAACAGTTCAATGTAGCCAGTTAGAATGGCAACAATCATAATGGTATACTATGCCAAACCAAAAACAACAAGATGAACTTAGCCAGTTCGAAAGGCAAGACACATCATTGGATACCATGCCAAACCAAAAATAACCAGATGAACTCACACCATAGTCCGGTCTTCCTTCATAATGGCTACACTGAGACGTACAACACACAACACAACACTAAACGAAAATACAATGTTCCAACCTTACACGATCTCTTCCCAAACTTCACATTCTGGCAGCAAAATCTTCACAAGCAAAGACGTAACAAAGCTATCCTTAAGTAACATACAACAAACTACAATAACAACCTCCTACACAACCTTTCCAGCTGTTCATCAAGATGAAGGCCATGTCCGTTAAAATAATCAGCCTTAAGTCGATGAAAATGTAGATGTTCGTAGAGACCAAGCGGTAGCCAGACAGAAACGGCATCGTCAAAATTAATCGCCACATCAAGCTGCAGTACGTAAAGGGCAATTTAATTTGAGATATCAACAAAATAGACCAAAAAATGAGCCAATAATAGCAATAAATTTATTTGCTCTAGTGTCCCTGTCCCAAAGAATGATGGTCCAAAACTAAGTTATGATGAACTGGTTCAAATGCTTCTCTAGAACAAAGAGAATGAAAATTCAAAATAATAAAATGTTAGTATTCTACTTGAGAAGATTTGGATTCAACACAGGTTAAATCGCGGTTTAACTTTTATTTGATAAGCGCCACAGTATTGGAAAGGCTGGGAAGCCGCCCTATGCCAACTGAGTCTACTTTGCTAATAACCACGTGCCGTCATGTTCATAATGTTTATCGCAACTCCCTGTTCAAATTGACGCTCTAACTGAAAGCTGACAGGATGAAATATTTTTACCTCCCTCCCTCCCTGCAGTTATGGTTGTAGGCGATCCCCACTTATTTATACTAATATTGTATTTATTGGGACAAATTTTCCCCAAAACTTATTATTCGAGGATTAGCCATAATTTAATGCCAAACTTATATCTACCGACTTGAACTTATTTCTCAGCCGTCTGAATACTTGATTGGTTTCTACCCCTAATCTAGGTCATAGGCAAATGGAACTAATAATTATAGGTGTATACATGATAATGTACAGAAGAATAGTAGATCGAAAACAAAGAGTATTTTTTAATAAAGATAATAAAGATGCAATGCAATAAAGATAGCCTAGAGAGACTTGATTGAAATAGTCAGTAATACCTAATACCTTTTTTTTCATTCAGGACAAAAACAACTGATCGTAAGAAATTCGAAATATATAGGAAAACACACCCTGGACCTGATTCTGAGAATTCGTTCAAATTTTGGTTGGGGAACGGAAAGAGGGATAGGAGAGACTTTAGATGGAGGGTTTAAAAGGGTAAGCAATTGGTAGGTAAGTCGGGAAAAGGGGAGTTTAAGGGTGGGAACAATGGACGGGCGGGAGATCAAGTCACGGAAGGGGGTCATAATGTAAACTTAACCACTTGACGTGGCATTTGCGACGATTGGAACCATCTAGTGAACACTAATGGAACTTTTATAGAAAAAAAGGACACAATCTAATCAACTGATGAATGCGTAAACAAGAAACTTAAAGTATTGAAAAGAAATACACCGTTTCTTTAATCTTTATGTAAAGAAGTATTGAGCACTCTTAATTAATTGTGCAGAGAAACACAAGAAGAACAAAGGACACATATATTTAAAGTTTTTTTTAAAACAAGATTGGTGTAGAAGCGCCATGAAACTCTGAGTTTGAAATAAGAATTTGGTAAACTCTTTTATAAAATTATTCTATTAACTTATCGAGAACTCAACGAGGAGAAGAAAATATTCGTCAATGCAGCTGAACCAAATTCGAAGCCGGGAAAGAAGGCCGACTACTATAATCGGATTAATTTTCGCGAGATTAAATTTCGCGATTTCGCAAATTTTTCCCATTTTCGCGAAATTAAAACTCGTGAACACGCGTGAGATTCCTGATTCGCGAAATTAAATCCACCACAAAACTTTTAAAATTGTATTTTTGGCGGAGAAACTAGTTCCAAGTCTCCATTTATAGCAAAAAATGGCTATTTTCAGCTGTTTTCTGGCTTATTCGCGAAATTAAATCCACGCGAAATATTTCAAAACTCTGACTCGCGAAATTAAATCCAGAAAATTTCGCAATTTTTTTAGCTCGCGAAATTTAATCCGGTTAAAGTAGATAAGAGCGGAAGAAGTATCGTTGTTAGGGCGGGTTACATCATGACTTGCCCGATCGAACTAAATGAACAGTTCAAACAGTTGACAAAGAATCGTATTCATAAAGTCGACTTGTATAGAATATTTATTGATTTTTTAGAGCTTTTTATCAATTGTTTTACGTTTGACCGCCGTACTCACATACCGTATTACTTTGAAGAAACACCTCCATTCTTTTAAACACCCCCTGATGGGACGGGTGTTTTTATGTGATTCCAATGAAGAAAATTCAAATCAGTTTTAATTTAAAAAATTTCATAATATATACTTCTTTCAAATACGGGGCCGTCCACATAGTACGTACGCAATAAGGGGGGGGGGAGGGGGAGTCTTCTCAAAAGCGTATGCTTGCGTACGGGGGGAGGGGAGGGGTCAAAGGAAAGTGTACGTACGCAGAGAAAAAATTTTCATAGCCCTTTTTTTGTCGATTTTTACGTTTCTTGTACGCATCAAGGAAAAGAAAAAGTTTCTTAATAAATTGAGTTTCATTGAGTTTCATGTATGAAATAAAGGTCTGAACCAAACGATTGAGCACTCTCGGCAGACTGGCAGATAGAAGAAAACATTTTTATTTTTAATTAATTTTTGCGATTTTGACACCTTGTGTGGATTAACGTTGGGAGAAGTTTTAAAAAACCTGGTCCAGAATGAGATAGGGTACATGTTATGAAGATTCTGATATTACAACTAAAAGAATTCCATTTTTTTCCTCAAAATTCTCTTTCCCATAGACATATGTCATATCGAAAACCACTCTTCGTTGATGAAAAGAAAGGGAGGTGTGGACCATCGCCTAAACGGGGGCTTTATGTATGGAGCACTCTAGAGAAAAAGCTTATTTTATTATTTATTTATTTATTTATTTATTTATTTTATTTATTTGTTTTATTTATTTATTTATTTATTTATTTATTTATTTATTTATTTATTTATTTATTTATTGCGGAACGACCGTTTTGAGGGCGCGAAGCGCCCGAAAGGGAGTGTAGCATCCTTTCTCTAGATCTGGGCGTGTGGCGTAAAAAATTTGTATATGCACGAAATCGTAGGGTGACATATCGACTTTGCTTCGTGTTGGATGGGATCAATTTTCTGTAGCACTATTAAAAGTATCTGTTTTGTAAAAATATTTATTGCAATAGAATATGATTGATATCAAAAGTATTATAAAGTAAGACTTTTGATTAAAATTGCAACTTTTGTACAATTAATAGTAAGAGTGTCAAAGCTTTATCTTCATTGCTTTTTTTTTCCCGCCTGTTCTAAATTTCGGTCCTAGGTCTTTTTCTGTGTTGCAACCATGGTTACAACGTCACAATTACCCCTTTTTTTAAATTGACATTTCAACTGGTAATGCTGTTTGGAAATACACTTTACTCTACAAGTGTATATCTTTGGTGTTGAATATTTTTTTGAGTAACAATCAATGTATGGATTTGAGTAACAATCAATGTATGGATTTGAGTAAATAGAAAATTTTGTTGTTTTTTTCCTGTTCTATTGTTTTAAAAAAGGTTTATAATGTTCAATCCATCGATAAACATTGATAAGATTGGAAAATTGTTGAAGAATACTGAGAAAGTTTGTGGTGGTACTAACAATTTCAGACGGGTAGAGATACCAAATTCATGGTCTCAATACAGTACTGTACCTGTCATATTAGAAACTGCACGTAGAAATGGGTTGAATGTTTTCTGTGTAAGTGAAACACCTGGTGACGGTAATTGTTTTTATTGGGCAATAATTGAGCAGCTTCGTGATCGTCCAAATCTTAGTGGGGATATTTCAGCTTTGCGGTTACGATATCCTAATCATCATATATTGAGAAGGGCTGTTGTTGAATTTGTAAGGTCTGAAAGCCTTTTAACAGAGGAAGAGTCACCATACATATTTCGGTACAAGACTTTTTTCGAAAGTGGAGCTGTAAGACTTGATAGAGCAAGAGGTTTCAGCTGGAATCAATTGTTAAATCAACAACTATGTGATACTGTTTACACTACAGAGATTTTCGTCAAAGCTACTGCTGTTTTACTTGGAAAAGATATTTGTGTTAGTTCTGAGCGATGCCGTCATGGGGATCCCTTAAACAGAGTAATGTGTTCATGGGATAGTGAGGCCCAGTTTGATGCACATGAACCAGTAGGCAATTTTTTTTGATAGCAAATGTCAATGGAAACCATTTTCAATCACTACTACCTGGTACTGCGGGACTCTTAAGTAATGTACACAACCACGGTTATGTTTTATTGCCTGGGATTGAAACAGACATTGATTTTTCCATTTCATCAAATATCTCAAAAAGGAAAACTCAAATTGCTTTTGAGTATGATGATTTAGAGAGGGATCAAGCAAAACGTATTAAATCATCTTTTATCTCTGATAAATTAAACCCTATTGAATTCGATCTGAGGGAAAGATGTTTGAATGCCGGGATAGAATATACTGGTGCTGGTGAGCATGAATCTGTGTCTGAAATGGAAAAACGGAGACAGAAGTTGAGCAAATCAATTACTAGCAAAGAGAAAAGTGTGTCTGCAGAAAAAAAACTTTTAAGAACTTGTGTGTTGAAAAAGGTGTAAACTACATCACGCCACCCCTTATTGAATCTGAAAGGGAAAGGCAAAATAGGAGAAAAAGAATGCGTTTTCTTTTGAAACATGCAAGCAAGGAAAATAGTGCCAATAGTCAGGTAGAATTAGCCTGAGACCTGGACAAAATTGCCATCAAGCTGAAAATTAGCACAGATGTTCTTTAGGGTATACTGATTTACCAAAAAAAAAGCCCCATCAATCCAGACATAATTCAAAAATAATTGGACAGTAGGGTTTTTTCTGATACTCCTAACTCTTTCTGTGTTTATTTTCATGACTTCTTGTAAGCAAATTTTTTGTTCGTCTTGAAATTATCTTTCTTTTGATATATAATACTTGTATATTTGAACAACTTTTTTTCGGACATATTTTCCGGACATGTCCGGTTTTAAACTGTCCGAAAAAGTGGTTTCCCCTGTCCGGATTGATGGGGCTTTTTTTTTGGTATCTCAGTATACCCTAAAGAACATCTGTGCCAATTTTCAGCTCCGGGTTGTGGTGAAATTTCAACTAATTCTACCTGACTACAATGTCAATACTAAAAAGGCAAAATCTAAAAATGTAGAAAATTTTAATACTAAAAAGGCAAAATCTAAAAATTTAGAAAATGTAGAAAATGGCACATCTCAACCTCTACCACAAGCTAACAATATATCAGATGCTAATACATTAGTTTCAAATGAGAATTCTACAACAAGCCTACATTCTAATCCACGTGTTATTGAAGCAGCAAACATTTTTGAAGAAGGTGAATTGAAACACGAGATTAAAAAATGCAAAATTTGTAATGAAGTGAGGACTGTTTTCCACCAAGCTCCTCAAGTACAGCCTATTTTGAATAAAAATGATTTGTTTCCACCTTTTTCATGGTCAGTAAGGGAAGACGGTAAGTGCAACAGGTGCTATCAAGAGGAAAAAAGTAACCGCAAGAGGAAAAACCCTAGTGCCGCTCCTAAGTTTTCAGGTATTTTCACAAATAATGACATTGAAGGTAATAGAGTCCCTCATAACAATATGCACTTTGAAAATATACCCCCTTATTTACAAAAGTTGACTCTTCTTGAAACTGCTATGATTTCAAAGATTAATACCATAACGAATATAACCATACTAAAATATGGAATGCTAAGAGGCAAAGGGCATAGCATAGCTGTCCCAAATGACATGAAGATAGCAAAAACTCTACCAAATCTCCCTCAAGAAGTAGGCATTATATTGCTAAGAAAGAAAGGTGCGAATGGTGAAGTCTTAAAAGAATACACCGTTAGGCGCGATTTTGTTGAAAAGGCATTGACAGGCCTTGTCTTTGGTTGGCCTAATGGGGTTATAGAAAATGCTTTACCAAATTAAAAAATATACTCTAATATTATATCATTATTAAATGTTGACTCGATTCAAAACTCCACACTAGAGATTTATGGTCTAATAAATACCCCATTCTTCGGAGACCCCACGCTGTGGAGATCGCCACCCCTTTTGAATTGGACATGATACCCGATACATCGGAGACCCCACGCTGTGGAGATTAACATTCATTATGAATTGGACATGATACCCGATACATGGGAGACCCCACGCTGTGGAGATTAACATCCTTCTTGAATGCGTACTTGAGACCCAATTTATTGGAAATTGACAACTCTCTTAAATGTGAACATGGTACCCGACTCAACGGAGACCCCACGCTGTGGAGATTAACATTCCCCTATTGAAATTTGTAAACAAAATGGTTAAAGCAAAGAAATATATTTCTTTGGTTAAAGTCGTACTAAAGTTTATATTCTTGATTGTTTTTAAAAGATGATAATCCCTCGTAAGGGTTGGTAAATGATGATAGTTGGTTAATGATGGTGATATCACATGACCTTCTGAAACCATAACCCTTACTTGATTGATTCAGCTTAAATGTTATTTAAGTTTCTGTGGTCAATTTATTCGTTTTTGATTCTTTTAAATTGCTTTAACCGTTTTATCTTTTGTTTTAGTAATAGTATTAATAAAACCAAAAGAAAAATGGCTGGTTTTTTTACCAAAAAAATACGTCTGATGGATGCGAGCACCCAGACGGAGAACGTATACGGTCTTCAGCCCCTGGAGGCAAAGATCGACCAGCTTCAGTCCAAAATAAGCTCCTTAACGAAAAAATGTAAGCTACACATTTTCCAGGTTGTCTTTTAATAACGGGCAAAGATCATTAATTCCTAAAAGTCTGCCATGATGGATGGATCTATTGACTTGGGAATTGGTTATCTTTTTAAGATCAAAGCCTTATATTGGAAAAAGAAGGATTTTATTATGACTTTGGAGCAATTAATATCATTTCGTCTTTCAGTAACAACTGTCGTCATCAAGATCGACGATCAAACGGACACGCTAGAGGCAATAGAAAGGCAGCAGCGGAAAAAAATTAATGGTGAGCTCTTTTTGTTGCATATACCTCCTCTTTAAGCATTCTTAAAACCAGTACTGGTCTGGTTTTGGTTTTCAAGATACCTTAAGAAGGTTAAACCCGCATTTAGGGGCCATTTACCTCTCGGTAACTAATACACGTCTCCTATTATAACTCATCCCCTGCTATCACTTTATGAAAATATATTCCGAAAGCTGATAATACTGGAGGTACCGCTTCACTCCATAATAGCTTCTATAAGAGTTATAAGAGTATCAAGGTGAAATTCGGCCAAACTGTAAGAACACCTTAAGAATACCTCCAGGGGATGGATGAGTTTCACAGATTTTGATTAAACTGCAACAAATAACAACTATGTTAATTTTTTCGTTTCTCTTTTATAGAGGATGGGTACGCACGCCGTCACCACCCATATCACCGACATGAACGCTAATTATTTATTGATTTATTTATTTATTTATGATTATGGATTAGGTATGTATTTATTTGATTTAGTTATTATTTATTTGATTAGGGAGGTATTTATTATTTATGGATTATATTATATATTATTATTATTTATTATTTATTTATTTATTTATTTATTTTATTATTATGTATTTTATTTCATTTTTATGCATTATTTATTCATTTATTCATTCATTCATTTCATTATTTCATTTATTTATTTATTTATTTATTTATTTATTTATTCATTCATTTATTCATTCATTCATTCATTTATTTATTTACAGTTCGACTTTACCATCACCAACGACGAAATTTTCGGATTAAAAATGCCATCACATCCAGAGAACGAATACGACACAATCAATCAAAAACCAAACATCGCAACCACTACCAGCAAGACCATTACCACGTCAACACGGAAAACTCTACCACATCCACCTAATATTCCAAGATTCATTAAACGTTATGCAAACGCTGCCACATCTTCGTCACCCCTACACACCTACTTTAAACCAAACCACCATCGCTGAATTTCCAAATTTCTATTAGACTCTCTAAAATTATGGAGCCGTTAATCCAAAGAGAAATCAATGCCTTTGCAGCTAATATAATTTTTGAAAAAACATTGTTCCTAGACCTATAGAGGTATCGTTATTAGGGCGAATTACATCATGAGTTGTGCGGTCGAAGTAGTAAAAAGTTGACAAAGAATCGTATTGACAAAGACGACTTGTATAGGTTTGCAGTCTAAAATTGAATAGTTCTTTATCTTTTATTGCTTTTTATCAATTGTTTTAAATAAACACCTATTCTTTTAAAACACCCCCTGGTGAGAGGGATGTTTTTATGTGATTCCAATGAAGAAAATTGCAACTTATTGCAATCAGAACAGTCTTAATTGAAGAATTTCGCCCTTCCTAATAAATAAGCCACCAAGATAGAAATTGGGATTAAAAATAAGTTTAAATTTATGTTGATACCACAATACAAATGGACTGAAATTGTCGCAAAATGTCGATATCGAAATAAACATTTACTTATGAACTTCGGCGTCATCTGAAAAAGTGACGTCAGAATTTCAAACGAAAAAGCCATCGTATTTTTAAAACGATTTTCATTTAGATGATGATTGTCGTCCATACGGGCGGCGTGAAACTTAAAGTTCTAAATAATAAATCAAAGTTTCTTTTTCTTTTAATTTGAACAAGCTCTGATATCATCGAGCACTCTCGGCAGATAGAAGAAAACAGACTAGTAGTATGCTTTTGACTTTGAATTGAAGTCAGAAAAATTTTTGAAGACATTAAATTGTAGATTTTTAAAGATTTTTCGTTTATTTCACTGAAGATTGCCATCCTGGATGTCATGAAACTTTGAGTATGAAATTAACTTAAATCGTTTTCTTTACTCAAACTAGTAGTATTTTATATTGAAATTGGGATTAAAAGGTTGTAAATTTATGTTAATACCATAATATACTTAACAATTGTACTTTTGAAAAAGCTTTCCAAAAGAGAACATATTAAATACGAATTAGTTTATTGTTTAGCTTTTGCTTTAGTCCCATGTAAATTGCACGAACAAAACCAAGTAAGCAAAACACTGGCCGTGCGACAAGCAATTAGAACTTATTTTCCATTTTGACACACGCTACGTATTATTATAAGAACTAAAACATTAAAAAGATAAGGCAAATTTATAATCTTAAGCCGAAAAACAGCATTACCGTACAAGGGACTAACATCTATTTACTATACAATAAATTACTTTTTATATTCCTTTCAGCTAAAAAAAATGAAAACTAGCAACAATAAATTCATTTGCACTGGCGTGTCAAACACTGATGACCAAGAAATGAGAAACGCAGCACCAAATCCACAATATAATGAATTGGTCCAAGAAGTCGACCGACTGAATATCCTACTTTCACAAAACAAGATAAATAAAGAAGATGTTAGTTAGGGACTTGTAGAGTAGTTTAAGGCGGTACTCGCCTCACAATATTAAAAAAATCGAAGATGATAAAAGGATTGTGTGACAATAAGCAAGATATTATTGACTAACAGTATCATTGAAATGCTGTACTCGCTTCACAACATAAAAAAAAAAACGAAGGTGATGTCGAGAATTGGCTGTGAACAGACGTCAACACAATTAAGATCAACAGTGAAACAAATTTTGGATTTGGCCGGGTGCTCAGAATTTGTTGATGGGAATATTTTGCCAGGAGAGAAGTGGGTGAGACTTGAAGAGATGGAATAGAATCTCTTTTGATTTCATTTTTAGTTGCAGAAGAAATAAGTCGCGCTCCATCAATCACCGTTCGAACAGCACCATCAACTCCCGAAAGAAAGAACAAGAGGCATTTGTATCATCCTAAAGTAGTGTTGAACAAAGAATTAAAATTTAATTTTTTGAGACTTAAAAAGATGGAATAGAATCTTTTTTGATTTCATTTTTAGTTGCAGAAGAAATAAGCCGCGCTCCATCAATCACCTTTCGAACAGCACCAACTTCAAAGGTAGACACGCTGACATCAAGTTAACCAAAACCAGAAAACAAAGAAAGTATTGAAGTATTTTTGCTTAGGCAAACCCCTTTTACAGAAGAGTAAGCTTTATAATTCACCTTAGGTTAAGATGTCAGATGAAAAGCTCAACTATTCGGAAGAAGCTCTATTAGAAGCTTTGGAAAAGATAAAGTCAATTAAGAACTATCATTAGGAAAAGCTTCCGCGGTTAAAAGTGTTTTTAACTTTTTAATAAGGAACTAATGAAACATTATGCAGTTAAAAGTTATCATTTCAAAATGGGTCGATATTTTCACAAAAAAATATATTTTTATTTAATTTTACATTGGGAGGAGCTAAAATAATCCGGTCCAGTTAGGGTACATGTTATGAGGATTCTGATATTTTAGGCGCCTTTCAAGTCCCCAGAACCTTATACCTAAATGAACACTCGAGTATTTGTCACTTCCTAACATCTTTCCATGAGAAACCGAGATGCAACCTTCTCTTGCTGAACACAATTTGGACAATAACAACCATACATATCTCTCTTAGAATGGACTATCGAACCTACCATCATTCCCAACTAATGAGGTCATATCTTCATTTTACGATCCAACACAACCCTCGATCTGACTTAACCAACATAATCAATGGCAACGCATTCTTCCCAATGTGTGACTGGCCCAGAGACATCCTTACTTCTTTCAATGAATCCCCCCCTGTCAGATCAATCAACGTTTAAAATCCTCACCTTTTTCTATGGCAATGGCGGAACTAATAATACCATATATATACAGCACACACTTTGGCTCGAACATTGAAATCAAGAAAAGGTTTGATCAAATGAATTGGATCACCAACAACTTCAATAACAAATCCCACCACTGGTATTACTACGATATCTTCCAAAAAATACCTGAAACTCAATGGAACACCAAATCAAACCGACAATATGTAACATATATAAGAAAGAATAATCTATATAAGAATAAACTTCACACATGACACCTACGTTGTAAAAGCATGATGTTTTAATATAGTTTAAAAGCAATATACCATTACAGTACAAGATACACCTTGTTTTTGTTGTTTTTATTGCTATATCCACCTTATTTAGGTGAAGGTGAGAATGAATTTAGAAATCTGATAAAATTTTTTTTACCTCAATCTAATCCAACCCATATCTTCTGAATGTGCTTTCTCTCGTAGCTCCCTCTACAAAACTAATGGTTTCATGTTAAATCCTCTGTAACAAGGTCCTGAGATTGTTACCCACTACCACATTATATATTCTTTTCACTCTTCTCACACCACCACTTAAATCCTTACTCTAAACGGGAATACAACTAACATCACATCAAATTTTCCTCCTATCGAATGAGTTCCGCATATCGCCTCCAAAACGTAATATTGTAACTCCAATCACACCACTCATCTAAATGATATCTATGTCATAATTCCTCAACCTTAAAAGTCAACAACAAGCACCTCCCACTAACAACGAAGATTCACACACACTCACACTTCTTTCTCTATCCCCAGATGCGTTCTTCACGATGTCCATCTATAAAACAAATCCAGGAGAAGGCAACAACACCACCATGCCAACGCCTACTCAAACGGAGAACCGCCATACCACACAATTATCAAAACCAACCAACAAACTCAACACAGCAACTCTCAACCACCACTCAACAACAAACACGCAAAATACAAAAGTTCAAAACACACACAATCGCAAATCACAAAAACTCCAAAGAATGACAAAATCCTAACCCCCATGTACCAGCAAACACCAGAAATACATACCATGGCAGTTTCAAATCAACCAACAACCAATACTAAATCAACCACATACACACCACAATCTACCTCAAAAAAAATCCGAGCCACTCCCTCACCTTTTTACAATACACTGAAAAAACGCAATGACTCGCTAAAATATATCAACGAAGAAATACAACGGAAAGTAAACAAAACAGCATATAACATTTTGCTACATGAACATTTAAAAAATTCTAATTTTTATGGAATTTATTAGATTTTGTTTTTCTAAATTCTATATTCCCTATACTATTATCAGCAACACTATTTCACAAACGAACCACAACACAACCAAACTTTTTTTTCCTCTTTTTTGGGACTCTTCTTATGTTTGGACTACAGGTACTCCATAGCTGCCAAACCACCATAAATTTCAAATCTTCAATCTCTCACATCTCGTCGAATACAATTTCCACGTCTAATACACTCAAACACTATTATCTAACTCTCTCTCAACTACTCCCTCCTTGATCAATTCAGAATTAAAGGATATCTCTATGCTGAAACTAAGTCTTTTAAAATACCGAGTACCAACACAAACGTCCAGTTACCATAAATTTCTACTCATTTCTCATTCTCATTCAAGATGTACAACCACAACAATGGCAGAGAATACAGATCACCCTCTCTCCATGACTTACTAAAAAGATCAACAATATGGAAACAACCAAACATCCCGGAGATTAAACGGCGAAAACTAGTGATCAAAGAACACACTGACAACTACAACAGACACCTAATCCACAACCTATCTAACCACAACCTTACCACAGAAGAACACCTCCTTATATGCAAAGGCCTAAACTACTCTCCCGACATTCCCCGATTCAAATTCGAATCAAGCCCAACAAAAGTATACAACAATCTCCGCAGACATGTCGACATCAAAACACACTATGCAGACACCCAAGAGAACCAGAACCATAACCAACAAAACGACAATCCCCAGGACAACCCCAACCAACTTGCAAAACTACCCAAAAAAAGAAAATCTGACTGGACCCAAACCCTCCTCAAAGAACGACACGATTAACCAATTCTTCCACCACCTCCACAACTCCGAACTTCAACCCAGACCACTCGAGCCCAGACAACACCAACACATTATGACACCCTATAACTCGCTTCTCAACAACCCCACAATCATTATAAAAAAAGCTGACAAAGGAGGAGGCCTCGTCATACTAAACAAAACGGACTACATTGACAAGAAAAACACGGAACACCTCAACGACTCAGCCACCTACCTTGAATTAGACGAAGATCCCACCCAACGAATCACATATGACGTTCGTACCACAAACCAATACCTGCTCCACAAACACTACATTGATGACGCAACTGCAAAATTCTTCCATCCAAGGACTCCTATCTTCTACGGTCTCCCCAAAACCCTTTTCGCCCTATCATATCAGGATTTGACAGCCCTATAGACAATTTGTCACGTTACCTTACCCACTATCTCCAACCGCTAGTAGAAACCTTACCATCATACCTTAAAGACACAAAGCATTTCCTGCAAATTTTGGACAGCTGGACAAAACCACTCGACGACATCACAATGATAACCGCCGACATAACTTCCCTATACACCAATATACCACATAACGAAGGACTAGACACTACAACAGAATACTAAACTGATCACCGAAGACTACTACCAGACCACGCTCCAAACAAAATAAAATATATCTTATATCCCAGAAACAACCTACTGCTGATTATGTTTACAGGAGAAATTTGAGATTGCTACCTATCCGGGTCGGAACTTATTAAACAAGCGAACTGAAATCATCGCCAAATGCCGTCACAGACGGAAATTTCTTCTCGAGACTTTCGAATAATGGGGGGGGGGATAAGAACCAACATTAACAAAAAGATCTATCTAGACTGTAATAAAATATTGAATTATTCGAATTTAATTAATTAGCGGGGGGGGCTTAATAACAGCGGGGATGGATTTTTTTCTCTTAACAATTAGCAGGGGGCGTATATTCGGGAGACAAGAGTAGACATAAGGCATACCGAAAACCACTCTTGGCGATAGGGTAACGGAAAAAGGGCCTGAGAAGGAAGGGAGGTGTGGACCATCGCCTAGTATCACTACTCATCCTTGCAAACTATCTCAGTAGTCGACATCAGTATGTGCAGTAAAGTATAGTCTAACATTTATAGCATATATCAATCAATCAATCAATCAATCAATCAATCAATCAATCAATCAATCAATCAATCAATCAATCAATCAATCAATCAATCAATCAATCAATCAATCAATCAATCAATCAATTTTTAATTGATGTGAGTAAAAGCACGCTCAGTCGATTTTATGCAGGTTTTTATTGCCGAGCTAGCAGCTTTTCAGCTTTACCTTACTATAATTTCAACCCATAGTACTTTTTCATCATACTAGCGTAGCACTTTGTTTTTATCTGTTCTAACTGAGTTGACACATAAATATTAGGATGTTGTCGATGAATTGGCTATACGAGAAGCTGACTTTGAAAAACAACTAAAAGCAGTTAAGGAAGAAGTAGCTGCTGATTATAAAAACAAGCTACAGAAGGCAAGAAAAAAACCTTAAAAAGGCTAAAAAGCAGATTAGCAAGCTGGAAAGGCCTTGGAGAATGGACAGAGAGAAGAATATGAGGAGAGAAATGTGAAGGAAAGGGAAGAGCTACAAGAAGCTCATGCCAAGATCACCATGCTAATAAAAGCTACCAAAGGAAAGAAAAAACCTTAAAAAGGCTAAGGAGCAAATTAGCAAGTTGGAGAAGGCCTTAGAGAGTTTCTATTTCCATGCACTCACTCGCAAAAAGCTTACAAAGAGTACCAACGCCAGTAGAAAAATTTAATTCATCTGCAAATAACTCAATCTAATCGTTTTTATTCAGTCGTTTTTATACATTTTTCTTCGATATCGCTATTCGCTGCTGTTGCTGCACACTCGTCAACTGTTTATTATTCGACAATCGTCTGTCAACGTGAGGACATTTCTCTCTACTGTTATTTGAGTACAACTAGTGGTAAAATTTGTTTTGATTTGATCGACATTCGTTTTTATACAACTCTTTTGATATATTTCTGTTTGATTTAAACATTATTACGTAAAACCGTTGCTACCGCTGCTTTTCGTTTATCGCATCTCCTACCAACTGGTCATTATCCGACAATCGCCTGTCAACGTAAGAGCATTTTCTCTACTAGTACTATTATTTATTTATTTATTTATTTATTTATTTGTTTAATTATTTATTCACCGCCCTTTTGTTCAGATGGTTGGCAGAGGTGGTAGAGATGAAAGTTCGTTGTTTGAAAGTATTTCAATGCTCCATAAAAGTTTGGCAGCGCATTCATCTTCTGATACAGTTGAGTAGAGGCCCGGAAAACCCGAGTTACAGAAACTCGAGTTACGACTAATGTGACGTCATAAGTATCAAATTATGACGTCATTTATGATTTTGTGAATCGAGAAAGTTACCGGTCATTACTATTATTATTATTGTATTATTAAAATTCACTTTATTTTGTTTGTATTTGATTGTGACTGACATTTTTGCTTCTTGTTTTTGTTCTACATGTTTATTCGTTATTTCTCTTTTAAGTTATAAAATTAAAAAAAAAATGAGTGCTAATAAACGTGCGCCTTATTCACCAAGACCAAATAGGTCTTCCAAAAAATTCAAACTGTCTTCCATTTGTGAAACAAACGCTACCCCATCTACGACTACCCCCACAACTTCCACCGCCACTGTTACCTCAACTACGACTGCCCCCACCGCCACTGTGCCTTGGTACTATACCTCTCCAAATCAGGTGGAAGTCGTGGTGAACACACGTTCCGGTCATCCATGCAGATATACGGTGCTATCTCCAAAAATTAACCGAAGTACAAGAAAAAAAGATTAAAAAAGATATAGCACATCTATTGGTTGACCAAGGTAAATACTTTTGCCCGTTAAAGTACCTCAACTACGACTGCCCTCACCGTTGCCACCGCCACTGTTACCTCAACTACGACTGCCCTCACCGCCACTGTGCCTTGGTACTATACCTCTCCAAATCAGGTGGAAGTCGTGGTGAACACACGTTCCGGTCATCAATGCAGATATACGGTGCTATCTCCAAAAAATTAACCGAAGTACAAGAAAAAAAGATTAAAAAAGATATAGCACATCTATTGGTTGACCAAGGTAAATACTTTTGCCCGTTAAAGTACCTCAACCTGCCTCAACTACGACTGCCCTCACCGCTGCCACCGCCACTGTTACCTCAACTACGACTGCCCTTACCGCCACTGTGCCTTGGTACTATACCTCTCCAAATCAGGTGGAAGTCGTGGTGAACACACGTTCCGGTCATCAATGCAGATATACGGTGCTATCTCCAAAAAATTAACCGAAGTACAAGAAAAAAAGATTAAAAAAGATATAGCACATCTATTGGTTGACCAAGGTAAATACTTTTGCCCGTTAAAGTACCTCAACTACGACTGCCCTCACCGCTTCCACCGCCACTGTTACCTCAACAACGACTGCCCTCACCGCTGCCACCGCCACTACATCCACCAACACTGCCACGGAGGACATGAATTTGCATTACTCGATGAATTACATGATGAACATTCTGTAAGTATCATATTATGTTATAACTCAATTTTTCCCATTACTTTATATTATAATTTTGAAAAATAAATGCATAAAATATCATTTTTTTCAAAAGGTCAATCAAGGGTTTTGGAAGCAGCTTAATACGAAATTATGTCTAATCGTATATCTGATGAAGTGTTGTATATTTGATTTGCGAAGTTCATTTGTAAGTATCTTTTATACTTTAATTGTTCTTTCTTATTTTTTTACTTATTTATCTTGGTTTCTTTTCCTTGTATTATTATTTATTTAGCATTAAAACATCTTTTAGGTTGGAAGCCGGCAACAATGAGCACCTTGGCCTGTGTGATACCCCCGTCTTTGAGCGGCTAATACAGAGAAACGTCTCTGGGGGGACCGGTGGCCATTTAGAAATGTTCTTCTCTCAGCCTCCATCACTCTGTTTAAAAAAAGTGTTTACAATCGGGCCTTTCCCTTAACACGGGAATACTGAAGTTGAGCCCAGTGCTTTAGCACGTTACAGTTATTATTATTGTATTACTGTATTAAAATTCACTTTATTTTGTTTTTCAGCAAAAAAAACTTACAAAAATGAAAGTTGAAAAAAGATTCAATAAATTCCATTGTGAACGAAACTCAAAAGCTGTCATAATTTGCTCTACATTTTTATCATATTATCATTCATAAGCAGGGGAACGAGATTGCCATGCGTTTCTAAAACGTTAATTCATCTTTAATTTCAAATGCAACTTCTTTTTTCCTTTTTTGTAAGAACCGATTTTAAATGATTACGAATTAATACTTTAGTCTTCCAAAATAAAGAATACATAAATAACAAGGAAGTTTCGTTAACCTCCATAGGAAGTATTGTTGGTCAACGAAAATCCAAAACCAAATAATTTTCCTCTTAACAAAATTTATATTTTAAGAACTGACACGCGAAGCCTTCAATTTATATAGGATCACTCACCCAGGACCTGTATCGAAGCGTACGAAAAGTGGAAGAGTCTCGGTGGAGAAGATGCCCCATGGTTTGTTTGGCATGTGGGGAAGCGGGACAGGGGTGGTAGAGTAAGAGGAAGAGGGGGTAGAGCGAGAGGACGGGGAGGCAGAGGGGTCAGTGTTCATATTATTATTATTATTATTCACAAGCAAGGGAACGTCATACATTTCTAAAACGATAATTCAACTTCAATTTTAAATACAACTTGTGCATTACAATTTTGTAAAAACCGATTTTAAATGATTACGAATTCTAACACTTTAGCCTAAATTAATATATGTACATAAATAACAAGGAGGTTTCGTTAACCTTCATAGGAATATCGAAAATTTCTTAACAAAATTTATACACGCTTTTTTTTTTATAAGAATACACTTTATAAGAATGTCCATGATGAAAATGGCCAAAAAACAAAGAATATGCTAAGAATATCACCATCATGGAATTTTACTACTGAAGCTAAGAATGAAATTTTAAGAGCATTTTCAATTATAAATTATCAATTATCCCCAACTTAGGCTCACTCCTTTTACAAAAGTGCCGTTTTATGCTTGAGACGTATGTACTAAATGTTAAATATAGTATGAATTAGGATCCCAACCTAAGAATGTGCTATAAGAATATTTTAGGATGATTTTCCCAAAAAAGTTAAGAATATTCATGATGAAATGGATTTATACCATTCTTATAAAAAAAAAAGCGTGTACTTCAGGAAATAGCACGCGAAGTCTTCGGTGTTCCTTTAGTAGTATGAAGCAACATTAGTATGCTTTAATCGTTAAGTTTTAATTTATTTTATCTACAAATTTGTTTTTGGTTTGTCCACTATTTAGTTGGAAACATTAAATTAAGAAAATACATGAATTACATCAATTGTTTTGAAGCCAAATATTTGGCCAAAAGACGAGACTAGCGCCAGAAGGAGAAATTTTGGTACATCCATTAGTAGAAGTATCTTTAGTGAAATGGCGGTACACCCCTGGTGAGGTTCAGGTGCACTCTATGGTAGATGGCCGTCTCCCGCAAGAAGAAAAATCAATCATCAGCAAGAAACTCCCGAAGATGGCCGGGCCTCATCTCTCATCAGCGTGGAATATGGTAGGGCTGGAGAACCAGGAGAACACAATATTATTTGAATTTTCTACGTCTCTAAAAGATTGAACCGCAAACACCGAAAAAAAACCTTTTCACTACATCACAGCTCATTCTTTACAGTTTATACTATTGTAAGTTTTAGTATTACTTTGTTTTCTATCTTAAAGGTTTTCTATGGGAAAAAAAGGAGCTTATTTTAAGCAGTGTCTTGATGCTGACATCAGCTGCAATTTTGTTATATTTTCAAACCACGGTTTTTTGTGGTTTTGGAGGACGGTAAAAGTAATAAAAACAAAACGAAAGCACCCGTTTCGCTCTTAAATAAGACTTTCTTTCCCAAAAAACGAAACAACAATGGCGTTTTCATTGTTCAATATGATTAAGGTAAGGCGGAACATTTTTTATTACTGGTAACAATTCAGATTTAGGCTCAGTGGTATTGATTGCTGCACAGGCGACTGAGGCTCAATTCCCACTTGCAGCGGTTCACTTGGCAAGTGAATGAAAGAACCTTCGCCCAAGTTAATCAATGCCATGGAAGGGGAATTTGGCCTCATGATTGGCTCCACACTTCTCAATCAATAACAACTATATACACTTATTCCAATCTTGTGATTTTGTTTATCACAAAAAACAAACGAGAGAACAACTTCTAACGGTGGATCTCTTGGCTCGTGCATCGATGAAGAACGTTGCCAGTTGCGATAAGTAGTGTGAATTGCAGAATGAAGTGAATCGTCGAATCTTTGAACGCAAATTGCACTCTCTGGATATCCGGAGAGTACGTCTGTCTGAGCGTCGTGAAAAATCTAAATTCCTCTTTTGGAATTGATTGGGACTTCTATAGTTTTACGCTATAGTGTCTCGAAGTGCTTGAGGCATGTGGTCTTGATTTATCAAGCCGTGCAGTTGTCTTAAATTTCGTTTAAACAACTCGCGCTTGATACAATCCTAACCTTTAAGCAAGCCTGTCGTACTCTCACCAGTACAACCCACACTTTTGACCTCAGATCAGTCGAGACTACCCGCTGAATTTAAGCATATTAATAAGCGGAGGAAAAGAAACTAACAAGGATTCCCCTAGTAACGGCGAGTGAAGCGGGAAGAGCTCAAGCTTGAAATCTCTAATCTTTGCGGTCAGCGAATTGTAGTCTCGAGAAGTACTGTCACAGCGAAGTGGTCGCGGTAAAGTTGCTTGGAACGGCACGTCATAGAGGGTGAGAACCCCGTGTGTGCCGTGACCGCTCGCCCACGAGGTGCTTTCTCAGAGTCGGGTTGCTTGGGAATGCAGCCCAAAACGGGAGGTAGACTCCTTCTAAAGCTAAATATGGGCACGAGACCGATAGCGAACAAGTACCGTGAGGGAAAGATGAAAAGCACTTTGAAAAGAAAGTTAAGAGTACGTGAAACCGTTAGTAGGGAAGCGCATGGAATTAGCAACGGCAGCGAGAAATTCAGGTGTCGGGTGTGAGTTCGCTGCGGAGTGCAGATCCGAAGGACTGTCTTTGTGGTGTTTCCTGCTCTCATCATCGCACTTTTCTCGTTGCCGCGTCAACGACTGTTCGGACCGGCGGAAACGTCCTCGGAGAAGGTAGCTCTCTTCGGAGAGTGTTATAGCTTCGGGTGACCGCGTCGGGCTGGACAGAGGAGTCGCGACTCGTGCCTTCGGGCGGGCCTCTTTCGGGTGTCGTTCCTGCGAGTATGGTAGACTGCGTGCAGTGTACTTGAACTGTAGGGATTCCACTCGGGAGACAGGCACCAACGAGTCGAGGTCGTTGGCGGTCATATGGTTTTATGCGACCCGTCTTGAAACACGGACCAAGGAGTCTGACGCGTGTGCGAGTCTTAGGGTGACAGAAACCCTCCGGCGCAATGAAAGTGAAGGCGAGTTCGGCTCGTCGAGGTGAGATCCGTCCCACACCGGTTCGGCGCATCATCGTCCGACCGTTTCTACTCTTAGAAAGGTTTGAGAAAGAGCATACGTGTTGGGACCCGAAAGATGGTGAACTATGCTTGAGTAGGGCGAAGCCAGAGGAAACTCTGGTGGAGGCTCGTAGCGATTCTGACGTGCAAATCGATCGTCAAACTTGGGTATAGGGGCGAAAGACTAATCGAACCATCTAGTAGCTGGTTTTGCTATTTTTTCATTTATTATATTATACAAGAACCAAAAGTACAAAAGTAAATTTTAATTCTTTTTTTATTACCCACTGTAAATATCAGTACTTATATTTATGACATTATTTATTGGGATTGAAAGATATTAGTATACTCGATCTCTGTGGAAAATTTTAGCTTTCTATGACTAATACACAATTTTTCTTTTTTCATTGACAACATTTATTATATTATACAAGAACCAAAAGTACAAAAGCAAATTTTAATTCTTTTTTTATTACCCACTGTAAATATCAGTACTTATATTTATGACATTAAGGCTTTTTTTTCTTTGCATGAAGATTAAATAAAATGGTAAATCTCAACATTTTGCTAAAATGAAAAATTTTTTATTTTTTCATTCTCAGCCTCAGTTGTTTCTATAGAGTTTAGGAACACTTATTACATTATAACAAGAACCAAAAGTACGTTTTTGAAAATATGTTATTATTTTGGCCAAAATTTGTAGATAAATGAGTCGCGAGTTCCCAGTTGGGGAGTCATCGCGCCCTTTTATAATTGAATTTTATCTCTACGAACGAGTGTTTTATAATTGACACTCCTTCATAATGGGAGTAAGAAAGCAGTTTTCATTAATATCGCAAATTGAGAAAGTAACGGATTACTCAAATTTCAATGCGGAGAAATGCGTAAGTTTTATGTACTCTATTGTTAAATTTTGTATTTGTCCTGAGAACTAATCAGGGGGTATGAAGTACCAAAAACAATATGTTTTAGGCTAAAACTATTGACGCGAATCTAACACATATCCCCCGGAAAAGGATATACGGAAATCTAAAATCGCTAGCGAAAATCAAAACGCTGCAAAAAAGGCTTCAGACACGTCAGGCTATTATAATAAAGATTTACATATTCTATCGAATCGACGAATTAATCCGTGAGGATTGTGTGTTGAAGATGATTGATTCTTTAATCAAGGTTCGCAATTTTTTGGATGTGCCTTTCCTTGTATCTGTTCAAGGAAATTCGGCGTTGATCAAGTCTGAAGATCTGTCTTTATGTGAGATCAGCGTGGTAAATAAGGAAGAATTGATCGATTTGTTTTTGAGCAAATGCAAGTTGATCTTTCAGGATGAGTCTACAGGCTTTGAGATAAACTTCTTGTTCAATTGGATTCTTGATGACTCGATCTTCCATATACATTTTGGCTAGACTTTACAATTCCCCCCATCAAATTTCCTTATTCAAAAACCTCTGCTACTTTGCTACTTTGTTCTACTTTCATTTTTAAAATTACATTACAACGACATCACTTGTACAATTTTACCTTTTGACGTCACAAAAAAAGATACCCATGCATTGAAGTAACGTCAGAATTGAAGTCTAACGATTTTTTTTCATTTCCAAGAAGATTCTTCAGCAGTCAAGACGTATGAAAATTTTTTTGCAAAAAAAGGTAAGAAACCAACTTGTTTATTTTAAATTTACCGTTCTTTTTCCAATACATTTCAACTTCAGTTTCCAGTCCCCTCTGCTGGACTCTGCTGCGCGTCCCCTCTAGTGTAACTATAACTTTAGCGATCTTATTTTTCTTCCGGACCAATATAAAAAAAAACGCGGCAGCGCTTTCGTTTTTGCAACTTTAATTTTTCGCAGGAATATATTACGGCTTGGGCACGAAGTAAATAGCGATTCGGGCACGAAGTGAACAGCGATTTTGAAAAGAGTTTGGGCACGAAGTGAACAGTGTTTTGAAAAGGGTTTGGGCACGAAGTGAACAGTGTTTTGAAAAGGGTTTGGGCACGAAGTGAACAGTGTTTTGAAAAGGGATAGGGTACGAAGTGAACAGTGTTTTTGAAAAGGGTTTGGGCACAAAGTGAACAGTGAATTTTGAAAAATTTTGCTCCGCCATTAAATAACGAGTCTTTTTTTTTCCACACAGGTTTCGGATCTACCGTCTTAATTAAAATATCGTACCCCGTACAAGTCGTTAATTGTTGGTTCAGCCAAATTTTCTAAAAAAGGTAAGAAAACTTTAAATTTTCGTCAAAAGTAAATCACGCTTTGGTTGGGCACGAAGTGAACAGTGATTTGAAAAGGTATAGGGCACGAAGTGAACAGTCTTTTGAAAAGGGTTCGGGCACGAAGTGAACAGTCTTTTGAAAAAGATTTGGGCACGAAGTGAACAGTGAATTTTGAAAAGGGTTCGGGCACGAAGTGAACAGTGAATTTTAAAAAGGGTTTGGGTACGAAGTGAACAGTGAATTTTGAAAAATTTTGCTGCGCCATTTCAATAACGAGTCTTTTTTTTCACACAGGTTTCGGATCTACCGTCTTAATTAAAATATCGTACCCCGTACAAGTCGTTAATTGTTGGTTCAGCCAAATTTTCTAAAAAAGGTAAGAAAACTTTACATTTTCGCAAAAAGTAAATCACCCCTCTTTGGTTGGGCACGAAGTGAACAGTGAATTTTGAAAAGGGTTCGGGCACGAAATGAACAGTGTTTTGAAAAAGGTTTGGGCACGAAGTGAACAGTGAATTTTGAAAAATTTTGGTCTGCCATTAAATAACGAGTCTTTTTTTTCCACACAGGTTTCGGATCTACCGTCTTAATTAAAATATCGTACACCGTACAAGTCGTTAATTGTTGGTTCAGCCAAATTTTCTAAAAAAGGTAAGAAAACTTTAAATTTTCGCAAAAAGTAAATCACGCTTTGGTTGGGCACGAAGTGAACAGTGATTTTGAAAAGGTATAGGGCACGAAGTGAACAGTCTTTTGAAAAGGGTTCGGGCACGAAGTGAACAGTGTTTTGAAAAAGGTTTGGGCACGAAGTGAATAGTCTTTTGAAAAGGGTTCGGGCACGAAGTGAACAGTGAATTTTGAAAAATTTTGGTCCGCCATTAAATAACGAGTTTTTTTTTTCACACAGGTTTCGGATCTATCGTCTTAATTGAAATATCGTACCCCGTACAAGTCGTTTATTGTTGGTTCAACCAAATTTTCTAAAAAAGGTAGGAAAACTTTAAATTTTCGCAAAAAGTAAATCAGGGCACGAAGTGAACAGTGAATTTTGAAAAATTTTGCTCCGCCATTAAATAACGAGTCTTTTTTTTTCCACACAGGTTCGGATCTACCGTCTTAATTAAAATATCGTACCCCGTACAAGTCGTTAATTGTTGGTTCAGCCAAATTTTCTAAAAAAGGTAAGAAAACTTTAAATTTTCGCAAAAAGTAAATCACGCTTTGGTTGGGCACGAAGTGAACAGTGATTTTGAAAAGGTATAGGGCACGAAGTGAACAGTCTTTTGAAAAAGGTTTGGGCACGAAATGAACAGTGTTTTGAAAAAGGTTTGGGCACGAAGTGAACAGTCTTTTGAAAAGGGTTCGTGCACGAAGTGAACAGTGAATTTTGAAAAATTTTGGTCCGCCATTAAATAACGAGTTTTTTTTTTCACACAGGTTTCGGATCTATCGTCTTAATTGAAATATCGTACCCCGTACAAGTCGTTTATTGTTGGTTCAGCCAAATTTTCTAAAAAAGGTAAGAAAACTTTAAATTTTCGCAAAAAGTAAATCACGCTTTGGTTGGGCACGAAGTGAACAGTGATTTTGAAAAGGTATAGGGCACGAAGTGAACAGTCTTTTGAAAAAGGTTTGGGCACGAAGTGAACAGTGTTTTGAAAAAGGTTTGGGCACGAAGTGAATAGTCTTTTGAAAAGGGTTCGGGCACGAAGTGAACAGTGAATTTTGAAAAATTTTGGTCCGCCATTAAATAACGAGTTTTTTTTTTCACACAGGTTTCGGATCTATCGTCTTAATTGAAATATCGTACCCCGTACAAGTCGTTTATTGTTGGTTCAACCAAATTTTCTAAAAAAGGTAGGAAAACTTTAAATTTTCGCAAAAAGTAAATCAGGGCACGAAGTGAACAGTGAATTTTGAAAAATTTTGCTCCGCCATTAAATAACGAGTCTTTTTTTTTCCACACAGGTTTCGGATCTACCGTCTTAATTAAAATATCGTACCCCGTACAAGTCGTTAATTGTTGGTTCAGCCAAATTTTCTAAAAAAGGTAAGAAAACTTTAAATTTTCGCAAAAAGTAAATCACGCTTTGGTTGGGCACGAAGTGAACAGTGATTTTGAAAAGGTATAGGGCACGAAGTGAACAGTCTTTTGAAAAAGGTTTGGGCACGAAATGAACAGTGTTTTGAAAAAGGTTTGGGCACGAAGTGAACAGTCTTTTGAAAAGGGTTCGTGCACGAAGTGAACAGTGAATTTTGAAAAATTTTGGTCCGCCATTAAATAACGAGTTTTTTTTTTCACACAGGTTTCGGATCTATCGTCTTAATTGAAATATCGTACCCCGTACAAGTCGTTTATTGTTGGTTCAGCCAAATTTTCTAAAAAAGGTAGGAAAACTTTAAATTTTCGCAAAAAGTAAATCAGGGCTTGGGCACGAAGTGAACAGTGTTTTGAAAAAGGTTTGGGCACGAAGTGAACAGTCTTTTGAAAAGGGTTCGGGCACGAAGTGAACAGTGTTTTGAAAAAGGTTTGGGCACGAAGTGAACAGTGAATTTTGAAAAGGGTTTGGGCACGAAGTGAACAGTCTTTTGAAACAGGTTTGGGCACGAAGTGAACAGTGAATTTTGAAAAGGGTTTGGGTACGAAGTGAACAGTGTTTTGAAAAGGGTTTGGGCACGAAGTGAACAGTGATTTTGAAAAGGGTTCGGGCACGAAGTGAACAGTGTTTTGAAAAGGGTTTGGGCACGAAGTGAACAGTGTTTTGAAAAGGGTTTGGGCACGAAGTGAACAGTGTTTTGAAAAGGGTTTGGGCACGAAGTGAACAGTGTTTTGAAAAGGGTTTGGGCACGAAGTGAACAGTGTTTGAAAAGGGATAGGGCACGAAGTGAACAGTCTTTTGAAAAGGGTTTGGGCACGAAGTGAACAGTGTTTTGAAAAGGGTTTGGGCACGAAGTGAACAGTGTTTTGAAAAGGGTTTGGGCACGAAGTGAACAGTGTTTTGAAAAGGGTTTGGGCACGAAGTGAACAGTGTTTGAAAAGGGATAGGGCACGAAGTGAACAGTGAATTGGGCACGAAATATACTGTTATTTTAAAAGGGTTTTTCAAATACCCTTGAAAATGGTCTTCTTTGCTAAAGGCAGACATACTTCAATATACATTGTTTGCCAGAAATGCGATTTCAAATGCGATTACAGTATATTAGATGTACGTTTTTTATGCGAGCGTTCAAGTTGCGAAGTGGGCTTGAGGAGTAGTGTAAAAAAGGAGTTTAACTTCCGCCATCACGCAATCTTTTCGTAGAAGTAACTTATTTATAAAATATTCAGCAACGTATTATTTAGAAAGGAATTTTTATTATTTATTACCTTACTGAGCAAAATTGCGGATTCTGATAAGCCTAACCTAACCAACCGCGCGAAAGTAATACTCATAATTAATTTTCTTTTGGAAGCACATCAAACGCAGATTTTCTTTCAATAACGGACGAAATGACATTACAAAGAATTTTAGAAAGTGTTGATAACCAAAAGGTTTTCATAAGAGAGCTGATTGATATTGGACTTTTGGCAAATCAGCTTTATTGTGAAAATAGGCATCAAAAGACTGCAATGAGGCTACAAAAAGACATGCTTTCATGGTAAGATTAAATTTAAAATTTCACTCGTTACTATTCTAATCTGATTCAATACAGGGAGTGGCACTGCGTGAGATTGCAGAAACCGCCTAAAAGTTGGATTTTAAAATAGCACCCTTATAGTGCAGCGAAATAAGCTATTTTTTTTACAATAGTTATGTGTTACTTTGAGTTTTTAGGCAAAATATAAAGAATTTCCAAGAAATGTCTACCTTACAGTGCAACTTAAAACTGTTCATCCTTTGCAGTGAATTGTATACATCTTTGAAGGAAAATATACCCTTCTTATGAGAAAATTTTTATTTTTTAAAATCAGTTACTTAATTTAATTCAGGAGATGCCCAACTTGTACAAATAAAAAGTCAGTGAAGTCAAAATCGTTCTTCTCTGAAACAAGAACGGATATGGTATTATGGATGAAAATTTTGAATGAGTGGTGTAAAGAATCGACAATCAGGGTAAGAACCTTTAAATTTTTTTGTCAATTTTAAATTCGATAAAATTAAAGTTGCGAAAACCACAAATATCAAACCACAAAAGAGTAGGACAAAAAAAGAAAAAATTGGGTTTCAACCGCGAATATTAGTTTCGCGAAATACCATCATTTCGGACGCTCTTACCTCGAAAATTAGTTATCTTTTAAGGTAATTTTTATTTTATTTCTCAAAGGAAATTGCAACAAGGTATAACCTATCTATTGGTACAACTAGTGGTCATTGCAAACATTTCAGAGAGTTGTGCCAATCTTGGTTTACAGATATTCAACCCCAATTATTGGGTGGTGAGGGGCAACAAGTGCTCGTCAAAATCATCAAGGTATTTACATAACGACTGGATATATTTCTACATTTTTCATTAGATACATATTTGCAATAAGGTTAATATAACCTTTTTCTATTTTCAGAAATGCACAGAAACATGCAATGTCCTATTGTTAGTTGAGAAACGTGAAGATATTGGCTACCTTATCCACAATAAATGTTCGACTTATGAGCATAGCTCTCCTTTACCGATAAAACCTGGTACATTGGTTTTTTGTGAAAAAGATGTGATTCTTCGCACAGGGTGTATGCGCAATCGAAATCTCCATGATTATCAAGGATCAAACATTGAAATTTCTACTTATCATGCACTTTCATGGATGAAGAAGAAAAAGGGTATAAGGTGTGAGCAAGCAGGGGGATTCGTCAATGAATACAATTTCCGTTTTTTCATTAAAAGTGAGGAAATTATTCAAGACAGAATGATCAAAGTGTTTAAGGATGTATACAAGCTTGTTTTTTAAAGTTTTAATTGTAATTTTATTGTGTAAGTTGAATTTAAAAATAAAAGATTGAATGAAGCATCTCTTATAACTCAATTTGTTTTCTTCTTTCTCTACGAATTATTTGAGGAGATTTGACAATGAACAGTGAAAAAGGGAGTAAGTGCAAAGTTAAATCAAAATATATTAGGTATAAAAAGAAGAATGGAATATCAATTTTTTAAGCGTTTTGGCACGAAATGAACAGTGATATCTAAAAGCTTTGAGCACGAAGTGAACTGTAGTGACAACTGTAATCTTGAAAGGGAATTTTAAAAGCAGTGATTTTAAAAAGGGATTAGGCACAAAGGGACCAGTGAATTGAAAAGGGTGAGGGTACGAAGTGAGCAGTGAATTAAAAAAGGATTGGATATGAACTGAACAGTAAATTCGTAGGGGATAGTGCTCGTTGTGAACAGTGATCATAGGGTTTTGGCACATTGAAATTAAAATCTACTAGGTACGAAGTGAACACTATTATACTGTAAGGGATTTAACTTATAGTAGTTTGGTAAATAAGTATTTTCTTTTTTCTTACATATAGCAATGGCAAGATCAATTAAAAATCAAAGTGATGAAACTTGGGCTGTGCTATTGCAGCGCTTCATTCAATCAGATATCAAATGGGAAACAATCCTTTCTCAAAATTTGTTGAATTTCATTCGTGTTAAATCGACTGCCGTTGGAACAAATGTGTCATATTTCTTCTTGTCCTTCTTGACGACTATTTCATACATGTGCTCTGTCAAAAAGTCTTGTATTGAACTATCAGAAACTCATAGGATCAATTTTAATTTATTTTCAATATTTGTTGGGCCACCTACCTCTGCCAAATCTCCAGCGTTCAAATACGCAGTGAATGATGCCCTGAAAAACATAACTGATTTGAACTTGTTTACTTCGTCAACACCCTCGGCGCTAACAAAGAAATTGGCAGTGCACAACCGAGGCTTTATCATCAACTCAGAAATAAGCAGCTATCTTCTCAAAATGCACAAGAATGATGATGATAATTCCGATGGAAACGCTCAAGTCCTGTGCAAATTATTTTCTGGAGAAAAGCATGAAATGGCATACGCTACAGAACAAACCCGTGTAATAGAAGAAAACTGCAGTTTTTGTATCTTAGGTAAAATACACAGTTTTTTTTTACTCGTTTAACTTATTATTGCGTTCTTGTGACTACAAAATGTCAGTTAAAATAATAAAAAATATGTTATCTATGTATTCCCCAATCATATAGATGATTTTACTCTGACGTATTTCAGGAAGGTTTCGATCATCAATAAAAGAATATTCGTTAAAATGCTTGCTCATTGCAACCACTCTTGCATTCTTAGCCTGATTTTCAGTATTTTCAGTATTAACTATTTTTCTACTATTTTCAAAAGTAATTTATATTCATTTTAACAATTCGTTCAGGCTCTACACAAGTTTCTAACATGGCAAAGATATTTAGCCTCATCGACAATGGTGATGGATTGATCGATAGATTTCTTGTTTATGTGCCATCTTCTTTGAGACCATTGCCAGAAGAACGTGATAACGCCATTAATGAGTTACAAAGACTAAATCCAAAATCACCGGAAGATATATACGAAGCAATAAATTCCTGGGATTTTGATAATCCACCTCAATTCTATTTTGAAGATGAAGCCCTAATGTGAGTACATTTTTATCAAAATAATTTCCAGAGGCCATAATGAATGAACTTTTAAAATCGTAAAAGACAAAACAGTTAAACTTGTACAACCAGTTTTTCTTTTATATCTGAAGTAAAGTTAATGGATGGTTGAGATGGTTGAGTACCAAAAATAGATAATGTTGAATTCTAAACGTAATATTTTAGATTTAAAGATATGAGAGATAATCTGATATTCGTTTTTTTAAGACATATTGTCAAGAAATAAACGTGAAAACATAATTACATTGCTTTTCAGGGCGTTCAGACAAGATGAAACAGCATATATTAAGGAATACAACCGATGTTTATTGAACGGAATACCCACATCAAAATCCAAACGAGCAGAATTTATCCCGAAAATTGCTGCCCTACTCCACATATCGGAGAAAATGTTTCAAATAGCGGCCGGAAATGTAGAGGGTCCAATCGCAGAGGCAATCACTTTGGATTCTTTACAGAAAGCGATAACTCTGGTTGATTTACTCGAAGAACAGAAACGATTTTTCACAAATGTAATTATTTACTTTCATCATTGTTCAGTTTTCAGTATTTATTCGTCTGAAAAATCGAGGAGCCGATACTAAGATTGAGGTATTTATATTTATGAATGTTTATCTGAAATTAGTTTATAAAACCATATATTAAATTTTTATTTACGATTCATTCTTCAGATTGTTCAAGAGATTTCTACCGAGGAGAGACGTGTAAAAACGAAATCACAGCCAACGCCACAAGACATAAAAAAGGCAATCCTTTTAACCTCTGGTCCTGTTGTGACATTACGTACTTTTTCCCATTATGCACCAAATGATTTACGTAAATCCATCCTCAAGCACGAATTCGTATTGGCGTGTAATTTGTTACAAGCGGAGGAATTGGGTCGACTCGTTACTATCATATCTCCAGGCAACTTTGCAAAATCTCAAGTGTTTATCAAATCATCAAATTTACCTAGAGATTTTAACATGGTGGACCACGCTGAATATAACAGAAAGAGACTCCTGTCCATTTCAAAAAAATCTTTAGCTACTTCTATAAGAGAAGTGCTAACGCAACAATATGGGGTAGAATTTTAGATTTGACATTAACACCCGCATGTTTGCGATTACTACATTTGTTTGGTAATGTTTAATTTGAAATATTTCTCTGCTTTGCCGTAGCTAATTGTTCATCTACTTGTTGATTAAAGATTGTTAAAAATGTGCCATTTAGATGTGGTGTGCAGACCTATCTTAATTTATTATATCAGTTCGGCAAAGCTGTCATATGTCATATTTTGTTACTATGGTATTAAAAAAAAATAAAAAATGGCGTTTCAAAAAGATTTTAAATGTAACTGTTTCAGTTGCAGATTGATTTTTGACTAAAAAGGAAACTTTTCACCCTATGAATTATTATTTAAACTATTCATTTGCGAATCTATGCAATTTACCGAGCTGATATTCACTTTTATACACGTTGTAAATAACATTTAACATTTTAGATTTTATTTTTACTGTTGAATTATTTTCAGCTCATTGGATTCACATGTAACTTTTTCTATTTCTGTAATAATCATTTATTTCTTTGCAATAATACAGAAATAACATTACAGAAATAACATTACACTAAAAAACTATTTTGATCATATGATTCAACAATTTTTTTAAAATGATAATACACTAGCACTTTTAAATGCGATTAATCCCAACAAACCATAAGAAAATTTATCCTTTTAGAATGAAACCGGTAATGAAAAGATCACGCGGCTCTCAAACTGATGGATTTAATATGGACAAGCCAAAAAAGATGACTGTCGATACCTCAACACAGATTTCTTCTTCAACTGGTAGTTATAAAAGAAACAGAATTATAAATGACCTTGATAAAGAAGGAATGACAATAAGAAAACTTTACACTGAGGTAATATGTAATAAAGAGACAGCTATCCGATGGGCAATGGATAATGGCTTGATTGCTTCGTCAATGAAATGCTCATTTTGTTCCAGTGATATGGACTTAAAAGATGCACAAAATTATTCATCTGATGGGTGTAGGTGGCGCTGTAGAAAAAAAGACCATAGCAGCGAAGCTTCCATTCGAAAAGGATCGTGGTTTGAAAAATCTAATTTGACGTTAGAAGAAATCATTGAATTAACTTATTGGTGGTCAACTGGCAAGTATTTTCGACAGAAAAATAATTTAAACTTGTTTAGGATGTTGATAGATGATTATATCGTCCGTTAGAGTGATAGTAAAAACAGGGGAGTAAAGAACAAATACATACAATTTGCATGAATTTAAATTTTTTTATAAATCTAATATCTACATTTATTTTTTAAGGTTGTGAACAAACACAAGTTTGTAAAGAGATGGGAGTCAGTAGTAAAACAGCAGTCGACTGGTATAGTTTCTGCAGAGAAGTGTGCGAGGTGATAATAATGGTCCATAGCAAGCCTATTGGTGGTCCAGGTTGGTAGATTTTTTACACTGGAACTAATTTGTGTTAATTACAAAGGACAGCCTTCAAAGGAGCCAAAAATTCATAATTTCAGACTTAGACAAGCTTTCTTTTTGAAATTCTTTACAAATAGAGCACAATTTGAAACGTATGATATTTTCAAAATTTAGGTTAATGCACTAAAATTATATATGGATTGAAATTTTTTTCTTAGGTACCCGTGTTCAAATTGACGAATCTAAATTTGGAAAGCGGAAGTACCACCGTGGTCATAAAGTAGAAGGTCAATGGGTGTTTGGTGGAATTGAGGAAGAAAGTAGGCAAAACTTTATGGTTGCTGTGGAAAAAAGGGATAAGAAGACCCTCATCCCTATCATTGAACGGTATATTTTACCTGGAACAACAATCATATCTGATTGCTGGAAAGCTTATGACTGTCTGTCTCAGAAGGATTACGAACATTTGAAGGTATTTCATCCACTGTTGATTTTTATTTATTTTTATTGCGTTATATTTGATGGCCTTTGATCATATTCAATTCGTATTTAATCAATCAATCAAAGCATAAACTGCAATTTCTCATTCTCTTTTTAGGTAAACCACTCTGTTGAATTCGTTAACAGTAACGGAGATCATACCAATAAAATTGAGGGTCACTGGCGTCAAGCGAAAAAAAATTTGCCTCCTTTTGGTGTCAAGAAATATCTCTTTTCATCTCACCTGGCTGAGTTCATGTGGCGGTACACCCATAAAGAGTCAGACCATTTCATTCAATTCATTAATGATGTCACGAAAGTTTACAGCCCTAATGTATGAACGTAAAACAGTTTTGATTTTCTGTAAATAGTTTTAATGACTATCGTTTAATATAAATACTTACGTAATGTAAAACACAACTCACATTCTTTTGATTTCAAACAAATATACCATGACAGTAAAGTAGCAAAGTAGCAAAGTAGCAAAGTAGCAAAGTAGCAAAGTAGCGAAGTAGCGAAGTAGCAAAGTAGCAAAGTAGCGAAGTAGCAAAGTAGCGAAGTAGCAAAGTAGCAAAGTAGCGAAGTAGCAAAGTAGCGAAGTAGCAAAGTAGCAAAGTAGCAAAGTAGCAAAGTAGCAAAGTAGCAAAGTAGCGAAGTAGCAAAGTAGCAAAGTAGCAAAGTAGCAAAGTAGCAAAGTAGCAAAGTAGCAAAGTAGCAAAGTAGCAAAGTAGCAAAGTAGCGAAGTAGCGAAGTAGCAAAGTAGCAAAGTAGCGAAGTAGCAAAGTAGCAAAGTAGCAAAGTAGCAAAGTAGCAAAGTAGCAAAGTAGCAAAGTAGCAAAGTAGCAAAGTAGCGAAGTAGTCAATGTCTAATAATTTATTTTTTATTTTGTATTTTTTTATTTCCATGTCTAATAATTAAGTATTCAGTCTTTACTTACTTATTTCAATGTCTAATGATTTAAGTTATTCAGTCTTTACAATGACGTAATAATTTTGGTCGAATATTTAATTACGTAACGAAGTAGCAAAGTAGCTGATCGAAATTTCTCGTCTTGATTTCATGGTGGGAATTATAAAGTCGCTCCTACATTTTACAGATGAATTGATACTTGATTAATGAATTAATGATCTTCTTTCCTTCCTAAGTCCAGAAGTAACACCTCCTTCGTGTTTACCGGATTCTTATCTTCTTCGCTGCGTGACCTTCCGCCATCTTTAAAAATTGATGTAGAAAAGTGAATTGACGTCAAATAAGTAGTTTTACGTCAAAAATTTAAAATTCAACTAACTTACAAAAAGTGTTTGTCTATCTACTTTCATAACTACCATCAATCTACCTTATCCGGCATCAAGAGAAGAATAACTTGCCATCATGTCCTCCAAGAAAAACTTTGCTGTATATGTAAGTAATAAAAAACGACAAATTACGGAAAAAATGGTGAACATCTGCTCTGAGGAACCACGGTCTGCCTTGGTACTATACCTTTCTAGATCGGGAGGAAGTCGTGGTGAACACACGTTCCGGTCATCGATCGAAATATACGGTGCTATCTCTAAAAAGCTAAACGAAGAAACAAAGAAAAAAAATAAGAGAGATTGCCGATTTATTGGTTGAAGAAGGTAAATACTTTTGCCCGTTAAAGTGGTAGCAAGAGAACTGTAAAATATGTTTGAATATACTCAATAAAGCTTCTTTCCATTTGTACAATTTGTAGGCTTAGGGTACGTTACACTTTGAATATACTCAATAAAGCTTCAACCCATTTGTACCGAGACAGGCTACTCCGATATTAGATCGTTTGCTTTTGTTTTAAGATATAAAATCTCTGTCGTGCTCAGCATCGGCATTTTTCAACTTATGTTCGTTAAGAGTAGCGTTTAATGAAAAGGATGAATCCAGTTTTTGGGGAACAATGATGCCGTTTTCTAGTTTCTTGCAATTCATAACACAAACAAAACCGTTCTTCAATTGAATTTTTTTTTTCATTTCAGCTGGTCTTGAATGGCTTAAGCCAAGGTAATTGTAATTTGTATTACTGCTGCTTATTATATATCTTTCACACAACGGTTTCACAAAAACCTTTATAACACTCCTTGAACATCTTTCATCAGCTTTACTAGGGGGAGGTTTCTATTGTCTTTATGTAGGGAATAAATCTTTTTAAAAGAAAAATGACCCTTTTACTCTCAATCGTCTTGTAGAGTGGAGTGACTCTTTTCTATGAGCTGATGACATCGAAGAAATGTAAAGGTTTAAGCCGGGGGGGGGGCACAATATAGCGTCAGTTAAGACTAGTTTTAAGTATAATCCCTATAACATCCGATTGTTTTCGTCAAATCAGTGTTTCTCTTTTAGCTTCCTTACACGTGAACTTACCCTGAAAGGCGGCACTTAACCGTATCTTCCATTTGCCTAAGTACCCGCCCTCTGGGCTTCGGCTACATTGTAACAAAATGCAACAAAACGTGGATCCATTTTTAATTTTGTTCTTTGCATTTTCATTTTTTTTCAATTTAAGTAGTGAACGCCAGCCGGCCACCAAGCGCGCTTGTCCAGCTGTAGCCGAGAAACCGGGAACTTTGAAGATATATGTTATAAAAACCTAATACGTATTTTTTCCCAAGTAGCATTTTCATTTATTTTCATTTCAATTAGTGAACGCCAGTCGGCCACCATGCGCGCTCCAGCCACTCCTTCACTTCCCAACCCGACGGACCCGTCACCTCCATCTAGTTGTGGACCGGACGAGGATTCAAATCTGTAAGTCATTATATTTTCATCAAAATATGCCTTTTGCCTTTTTAGGCCCTAAAAATTGGTTGTTTTGCTTTTTTTTGTAACCGGAACTAAATTTTGAAATTGTGATTTTTAAGACCCTTAGCAAGACTTACCCTGAAAGGCGGCACTTAAACGTATTTCCATTTGCCTAAGTACCCGCCCTCTGGGCTTCGGCTACATTGTAACAAAATGCAACAAAACGTGGATCCATTTTTAATTTTGTTCTTTGCATTTTCATTTTTTTCAATTTAAGTAGTGAACGCCAGCCGGCCACCAAGCGCGCTTGTCCAGCTGTAGCCGAGAAACCGGGAACTTTGAAGATATATGTTATAAAAACCTAATACGTATTTTTTCCCAAGTAGCATTTTCATTTATTTTCATTTCAATTAGTGAACGCCAGTCGGCCACCATTCGCGCTCCAGCCACTCCTTCACTTCCCAACCCGACGGACCCGTCACCTCCATCTAGTTGTGGACCGGACGAGGATTCAAATCTGTAAGTCATTATATTTTCATCAAAATATGCCTTTTGCCTTTTTAGGCCCTAAAAATTGGTTGTTTTGCTTTTTTTTGTAACCGGAACTAAATTTTGAAATTGTGATTTTTAAGACCCTTAGCAAGACTTACCCTGAAAGGCGGCACGTAAACGTATTTTCCATTTGCCTAAGTACCCGCCCTCTGGGCTTCGGCTACATTGTAACAAAATGCAACAAAACGTGGATCCATTTTTAATTTTGTTCTTTGCATTTTCATTTTTTTTCAATTTAAGTAGTGAACGCCAGCCGGCCACCATGCGCGCTTGTCCAGCTGTAGCCGAGAAACCGGGAACTTTGAAGATATATGTTATAAAAACCTAATACGTATTTTTTCCCAAGTAGCATTTTCATTTATTTTCATTTCAATTAGTGAACGCCAGTCGGCCACCATGCGCGCTCCAGCCACTCCTTCACTTCCCAACCCGACGGACCCGTCACCTCCATCTAGTTGTGGACCGGACGAGGATTCAAATCTGTAAGTCATTATATTTTCATCAAAATATGCCTTTTGCCTTTTTAGGCCCTAAAAATTGGTTGTTTTGCTTTTTTTTGTAACCGGAACTAAATTTTGAAATTGCGATTTTTAAGACCCTTAGCAAGACTTACCCTGGAAGGCGGCACTTAAACGTATTTTCCATTTGCCTAAGTACCCGCCCTCTGGGCTTCGGCTACATTGTAACAAAATGCAACAAAACGTGGATCCATTTTTAATTTTGTTCTTTGCATTTTCATTTTTTTTCAATTTAAGTAGTGAACGCCAGCCGGCCACCAAGCGCGCTTGTCCAGCTGTAGCCGAGAAACCGGGAACTTTGAGGATATATGTTATAAAAACCTAATACGTATTTTTTCCCAAGTAGCATTTTCATTTATTTTCATTTCAATTAGTGAACGCCAGTCGGCCACCATGCGCGCTCCAGCCACTCCTTCACTTCCCAACCCGACGGACCCGTCACCTCCATCTAGTTGTGACCGGACGAGGATTCAAATCTGTAAGTCATTATATTTTCATCAAAATATGCCTTTTGCCTTTTTAGGCCCTAAAAATTGGTTGTTTTGCTTTTTTTTGTAACCGGAACTAAATTTTGAAATTGTGATTTTTAAGACCCTTAGCAAGACTTACCCTGAAAGGCGGCACGTAAACGTATTTTCCATTTGCCTAAGTACCCGCCCTCTGGGCTTCGGCTACATTGTAACAAAATGCAACAAAACGTGGATCCATTTTTAATTTTGTTCTTTGCATTTTCATTTTTTTTCAATTTAAGTAGTGAACGCCAGCCGGCCACCAAGCGCGCTTGTCCAGCTGTAGCCGAGAAACCGGGAACTTTGAAGATATATGTTATAAAAACCTAATACGTATTTTTTCCCAAGTAGCATTTTCATTTATTTTCATTTCAATTAGTGAACGCCAGTCGGCCACCATGCGCGCTCCAGCCACTCCTTCACTTCCCAACCCGACGGACCCGACACGTCCATTGGGAAGCAGAAAACGCAAAATTGCATCGCGATCATCGCATCGCATTTGTAAGTTACGGGCTTTGATTATATGGGGAATTATCCTCATTTTTTGTGTATGAATATGTATTATTGACTGATTCACGCAACACAAACAAAAGATGCTCTAAAGAAAGTCACAAGTTAAAAGACCATAAGTGAATGTTATAAATAATGTTTAACAATCGTTTTTAGCTATGTACCTTATCCTCTATTAACGCCACTTTTATGTAAAAAGGGCCAAATTTTTTTCTTACATAAAGGTGGCGTTAAATTTGGGCCAGTTTTTCTTAATCTAAAGGACTTAAAGGATTAAAAGCACATGAAAATTATACATTTTTACGCTCCATATGTAAAATTTCACGAAAATCAGTGATTATCAATGAATTTTTCAACAATTTAATACTAAATAATGATATTTTAATGTAGATATTTAGTCAATATTTAATATTTTGAAGCCTAATAGCGATTGTTTCACGTTTTGGTGTTATTTACGGCCCTAATTGGCCTAAAACCAAAATTAGGCATTCGCCGAATAACGGCCGGCGTAAAAGGGACCGGTGTTAGATTAGGGCCGGCGTAAATAGGACCGATCAGGTATGTTTCTTAGCTTTTTTACATTTCAATTTTGCCCCAAACCAAGTCTTACCTACCTTTCCCAAGGAACTGAAGTAATGTGGTCTAGGGAAAATGGTCTTACCTATAAAGATTCAACTATATCTTTTTGTCAGTCTGTTTAATTATTCCAATTTTATTTTTCAGTGAGTGCGGTGACACCGAAGCGATCCAATAGGGTAAGGCACTGCCCGAATCGATTTACGCCAATGTGAGAAATTATTATATAATAAAATTATTATATATAATAAATATGCATTATCAAACAATGTAACTAGCTTCAATTACTTTTTATGCTTCCAACCGGTTTCAGTAAATAGCTCACTAGCTCCAGTGGTCAGGTTTTTACGTTTTAAGCTTTAAAACGGCTGTAAAACGCGCTTTCAGGCGGAAAAGCGTTTTTTAAAAATTTTAGTGAACAATTTTTGGTTCGGCTGAATTGATTCTAAGTCGTCTTTAGTTCTGTTCTATGTTCTCAGTGGCTTCTTGATCGTCAATTCTGACCAAACCACACATGTGTCTAGAGTTTAAGACTTTAATAGACAATTTGTAAAAGTCTCCAAAAGATGCTTTTACGGCTGTACTGGAGCCTTAGTTAAGCTTATTCTGTTCCCCTGAGGGAACACAGCTAGTTCTTAATGGTCTTAAAGTATGTGGCTAGGTCTAATGCGATACCTCCAACCTTTTTCAGTTGGATGCAGGAGGCCGAACTTCAAATGCTTCACTAAAATTGCTTAAATCGCTTTTTTCCGCCTCTATTTTTATTACATATTATTAATATGGTTATGAGATTTTTTTTAATACAGATTATTAATATGTCAAAAGCAAATGCCATAATATTTATATGGTCACGAGAATTTCAGTACTATTTAAGCGTCTATTTGAGACTTTTACAATTTACTATTACAGTCTTAAAATCTGGGTCATGACTGCTTTATGTATTTATTTTTGAGGACGGTCCGCCACGCCGTTAAGGATTCAGAAAAATGTAATTTCCCAATTAAACCGAATTTATTGGTCGTCTAGTTTATCGGAGCAGAACCATACAAAGTAAATGAACTTGTTTATAGCTCATAACATCGTTTTTAATTGATTTTTCAGAATATTACTTCACACAATAACTTTTACTCTACACAACAACTCTGACTTTACACAATTACTTATTTATCCTACAACCATAATTATTCCCATTATTATTATTATTATTATTATTCCTACTATTATTATTAATGTTTTTTTTTTTTTTTTTTTTTTTTTTTTTGGTTAAATGTATCAATCCGGAACCTGGCATTTCAATCTATTTCAGATGAACCCACCAGACACCCACACGGAAGCACCAACATCAACAAAAAGAAAACGCAAACCTAAATTCATCCCGCCTTACAAAACTTACACCCCCAGGAAAAAACAAAAATTCATTCCACCCTTCAAAGAAAATACCAATACATCACTGCTATCCACAACAGAAACAACAACACCCACAACAACAAAAACATCAACCACAACTCCAAAAACAAGTCCAATAGTACCACATCCCACAACAACCCCAATGAATCAAACCTGCTGGCCACATCCTTTCTACAATACACTCCGCCTCAAAAACCATATGTTACGAGGAATATCCGTTGAAATACAGAACAAAGTCAATGAAGAAGCCCGCAAATATCTTTATAAACATTTATGAATATTAACTACTGACCATTTTATAATCTCGTTTTGCCATATTTAATATTTTAATCTTCTAATATATTTTCACATAGTTCCAACCAACATCTTCGCATTATCTTGAAACTTTGTACACACACTAATGTCCAACATTTTCTCTTAATGTGGAATCTCAAGCTCAAACACGTTTCTTCAAACTAAAACCACCACATGTCTCTAAGTTTGACCAAAAGTCCTATAAATTTCTAATTCAATTTTTCAGCACTGAAATTCATCGCACCATAAGGGTTGGCGATATCTAAATCGCTCAGATTGCTTTGGCTCCCAAAAAGCATTCATCTTGCCTGTTATGCCAATCATTTCATACCTCTACCCTTCAACCAGAACAAACATTCCACACACATAAAAAGTCTGAAATACTTCACCCCTCTCTCTGAAGTATATATTCCTCATCAAATCAACGCTTAACGTCACAACACCATCTCCTTTATTATAGCATGGACTATCCTACATTTGCAAACTCACACGCCCACACCAACATGAAAAACCGATACATTCAAAGATCATTCTCACGCCAACACAAACAATCAATTGTTAACACTATAAATGGAGACGCCTTCTTCCCAATGGACACATGGCCACAACATATAAAAAGAGCTTTCAGAGCTCAACCCATCAGTGATAGACAGGCGTTCCAACTAATCATCTTCTTCTTTGGAAATGGCTGTTCACCGGAGCTAGCTGCACACGTTATCTATTCGTCGCAGCTCAATGAAAAGAAAATAAAAAAACGTTTTGACCAATTTCGCTGGGTCTCTAACAACTTATCCGCAAAAGGACATACTTGGTATTATCATGACATACATCGCCAATCCCAGTGCTACCTGAACGGCACACCTAAAACTCAACAATGATAAACTCTATTCACAAATCACAATTTTTTTTCTACAAGTTTTTAGTATTACCAACAAATTTGTTAATAATTTACGTTATAATAGTCTTATCATCAATATCATGATTTAACATTTCACACTTTATAACACTAAACTTTCAATTTGCCACAACAGAATGACTACTTACTCATTTTAAACATTGAAGTCTTCCTTCTAATCTTACTAAATTTAATATTTTCTCTATCTCTTCCAATCCTTCAAATATTCCCAAACTACCAACTCGGGTCCTTCTGTTTAAAATACATCCTTCCATCGCTACATATATCCATTCTACCCGTATGTGCGGATATAGTGGCACCTTCCTACTTGTTCCTCCACACTCAAGTTAGCTTTCGACATCACTTTTTGACATCACTTCTGGTTTATTCAACCACTTTTCAACCTAGTCCTCCACATCCAAGTTAACTTTTGATATCACTCTTGTTCACTCAACCACCCTTCAACTTAATCCTCTAAATCCAAGCTAGTTTTTGACATCACTTTCTGTTTATTCAGCCACCATGCAAAGACCAAACAACCATCACCCAAGAAGATATCATTTCCCAAGCCTCCATAACCTATTTCCACACTCTCATCACTGGCATCACCATAAACCAGAAAATTCCATCAGAAAATCAATCATCCAGGAGCACACCAACACCTACAACAACACCCTAATACACAACCTCTCCACCCACCAACTCTCAAAATATGAAATCGACATCTTGGCCAAAGGACTCAACTTCTCTCCCAATATTCCATCATTCAAAAGACAGTCAAATCCAACAGAGGTTATTAAAGATTTGAAAAGAAGAATTGACACCTCCCTATACTTCAACCAACTTAACCCAATGAACCAAATCAATAACTTCCACCAAGAAAACCAAGACCAGCAACCACCCGCAAAACTACCAAAAAAAGGTCCTACCGCATGGAATCCCCCTCCCAGCAACCACCCAACTGTCAACAACTTTTTCCAACAACTCGATAATGCGCCACTGGTCCCATTCGAACAAGACCTTCAAACTGAGCACTACCATTTCCTCCCATCTTTCTTTAAATTAAAAAATAATCGGGACCTCATAATAAAGAAGGCTGACAAAAGTGGTGGTATAGTTGTCATGGATAAAGATCAATACATCAACAAGATCCTTGAAGAGCACCTCAACGACAGAAACACGTATCGTATTTCTGAATTCGACCCAACACCCCACATCACACATGATTCCAAAATACTTATCAACTTCCTTCATAGTAAACATCACATCAACGACCACACTACTAAATATCTCAAACCTCATGATCCACCACGCACACCCATATTCTATGGCTTACCAAAAATACATAAGGTTAACAACCCACTTCGCCCCATTGTCTCTGGCTTTGATGGTCCCACCGACAACATTTCCCGCTACATTGCCCACCATCTACAGCCACTTGTTGAACACCTACCTTCACACATAAAAAACACAAAACATATGCTAACTATCCTCGACTCATTCGGCGCGCCACCTTCCAATATCACCATGGTTACTGCAGACGTCATCTCGTTATATAACAACATACCTCATGGTGATGGACTGGAAGCCACCTCTCGACATTACAAACAATCTCCGCACCTGCTTCACTCAAATGCACCTCCCCCTTTCGCCATCAAAGCACTACTCGAACACGTCTTGAAACACAGCAATTTCCGGTTTTTGAATTCCCACTACATACAAAACAATGGTACCAACATGGGAGGACGATACGCACCCCAATATGCAAATTTATTCATGGCTGATGTTGAAGCAGCAATACTCATGGAGTTCCAACATACATCCCACTCTGGAAACGTTTTATTGATGTATTTTTTCTTTTCATTGGGTCAGATGAAGACTTAAACCGTCTCAAACAATTCATCATGAACATAATCCATGACACAATAAAATTCACATTCGAACATTCCAAAGAAAGAATCAACTTCCTAGACCTCTCAATTTCTATCTCTAACCATCAGTTCCACACTTCTATATACAGAAAACCCACGGACCGCTCCCAATTCCTTCACTTTCAATCAAATCACCCCCTACATGTCAAAGAAGGAATTATATACTCAGAAGGACTACGATACAACCTCATAATCAGTGATGACCGTAATCTAACAAAAGAACTGAATTTCCTTACCAAAGTTTTTCTGGCTCGTGGATACCCACTATCCCTCATTAACCGCAACATTGCAAAGGCCCTGTCAATACCCCGTCACACTTTGCTCTATGGCGGCAACCGAAATCAAGGACCTCGAGCACCCTTTCTCCCTCTCATTCTACACAGAAACAAAGATGAGTACATCAGATCCACCATTAATGAATATTGGTCCATCATAGAAGAGGATGAGGAATTGTCAAATGCCATCCCACGACCGACCACAGTATACAAAAAAAAAACACCATCATCGGAACCTTACTCACATCCACAGACACCAAAAACTAGCATTTCTATCACAAAACACCCTCATCAAGCAAGAACTTTTAAACATTTGGAGATACTTGTCCAATTTCTTAATTATAACTCAATTTCTTAATTATAACTCCATTTCAAAACGTTTTATTCTAGCTTTGTATCATCACCATTTTCAATCATTTTATCATTTTATCCAACTTATATTGGAGTTAAGTATATACCCACAACTTATGACTATAATTCCAAAAAAGCTACAATGATTCCAGATCAATTTTGTCAACTTCCTTGTGGATCTCCTTTTTTCGTATACTTACTCTTCCCATTCTTTTTCCCAATTTCTTATTTTCCCAATTTCTAACTCAAGATTCACCATATTTGTTTTTCCAACGTGCTCACTGACTGGCACCACTTCCTCTCTTTTTTCACATTGGAGAGATAATTGCTTTCTGATTACACCGTCGTAGCCCTGTCACCTTTATCTCCTTCATACTCCGTAAAAGAAACTACTCTCTCAATCTTTCTTTTCAATTCTTTAGTTCAGTTCAGCTTCAATGGCCTTTTGCTTACACTCCCACCTCGGGCCGCAATGACCCGGGTTCGACCCCCAGAGGATGCTATTTTTCTATCTCAAAATTTTAAATTAAAAAAAAAACTCTATCTCCCTCCTTCTTTCCCTATCTCTCACCACTCCTTTTACCTCAAGACCTCTCTTCCCACTCCACTTTCTAATTTGCCTCTGTCTAAATTGGTACTTTTTTCTACATTGGCTAGTATCTACCTCCGTCACACCCGTTTAACCCGCCCATCACATTTCCGCCACACACGCCCTCTCACCCGATTGGTTAGAATCTCTGAACAGGAACCTCCCGATTGGTTAGAATCTCTGAACAGGAACCAATCGAAATGAAGTCTCTATGGTTACATCAAGTTGTTTACAACAGCGCCAAATTTCAAAAAAAAGAAAAAATTTTTTTTTCGCTCTTTGCATCCAACACTGAAGACTACTGCTAAACTTCACCTCAATGTAAGAATATTTCTATGTTCATTTACCCACAATCTAATTTTCCCCACTGCTTTCAAAACACCTATTTCTTTCAACATCTCTTTTTCTTTTTCTCAATCTTCTCACCCTCCTCTGGAGGCTTCACTCAGGCACATAACAGTCTTTGAATCCCTTCACTGATAGGTCATGTCATGTTCCATGTCTACAGGTATAAGTTGATGAGACATGACTCCTGATCGAATTCATGTCTCTTGGTAGAGAAAATGGGTGGTTCTAGAAAAGCAAAGAGTGTTTACTCCTGCCGGCACACCTAACTCTAGGGGAAGTCCTAAATGCTTCTTCTTCTTCTCGCCTAGACAACTGTCTACAACTCTATTCCATTACGGCCATTCAAAAAGCCTAGACAGCCACATGACTTTGTCTCCACTACTCCAACACAAAAATAGGATCTTCATCTTTTCAAAGTTTGTTCTATGGTCCACAGCCCCATATTATGATTTATTTAGCATACACGCCTGACATTTCCATGACACCTTGGTTCAAAGCCCATCACAATCTCATCTTCTTTTCTTCAAAACATTGTTCTGATTACACCTTCTATGCTCAAGCAATCCCTCTCTATTCATTGTCAAGCAGCCCAATCTGCTCCCAGAACACTTTCTCAGCTCTTCCTTAAGCAGCACTGACTTCAATTTTTCATTTTTTTTAACAAACCTACTACTGGTAATTAGATTGATATAGATTTACCCGTCTGCTTTCAGGATTTCTGTGTCGTGGGATAGATCTTCCCACGCTACCGAAAACCTGGACAGCATAATAGTAGTGAAAATTAAAAAAAAATCATATAATAAGCATGAAAAACGATTGCAAAATGCCAAGAAAAAAAAACAACACTTGCCCCCAACACTCTTGAAACTAAAAATGATTGTCTTGAACTCAAACTGCGCCCTGTTGGTAACCTCAATAAAAAAACACATCACCACAACAACACACAACAACCTCTCAGAAGACGTAGTTGAACTAACCGATATTTCTATTGGCTCTGGCACAACATTCGATGAAGTGAAAATTGAAAGGATGAGCTTGCTAAACATCGAATGTCAAAATTGAAAAACGCAGTGATTATTTTAATGCAGATCACGAAGCCTCAATTTTGCAGTGTTTACAGAATTATAAAGATTTTGCCACTGAAGTTTTAAGCCAGCCAATAAGGAGAAATCTTTCAATTTCATTTATTTTATTTTATTTTATTTATCATATTTTTAATGTTAATTATTTGTCTTTATACCTTTAATCATTTATCTTTAAATAGTTCATTTCATCTCAGATATTTAGAAAATATTCTATTGGTGTCTAAATTCAAATCGTTTGCAGAAGAACTAAAAGAAACCACAACCAAAACATCAAATAACCTACCACCCAGTTATCTTCAAAACAGCCGCAGAAGATTTAAAAAGAATACAACAATGCACTTAGGACGAATGGCGTCATCACACTAAAACAACAAAAGCCTCATGCAAAACCAATTAAGAACCCATACCACGTCTACTCAAAGCACACCAACAACACATAGGAATACTCCGGACCCTGCTTCTCCATTTAGATTCCAACAACCTTTAGGCAATTTCAATCAACCTCTCACAATATTCATTCAACACAGAATAAAAATTGGATGGCACTCTCTTTGTTGCACAAGAAGCACCAATAACCTGGACAACACTGTTTGTTTGTCTTAAGAAGAAGTCCTTAGTGAATAAGTTTATTGCCTTCTCATGAGGATTTGTTAACCGTTTCACCAAGCTCCACCGAAGAGTTTTCTGGACCCGACAACCTCAACAGTTCTACAAATAATCTTTTGATGGATACTTGTACCAAAAAGGAGGACAAAGAAGATGACAATACGAAAGAAGATGACAATACGAAAGAAGATCAGCCCGATTCAGAAACAGCCGAAACGTTGAGAGAACCCAAGACAGCGTCTCCGACATCCAATAAAGATACCCTCAATGGCGAGTCTGCAAAAAGTTACACTTTAACTTTCTAGTAACAATTTACTCATCGTAGTTAAAGAAATAGTCGAACGTGCACAACGCACTGGGCTCAACTTCAGTGTCTTCAAATTATTCATAGGCCCAGTTGTAGACCCCCAGATATTCACCCAAGGAACAAGTGTGCCAAATTTCAAAACAACAAAAACCTCATACAAAACCAATGAAGAACTAAATCAAACCACACCAACAACACATAGGAATACTCCGCACCCTGCTTCTCCATTTAGATTCCAACAACCTTTAGACAATTTCAATCAACCTCTCACAATATTCATTCAACCCAGAATAAAAATTGGATGGCACTCTCATTGTTGCCCCAATAGAAGAAGCACCAATAACCTGGACAACACTGTTTGTTGGCTTTTAGAAAAAGTTCTTAGTGAATAAGTTTATTGCCTTCTCATGAGGATTCGTTAACCGTTTCACCAAGCTTTAGCGAAGAGTTTTCTGGACCCGACAACCTCAACAGTTCTACAAATAATCTTTTGATGGATACTTGTAACAAAAAGGAGGACAAAGAAGATGACAATACGAAAGAAGATGACAATACGAAAGAAGATGACAATTCAAAAGAAGATCAGCCCGATTCAGAAACAGCCGAAACGTCGGAGGATCCTATGACAGCGTCTCCGACATCCAATAAAGATACACTCAATGGTGAGTCTGCAAAAAGTTACACTTTAACTTTATAGTAACAATTTACTCATCGTAGTTAAAAAAATATCATTATTCTATGTAGATCAATTATGATGCATTACTGTGGTACAATAATTTCACTTGCTTTAAGGAAGGCCAGGCGGTAAACTAGAAAAATCAAAAGTAAAAAAAAAAGTATACATCCTGGATATCAAGACTTCCAAGGCCTTAACAAGGAAAAGACCCTATTGGAAAAGACTGGAAACTAGTAAACATTGTTTCAATTAATAGTGTTTAAAACAGAAAATTTCCTTTGCTTGTAATCTTGTAAAGCTTTCCTACTGATCATTTCATCGTCCAAATAAGAGAGTATATTGGTTTGCACAGATCAAAATTCATGGCCCATCTCAGACAATTCGACTTTCCAACTCCTACTTTTCTTTCATGGAAATGGATGCTCCACACAACTCATAATTCACTACAAATACAGCACGTATCGCAAGAACGAAAATTAAATCAACAAACGCTTTTACCAAATCAAGTGGATATTGCTAATAATTTAGAATCACAGCACACATCTGGTACAACTTCGACCTCTACCACAAAAAATACACGACACTCAATGGATAACCACATGTTATTTTTAACAAACAATTCATTACAAATTTAATTCATTGTTTCAATTACTCATTCCAGTTCAAAACTTATCCACTATTTTTTCAAATTCCATCAAACATATACCTCTAGCTACACACAACTTGTTAATTCCTTCATGTACATTTCTCCCAATTGTTGCATGTTATTGTTGTTTTGATACGACGACTCCAGAAAAAATGGGCTATCGGGAGCTCCTAGGTGGTCCCCCATCCAAGTAATATCCCAGCATGACGATGCTTAACTTCTGAAATAGGACGAGATCGGACGTTCCATCGGAGGTATAGAAGTCCATAGAACGGCGATTAGTGAACACATTTTGTCAGGGTATTTTAGCGTTCTAGCGCTCTACGTCAGGCCAAACCAATGAAATCGCATTATTTTTCAACAAAAAAAAATCAACACTGGGCACTGTGGGCACTACTGTCCTACTGGGCTCGAAAGCTTCGAAAATTTCGAAAGTATACCCTTTTTGCCCTCTCTTTCTTTTAATATGTTGCCATTTTCGGTTTTTTGACGTATGTACCTTAAGTGGATAAATTTTGGCGGGGATTAAATTTGGCGAATTTGGCGAATTTGGCCAAAATTCGCCAAATTAAATACTCGCCAAAATTTCCAAATTCGGCAATTCGCCAAATTAAATCCCCGCCAAATTTAACAAAAAGAGAATTATGTGAAAAATCACAACTTTTTAGTATATTTTTGAGTAATTTTCACCCATTTCAGTGTGACAAAATTTCCAATTCGCCAAATTAAATCCTCGCCATATTTTACGAAATTGAACTATCGCCAAATTAAATCCCCGCCAAAAATCGTATTTTGGCCAATCGCCAAATTAAATCCACGCCAATATTTATCCACTTAAGGTAATTGTATTTATACGATAAAAACACTAAACCACGACGTTTTACACTTTGAAAATCGTTTTTCAAAGGGTTCCATTTTGGGGTCCATTTGGTGGTCCATTTTGGGGGTCCATTTGGGGGGTCCAACTTTTGTCGTCGCCCGGGTGCACACTATGTGACCCCTTGAGGATTCGAATTAGCGAGAGTCTACTGTAGAGAAAAATACTCTTCAAACTAAAAGAAAAGGCTTCCTGGCTACCTCAATAATGAAATCAGAGCAAAAATACAGGATCAGTCAACTCTTAAAATATTTCCATGAAACGAACAATAAAATTGTACATCCTCTCATAAAAAATCAGTGAAACACAAAAAATTACTCCTTCTTACTCCATCACTTTGAGTTTTGCAGAAGGCAAAAAAACAGAAGAGCTCAAAAGGTAAATTGGTGTCGCAAACACTTTTCAAGAACTGGTAATACCATGTAGATCATACTGTGTGCCTTCCTTCCTAACCTATTTCGGCCACTTGTGTTTAAAGAACATGGTAAGAACATTTTAAGGCTTAGTGGACTCTAAAACACCCAATTTCTTAGAAAATTGCACAATACTACTCACAAAATGGTGAAAATAAGAACATTTTATGAACATCTTTAGGCTTAAAACTCAAAAAGTTTAGAACATCGGAAGGCTTCCAAAATTTTCGATGTTCTTATAAAAAAAACGTGTAATAGATCAACGATGTCGAAACAAATGAATTATTCCTCAGGTGAGGGCTTTTTATGAAAAAAAACACTCCTTCACTCTACCCCGTTAAAACCAAAGGCGAAAATTGGCTGTTCCGGCGATTTTTAGACAGTTCTGGCTTCAAAAATAAGTCTTTTTGACAATTGAAACATGCTTGATGGTGGGTATTGCGATTTATAATGTTTTTGTGTGAAAAAACAACGAAATATGGAAAAGAAACCCAAACAAAATCTGCAAAATTGGCCAATTCCGGCATATTTCCGGCATTTTCGGCCGAAAAAAAATTTTTTCTCAAAAATCGGACTCGGTCATGTTTTGAGCATTGCTAATACGCAAAAAATCAGAAAAAACTAATTATAAAACTAAATATAAACTCTATAGAAACAACTAAATGTGTGCAAAAAATCAGTAATTATAAAACTAAAACTAAACTAAAAAAAGATTAATTAATTGAGCAACAGCAGCAACCGCCAACAGATTTCTGACCATTTCAGTACTATTTACTATCTACTGTTGGTATGATCGGACTCTATTACAGTTTATTAGCCAAATTAATGATGCGCCATGCTAATTACATGCTTTTATCAAACGTATTTCAAGGCATTACAAATAATATGGATAAAATCCATGACATATTATTAATATGGTTATGAGATTTTTATTACAAATTATTAATATGTCAAACGAAAATGACATATGGTCCCGAGCATTTCAGTACTATTTACTATCTACTGTTTAATTTGGCTAATAAACTGTAATAGAGTCCGATCATACCAATAGTAGATTGTAAATAGTACTGATGCTCGTGACCATATAAATATGTATGTATGTCTAGATTTTAAGACTTTAATAGTAAAATTGTAAAAGTCTAGAAGTTGAGACTAAGAAAACGTAGGAAAGGTTATGAGATTTTTATAGCTTTTTTTTATTTTTATAACTTTCCTTTCATTTTATTTTCTAGGAACATTTAATGATTTTATTTTATTTATATAATCTTCAAAATACATGTTGACACCCACTGTATATCAATTTTTTATTTTCTAGGAACATTTAATGATTTTATTTTATTTAATCTTCATGCAAAGAAAAAAGTGTTCTGATTGTAAGGTTCTTAAAAAAACTTGTTTGTTGTTATAAAAATAACTGTTTTTAAACTATCTGATTCAACTGATGAAAGATGAGAGAAGATCACATTCGACGACCCCAGTACCACAGCCTACAACAACCCCGCATATTTTTTGGAGCCAACGACTCAAATACACAAAAATCATCAGCAGTTATAACACGCAGTTAAAACACAAAAATCTACAAAAAATCTGGTATTTTTACTAAAAAATTAAGCTCCCAAAAACGCTACCATCATCTTCTGCCACAAAATCACCAACAATGGATGAGGATCCACCCAGTGATATATCATCCATTGACATAACATCAACAGAGACTCTACCAAAGTGTACAACTGCAAATTGCTTCGTTCCAGACGAAGCAAACACCCTTAAATGCTCCATGGTAAAATGTTCTCGTTTAGTTCCAAGTTCAAATACACTTAAACAATCAAACCCTGAAACGCAACAAAGCAACCTTCATCTGTTCAAACTGTGTAGACATCTCAAAGGATATAGAATCATTATGTATGGAGAGCGACCAAGAAAATTTGAAAAATATCATAAACGAGCATGATCGAACGATCAAAGAATACAAAAAGAAAAAGGCTGAGCTTAATCAAAAAGTGAAAACTCTTAAAACAAAGAATAAGAGCCTAGAAAACGAGTCGTACACTGTAGATGACTTCGAAAAAAAAATTAAAGAACAAATCGATATCCTAGGAGAAAGTATCAAAACTTCAAGTTTTTGTTCAATATAACATTTTTTATGTATGAAAAAGTATTTGTTTAAATTTACAGCATTGTGTTTCAATGAATATCAGACCACAAAACCCAACAACTACAACTACCACTCAAGGAGAAGTCATCATCAGCTCCAAAGGGATGAAGAGAGGGGATGATGAATTTTGGCATGTGGGTCCACACAGGGGGTATCACATACAAGCAGAGAATAGGGTGGCAGATAATGCAAAAAGTATGTTATTATTTCGTAATTTTCAAATGACTGATGAAAAAGCTTGTTTTTAATGAATCTAAATTTATTATCTTAAAGTAAGTTTTGACATGTTCCTTCCCTGTTTTTGACTTTGAAACCAAAATGCAAATACATATATGGCTATATTGAATAAACAATCACAATTACAATATATATAATTTGTTTAAATTTACAGCATTGTGTTTCAATGAATATCAGACCACAAAACCCAACAACTACAACTACCACTCAAGGAGAAGTCATCATCAGCTCCAAAGTTTTTGTTCAATATAACATTTTTTATGTATGAAAAAGTATTTGTTTAAATTTACAGCATTGTGTTTCAATGAATATCAGACCACAAAACCCAACAACTACAACTACCACTCAAGGAGAAGTCATCATCAGCTCCAAAGGGATGAAGAGAGGGGAGTTGATGCGTTTTGGCATGTGAGTCCACACAGGGGGGTATCACATACAAGCAGAGAATAGGGTGGCAGATAATGCAAAAAGTATGTTATTATTTCGTAATTTTCAAATGACTGATGAAAAAGCTTGTTTTTAATGAATCTAAATTTATTATCTTAAAGTAAGTTTTGACATGTTCCTTCCCTGTTTTTGACTTTGAAACCAAAATGCAAATACATATATGGCTATATTGAATAAACAATCACAATTACAATATATATAATTTGTTTAAATTTACAGCATTGTGTTTCAATGAATATCAGACCACAAAACCCAACAACTACAACTACCACTCAAGGAGAAGTCATCATCAGCTCCAAAGGGATGAAGAGAGGGGAGTTGATGCATTTTGGCATGTGGGTCCACAGAGGGGGGTATCACATACAAGCAGAGAATAGGGTGGCAGATAATGCAAAAAGTATGTTATTATTTCGTAATTTTCAAATGACTGATGAAAAAGCTTGTTTTTAATGAATCTAAATTTATTATCTTAAAGTAAGTTTTGACATGTTCCTTCCCTGTTTTTGACTTTGAAACCAAAATGCAAATACATATATGGCTATATTGAATAAACAATCACAATTACAATATACCGGGTGCACCAAAAAAAAGTATCATCAGCTCCAAAGTTTTTGTTCAATATAACATTTTTTATGTATGAAAAAGTATTTGTTTAAATTTACAGCATTGTGTTTCAATGAATATCAGACCACAAAACCCAACAACTACAACTACCACTCAAGGAGAAGTCATCATCAGCTCCAAAGGGATGAAGAGAGGGGATGATGAATTTTGGCATGTGGGTCCACATAGGGGGGTATCACATACAAGCAGAGAATAGGGTGGCAGATAATGCAAAAAGTATGTTATTCTTTCCTAATTTTCAAATGACTGATGAAAAAGCTTGTTTTTAATGAATCTAAATTTATTATCTTAAAGTAAGTTTTGACATGTTCCTTCCCTGTTTTTGACTTTGAAACCAAAATGCAAATACATATATGGCTATATTGAATAAACAATCACAATTACAATATATATAATTTGTTTAAATTTACAGCATTGTGTTTCAATGAATATCAAACCACAAAACCCAACAACTACAACTACCACTCAAGGAGAAGTCATCATATCAGCTCCAAAGGGATGAAGAGAGGGGATGATGAATTTTGGCATGTGGGTCCACTGAGGGGGTTATCACATACAAGCAGAGAATAGGGTGGCAGATAATGCAAAAAGTATGTTATTCTTTCCTAATTTTCAAATGACTGATGAAAAAGCTTGTTTTTAATGAATCTAAATTTATTATCTTAAAGTAAGTTTTGACATGTTCCTTCCCTGTTTTTGACTTTGAAACCAAAATGCAAATACATATATGGCTATATTGAGTAAACAATCACAATTACAATATATATAATTTTTTTCTCAATAGCACGTGCATTTCCACATTCCATAGAGTTTTCGCATAGCGATATTAACAGCGTCGTTATGACGTTTTATTAAGGTTCATGTCACACTTATTCCTTAATTACTCATGATGTAATTACTTAAATTCATTTTTTAAAAAGGACCATCTCAAGTCAAAACCCCCAAAAATCGCCTAACTTTTTCAAAAGAACTTTTTTGACTTTAACAAAGGATAAATAAATGAGGTTGACTTATTTTTATTTGCTACTTTACATGCTAACTCAAAATTTGTTCAGGTTCACAATGATATATACATTATTGAGGTTAAGTGTTAAATTTAAAGAGATATTCTTGGTCAAAGTAGGGTTAAAAATAAGAGGTTAACTTGCACTGAGGTTAACCTAATGGTCCTTAAAGATGGACCAAAATTGGTATGAAATGTGAGGTTAAAGTAAAAATAAATGATTGGGTTTTACTATTTAATGATTGGGCAACAAGGTATGCTAGAAAAAATGAGGTTAATATTTCAAGTAGGGTGTAAAATTTGAGGTTATTTCACAAAAACACCCTAATTTTGAGGTTAACAATGATATTTCAGTCTAATTTTGGATATCAGACAAACAGTAGCCTATTATCAAAAACAACTAAACATGAAAAAATAACAAATGTTGTTCTTTTTATTTAACTTGACATGGCAAATATATCGAATTCATGAAAAAATATATTTTGGTATAAAAAGTGAGGTTAACTCGTATATTAACTTGAGAGGCACAAGAACCTGAGAAAGGGGTTGATTTTAAGCTTTCATATAACCTCATAAAAAGGGAAAATTGTGTGATAAAAATAGTGGGATCCATTATTCAATGGTTGAGGAACAAGGTAAGGTAGAACAAATGAGGTTAATATCTTAGTTTGGGTACCAAAAGTGAGGTTATTTGTGAATTGGGCTTATAGGGTTTTTTAATTCTTTGTTGTATACTTTAATGACTTATAAATCTGTTTTTGATATCAATACTGAGCTTAAAAGTAAAGCTTAAGTCTTAATTAAGTCTGAATTAAAAATCTTTGAGGTTAACTTTTTATCGTAGTATACCTTAAACGTTTTTCTTTCAGTTGTTTAAGTTTGAAGGTATAAGCTAAAACATCCTACTTTTTCAGGTTGTTTAACCTCATTTTAAGAACCTTTTTGGTCTATTTCATTATTTTTTAGCTTAGTTACTTTATGAAAACTTTTAAAAAGTAATTTTGCTCCTGTAGCTTTAATAGAATAGAACTATTTAGGTCAATTAGAGAAGCAAATTTCTCACATTCCTTAACATAGAGTTCTAATTTTAACCTCAATTTTTAACCCTACGTTAGAGCAAAGATTGTCAATTTCAAAAAAACCCTATTGATCTAAGCTTCTAGTATCATTTTACTTTTGTCCCATAACTTAATACACTGGCTAGCAGAAGATATGGTTAAGAATGTGAGGTTACTTGTTACCATTTTTTTAACCTCATGAATTGCACCTTTCTTGTGGGAAATCTCTAACCTTTTTTAAACAAGCTTGATATTTGAAGCCTTTTTGATGACTCCCTAATAATTTTTTCCCCAATGGGACATGTTCATTAAAAAAGGCAAGTTTTTGAGGTTTCTGTGACATTTGATGTCTATGTTACAAGATTTTAGTGGTTTACCATTTCTTATCAAAGGTCAGATTATTCTGATGGTTAAGGTGAAATGTTCTTCTTGGATAATTTGGTAACAGAATTTTTTCCCCTTTAAAAGAACAAAAGATATGTTAGTTTGAACTTTTTACAGTGCTGGATAATGATGTAACACCAACTTTTTCAGTTAAGCTGGATAATGATTTCTAGATCTACTAAGCAGCTTAACCTATAGATATCTTGAGTTATAGAACTTATTTAGGGTATAATAGATATCATTTTGACACGAAAAGTTTGTTGAAATACCCACTGGATAATGATGTAACACAGCTTAAAGGTCACAATATGCTGTTTCATAATATCCAGATATTGATATCAAAAAACATTTCATTTGAGTTAAAACCTGATGTTTTTATTGTACCTAATATTTTTAAATTAATTAGCAGAGTAAGGAGTACTGTTTGGTAAGAATTGGATAATAATGTAACATTTTCAAAAGCTACCTTGAAAAAGCTTGCATAATTAACTGTCATTCATACCTCTTCACATGTCTCACCATATCTATAATACTTTTAAAAGCTCATAGGTTTCCTTCAGAGAGAAGTTTTTAAAAGTAGAAACCTTAAGTTTCGCAAAAGAAAAGGTACAAAAAATTGATATAATAGGCACTTTTTGGATAATTTTGTAACGTGATGGGTGAAAAATGTGGAGTTTTATTACCTTTTTATCCAATCATTGACAACTATTAATTAAGAAAACTATTCTTTTTAGGCCTTTATTTTTCATTGGCTATCTAAGGCTATTTTAACATTATTTCCAAAAGAGTAATGACTTGAACTTAAGTGTTAATTATTCATCATTGGATAACACGTGATCAGACATTTTCACGTCATAATTTGCCCAAATTTTATTTGATTTAGCGATTGACCATCATTAGGGTTTTGAAAGGTTGAAGCTGTCTAAATCAATGAAAGGGTTAGAACTGAGCTCTCAAAAATAAGCCTTTAACTTACCTTTAGTTCACCTTCTTATATGACCTCCTATCAAGTGTTATTTGGTAAGATTTGGATAACTTAGTAACAAAGTATGCGAAAAATATGCGGTTTCATTACCTTTTTATCCAATCATTGACAACTATTAATTAAGAAAACTATTCTTTTTAGGCCATTATTTTTTATTGGCTATCTAAGGCTAATTTAACTTTATTTCCAAAAGAGTAATGACTTGAACTTAAGTGTTAATTATTCATCATTGGATAACACGTGATCAGACATTTTCACGTCATAATTTGCTCAAATTTTATTTGATTTAGCGATTGACCATCATTAGGGTTTTGAAGGGTTGAAGCTGTCTAAATCAATGAAAGGGTTAGAACTGAGCTCTCAAAAAGAAGCCTTTAACTTACCTTTAGTTCACCTTCTTATATGACCTCCTATCAAGTGTTATTTGGTAAGATTTGGATAACTTAGTAACAAAGTTTGCGAAAAATATGCGGTTTTGTTACCTTTTTATCCAATCATTGACAACTATTGATTAAGAAAACTATTCTTTTCAGGTCTTAATTTTTTATTAGCTAATTGAGACTAATATCAATTATAAAAAATGACTCTGACTTCAGTTTTGTCCATCGCTGGATAACAAGGGATGGAACATTTTGGATAATTTTTTCAACTTTAATTAAAGTACGGAAAATGCGAATTTGTTACTTTTTTATCCAATCACATAGACCCAAAATAAAACCTTTACCAAGGCCAAAAAACACCATCTTCAAAAAATGAAGGTTAGATTTCCTTTTGGGATCACTAGTTGAGCAAGTGTACCAAATTTTACCCATATTGGACTAACTTACAGACTTTGAAAACTAATTTTTCAAAAACCTCTTATAACTCAAGATATTCGCGTTTAAAGTTTTTGAATTGCTGTCAAACCCTTCATAACCTAAAAATCCAGAAGGTCGATAAAGCCCTACTATTAGTTGTATGAAGGATCTAATGAAATTGATTCACCCCGTATCAAGGATGTTTTTTCTTAATTTGAGTTTTTTTGCCAACTTTGGTTCATTTTTTCCCATAATTACCAACTTGGTGCAATCCCCACAACAACAAACAAACAAACAGCAAACAGGGATGACAAAAACAAAACTGGTGCCAGCTGTTCAGATCAAAATGAACCCAGAAAAAACAAAGATGAATGAAAATGATGATCAAAGGTTAGCTGACTTTATTTATTTTTGCTTTTTGTAATACTTCTCTATTCTTATCAGTATAAGATTTTATTTGTTTTTGGTGAGATTTTCATACAATTTTCTGGAAAATGAAGCATACTTTAGAGGTAAATTTTACAGCAAATTTTAGGAAAATTGTTCTTTTTCTCAAACTTCAGATCTAAAATATGTATTGTATTGGTTTCAAATCTTGAATTGACCAGTTTATAAGAACTTTATAGCAGATTTGCATATATTCCTCATTGAAAATGGTCTATTTTTTATATTTATAGGGCCCAAAGACCCAAGAAGATTCAATGCCAAAACATCGGATGCTCTGAAGAGTTCGCTCATAGAATGCAACTCAAGAGACATCGAACAAAATGTCAATTTCCTGCTCCAGAAAAGGTTCCAATCTATCAGGAAACACCAGACAACAAATTCCAATGTTTGAAATGCGCTGCAATTTTCAAACACAAGCCTGGTGTCTTTAAACATATCTCGAAGAATGTTTGTGAGAAAGTATTAGCAGAGAAGATTGAAACCTCAATTGAATGTGATGTTTGTGAAAAAGTTTTTGCAAGAAAAGCTCATCTTGTTGAACATAAAAAGACTCATACCAAAGTTCCATATGTTTGTCGGAAATGTTATCGTGAATACACACGCAAGGACTATTTTCTCAAGCACATAAGGAGTTGTGATGACGTATTACCATCTTTTTCTCTTCTGGATATCAATAATCGCAATCCAACAGTCACCAGCCAATCATCACCAATGGTTATTGATGAGCCCTTCTCAACTACTTCTCTGTCGTTTTTAGATGATAATTCATCCCCATCATTTACTGCTCAACCAGCTGTCAATGTAATCTCCTTCTCCAGGGATGAAGAACCAACACCTTTTAATGATTCATCAGCCACTTCTATACATCCTTCAAATTCTGCCAATGACCTACCAGCTGAAAGTGAACAAACTGTACCATCATTAAACCACGAACTTTTGGAAAATGAACATATCTCTGAAAATGAACACTTTGTACCACAAATTGAAAACTTTGTCTTATCGCCGAAAAGTAAAGCCCGAAACCGACAAAGAAAAAAGAGAACCTTGGACTCAGTTATAAATGTTTTAAACGAAAAGATGGATCAGTCTATTTTACTTGAAACTGTAAACAATATAAGTATCAACAGTATTGATCATGAAGATTTTGAAACCATTACAAGTGAAGCTTTCATCAAACATCTGATCTCAATTCGTAATGATGATAAAAACTTTGTAGCTCTCCTAAAAGATGCTTTTGCAGAGAAACTAGAAAATTCATCTTTCTTCAATTGGCTTTCAAAAAAGTTGCTTTTCAAATTTCCAAGTTATTTAAAAAGGAAGATTGAACGATGGGAAAATAACTCTATGCATGAAATGCGAGGCTCTTCCAGTTTGTCACTCGATGATCGTCAATTTGTGTATGATCTCTGGATAGAAAACTCCATTCCATCAGTTGATTTTAGAAATGGACGGGATAATATTAAAATCCGCTACAACAAGTATGAACAACGTTATGCTGGATTGACAAACAGTTTGGTTCCGGTGGAAATTAAAGAAAAACGACGTACTAAAGTCTATGTAGCATCTCGTCGTGTTTCAACATGTACAGTGAGGAAAATGCAAACCAAAATTCTTACTGAAGGAGGCATTCATATCAGCATTGGCCTTTTGAGTTACCTTAGACCATTCTTCATCACTGACCCCACTGATAAGGAAAAGGTCATGTGTATGTGCAAGCTTTGTTTGAATTTCAGACTGAAATTCAATTCTATGATGAGCCATTCTAAAAGTAATGGAGGCCAATCAACTGACTCTATTTCCTTATATTACATGGGTTCCTGCAGCTGCAGTAAAGGCGAAAATGGATATTGGACTCTTAAATGTGTTCAAGGGAATTGCAGCAGATGTAAAAACAAAAAACCTCTTGAGATTCCAAAACTCACTGATGGAGATATTCTGAGTTACAATCAATTTGTTGTTAAAAACACATCTTATATATGTAAAAAGACAAAAAAGCTAAAAAAAATCAGCTCAAACTGTCAGAGAGACTACTCAAAATGATGTCAAATGTGTCCATGATGAATTGCTAGCAGGTTCAAAAGATTATCTCAAGCACAGATTCCAGATTGAGAATGACCGTCATCATTGGAAAAACATCCTTTACAGTAACTCAGAAACCCTCTTCCACATGGATTTTTCTGAAAATGTTTCGGGTTCTCCTAAATATGAGCCTCAGGATGCCCACTTCAGCAAAAAGCAGATTTCTCTTCACTGCACTGTTGCACATCAACAAAATGATAAAAATAGTTACATCTATCATTTGTCTGATAATAGAAAACATAATTTCAATTTTACCAAAGCAGTTGTTGAAGATCTTGTAAATCGCTATTCTGATAATGAAATTAACAGATTTAAAAGTGACAATTGCAGCGAGCAATACAAATGTTTAAATGTCTTTCCTATCTTTCGTGATCTAGCAATCAACCACCAGAAAGTGTTCATCTACTATTATGGAGTTAAAGGACACGGAAAAGGGTTGGTGGACGCCATGAGTGGGTTTGGGCTTAAAACACCCCTGAGAAAGGCAATTGTTACCAATGACATCTTTTACGATAGTGCTGATAACGTTTGTGAATTCATTTCCAATTTGATGAAAGATGATGATCGCAAACATTACAAATGTCTTGATATTGTCACTGAGGAGCCAAAAGAGCAGTTGCCCATTGGCGGCAGTCGAAAAAGTCACATGATCTCATATTTTCCTTCAGGTGAAATACAAATGAAAGAGGAGATTTGTTCTTGCCTGAAATGTTTATCTGGTAATTTTATCTTTTGTGAAGACAGCTCTACTGGGGCAAAGGGTAGGGTTGTCTGTAATAGTGGTGAAAGTGGTGATAGTTTTACTGATGATGATTCTGAGGCGGAGGAACAAGGTAATGAAAGCGACTATGAAAGTCAGAGGGATGTTGGCTCGGATATGGAGGAATATGAGTTATTCAAACATACTGAATATGGAAATGCTATCAATGTGGGGCAGGTTATTGCTATCTATTCTAGTGAGAATGTTAATGATCCATTTTTTTTGTGCAAAGTTCTATCAAAGGAACACACAAATGAAAATATAAGTGATGAGAATGATCATCATATTCCAGCAGATACTGACTACATGATCTGTCACTATCTCGAGAAGTCTTCTGAGAATTTTCGCAAGCATTTGATCCAATACAAACTTATTGAAAAACAAAAGATTTATATCACTTACAATCATGTACTTTTCCCAGAAATTCCAATAACAGATGATCTTAAATTAAAGATGGAAGATTACCAATGGTTATCTGAGGTTGGGCTGACAATGACTGGACGACATTAAATTTTTTTAAATTCTTGACCATTTTGAGTGTGTTTCATGAATGTTCTTGTATTTTGTAAAGATGATTTGAATTTTAGTTTTGAAGTTCTAAACTATATGTCTATTTTCATATGTCCCAATGCAAACAGGTTTAACTTTTGAAATATATATTTTTTTTGTTTTGTTCTTGTTTTCTCATACCTTTTACTTTGTTATTTTTGATTAGCAAGAGGAACGCGATATGATAAAACTTTGTTAAATTTTCACTTTTATCACTAGCTGCTTGTTACTTTGTTATCCAAATAGTACTAATTTAAGAATGGGCTTTCAGAATTTATAGTAAAATTTATAATTCTCTAATGTTATTCATAATTTTATATTACTAGTATATATTTCGTATCGTTTTCTCACCATAGTGTTTGAGTGGAAGTTCTGTTTTCTTTTATCTATGTTATCATGTTATCCAGACCATGTCCCATTAATAAAAATCAAAAATTTGAAAGCACTTATATCTGTTTAACATTTGTCTATGCTTTAAATGATAGCAAACCTAAATTTCTAGTTTTTGCAACCAAAAGTGCTAGTAATGATAGGTGACAGTTTTGTTACAAATTATCCAAAAAGCCCCAATTAATGAAAATGTTAGCGTTATTTAGGGATTTCAATATCTTATATGCCTTGTTTATTATATAATGTTCAAGTTTTGATGTTCTATGTTCTATAATATTGAAGTTATTGAAAGATTATGATTTTCTGACTATGTTACTTCATTATCCCATATCTTTGTTACCATTCAACAAAACCTGTCCGAATAACAACAGGTGATAGTTAACATACTAAGCTTTGAAAATTTAAATCAATTTTCATGCATTCTTCAAAAAGTCATTTTCCAGGTCAAGGTGAATTAAAAAGTTACATTATTATCCATTCTTGGTAAACTAACAACAAAAAGTGAAATTTTGTCCTTTCAGGGGCTTTGTTACCATGTTACCTAATTATCCAGCAAATTTCATAGACTTTGAGACAATATTTATTGATTTATTAAACAAAAAACGATTTTTCCAACTTTTTGACATGTCACAGGGCTTGCCTTTTTTAATGAACATGTCCAATGATTCAATAAGCGTCTCTATATTTTGAGGTTAACAAAAGTCTATAAATTGTCATATTAACCTCAAATAACAAACCTTTTTCAAGTTTTTTTTTCATTTTTGGGTATAAGCCATCAATTATGACCAACTCTCAAAATTTCAACCCTTTTAGATAAAAAATGAAGATTATATGGCCAATTATGTAAATTTCCCACTTTTTCCTCAAAAAAATTAACTTTTTCTTAGGCGACATTGATTTGAGATTGTCCAAAAGCAGTTTGTTCTTAAACATGTCAAAGAAGCGAAAATTTTTCACTATGACCAGAGCCAATAAATCGAGCTCCGGCGAGAAAAACAGTACGGCACTTCTTTTTTTCAATCATATTTAAACGTAAGACGTTTTCAAATTCACATCCGTTGCACCGAATCTGTTTGACGATCGGAGCACGTATTTCGTTTTGGAAGCGTATCGTCCGTTTAAAGATTCTACGTTACTGATAATTTACGAGAGAAAAAACTGGCACGCTGGCACTTTACTTCTATTTCTATTTTTATGATTTTTTCACTGTATCTGTATATTATTTCTTATTGGAAATTGCAATCATCACAACCCAATGATCCATCACGGTGATCTAGGATGAAATACCCAGATGGCATGTCACCTTGATAATCAAATACTACGCTGTAATCATACACAGGTTAAGCATGAAAGAGTTCTATCAACATCGTATTGCTGTACGTCTTGAGTTTTCAGCACTTCATCGTGTTGGTAAACTCTTCCAGCAATACCTGGTTGATAGCTATACAAAAATCGAAGGTGTTTGATTACAATGGCTACAATCAGGGCTGATCACTACAGGGGTTTGCATGATTATCTAAATGATCAAGCAGAAGTCCGCTAGGCCGGATTTGGTAAGGTCACTATTCTACCATCGACCATTGCGGGAAGTCCCTGAAACATGCATCAACTCTGACAGTGTTTGCTGTATATGGTAAGCCTGATTTGTTTATTACAATGCCATGTAACCTAAACTGGAGAGAAATTACGGAAAGCCTTTTACCAGGCCAAACCGCAAGTGATTGTCGTTGAAGGCACTTAAATACGACATTCTAACTAAAGGTATCTTTGGTAAAGGTAAAATCTCTGTTCATGCAATTGAATTCCAAAAGCGTGGCCTACTCCATGCTCATATTTTGAGTACTCTTGAGGATAGTGACAAGATACGTTCACCTGAAGACATTAGACAGTTTGATCTGTGCTGAGATTCCAGATATCAATGAGGATCCCGAATTGTATGAAACTATCAAAACAACAATGATTCATTGTCCATGTGGTGCCATCAATCCCAAATCGCCATGTATGGAAGACGGTCATTGTAGCAAAAAGTATCCTAAGGAATTCGGCAGTGAAACTATTATGGCAAATAATGGTTAAGCGACGAGAAGATGGTTTTCCGTAAGAGAGGGTGAGCGGTTTTATTTAAGAGTTTTATTGCTTCATGTGGCTGGAGCAACATCATTTGAGGAACAATGGTGTTCTTCATCTATCCTTTAGAGAAAGGAACTACCAGTTCCAATTCTGGATAATTCGACCTGTAATGTAACTGCAAATAGTTCACATGCGCGTTATCTGCGTTGACGAGATTTGTTTGTTATCTACGAGGCCAGTATGATACCAAAATTTGCATTTGAAGCTATCGAGCTCATGCTCCAGGATATATGCAATAGTAATGTTCCTTTTGCTGGTAAGAGGTAGAGGAAGATTTGGGGGTCACAAGAAAGAGAGGGAGATTGAAAAGTTGAGAGGTGAGAACGAGGAGCTGAAGAGGAAGTTAAGGGGAAAGAAGATAAACATCTTGAGAAGTCAAAAAGAAAGGAAGAGCTGAGGGCAAAAGCATTGCTCTCACATAAAGATTAAGTGACTTACAGAAAAATCTATGGTGGTCCATCGACCCAGAAGTCATATGATTTTTGGAAATCAAATAATGGGGAATATACAAATTCATTTTTAAAATCGTGGGCAAAAAAACAGAAAAATTATGAAATTGTTCCAGCTAACCATAAAACAACTAATAATGTAGATACCAAAGATTTTACATACACGTTTTTTTATAAGAATAGTGTACTTTTGATGAGGGTCAAGTTTCTTAAGAAATTACCAAAATTGAGGGTGAAATATTCTTAACGTATTCCTACTTTTTTGGACTTTTTTACAAACGTGAGAAATGATCAATTTGAGAGTTTGGGACTTTTTTGAGTGCACATTGGGAGCTATAATCATATTTCCGTCTCGAAGTTTCAATTTAACTATGGTGATTTAAATTAGATAATCTATTTTTTCATTCTTACCTCTTTTTTTTTCCTTTCAGCAAATTCATGGTTTAAGTTCTTTTTGCAAGCTACGGAAGTCTCAACTACCGAACGTAATCATTACTAAGCTGATTGGAGATCTTTGTTGGGTATTCAGCAAGGAATTGAACGCCTACACGTTTTTTCTTTTATTAGAACCCAGTTTATAAGAACACTTAAACCAAACCTTAGGTTTGGTGAAATTGATTTGTTAAATAACAATATTTTGAAATCTTAGCTTTTTAAACATTTTAGTGCTTCTCATAGTTCTGGTTTTTAACTTTTTCACCGTATTTTTCCATTGCTTTTGCTTATGCTTTTGGGGCTGGCATGACCCTATAGGTTGTGCTATTTCGACAGGATTGCGATTCTGTTTTCACTATATATTTATTTGTGTCCTGATTTCAATTTTTCATTTAAATTTGAATTCTATTTCCTAGTTCTACGTATTTTAAGCAATTTATATATTGTAACGTTTTAATTTAATATTCAATTATTTTTACAGCATTGAAGAGTCCGTTCATGAGGCACGCTATTACAAAGCACAAGAAGAACGCGCTAAAGAACATGCTATAGGTTTTACAGACGCATTTTCTCAAAAAGCGCCATGCTCTTCCGACATCATTGCTCATTATTCTTGGGATTATGCCCAGCAGACACACCATCCGGCAAATCCTCTTCAACCAGGACCAATTTATTTTAAAACGCCACGGAAATGTGCAATTTTTGGTATTTGCAACAACGGCATAAACCTCCAATACGACTACCTTATAGACGAAATTTGTACCACTGGGAAAGGGGCTAATACAACTGTCAGTTATCTTTACCACTTTTTCAAAACTTTTGGTATGGGAGAAAAGGATGCTTATCTGCACGCTGATAACTGTTCTGGTATGATTAATTTGTTTTCAAATTTTACTCTTCTGTGTCTAGTTGGAGGAAGGGGGTATTCTCAGGAAGAGATTAGTATAAAATACTCTCTGTAATTCGAGTCTTTCGAAAAATTCGAAAAAAATTGTCAGCCCTGGAAGATTCATATGGGGGATGTAATATACAACATGGTCACACTAATAGATCAGCATTTGGGGAGTTTGGGAGGTCGATTCATCATGGTAGAGGGGTGCTTTTCTTTGGAGGGGGTGGGTTGTTGGTGATGGGAAAAAAGGGTGGGAATAGCAGTCGGGATTAGATATGGGCGTGGTCAGCGTAATGGGCGTGGGAAAGGGCGGGGGATTTGCTTTCGTTTGAATGCTTTATAATTCAATTTATTTTAGTTTAATCATCTTATTTAATTTATCATATTTTTCTTTGTAGTCTTTATCCCAGAGAAGGTCAAAGAGGAGGACTCAAAAGAAAACATCCTACAACTTACTGAAGAGCATAATTATGCACGTTGGAAAAATGCAAGATTAGCAAATCAGGCTAAATGTAGTAAGCAGACTGAAGAAGAGATTGATGATATTTTGAAGAGCATCTTTAAAGATAAAAGTTATGTGGAACGCAAAATTGCTGTTAGAAAATCTCACAGTGTTGAGTTCAGAAATTACATTAATTTTTGAATATTTATCGACCGCCGGAGGCGGTTTCTTTCCTAGTGGTACGCTAATCTCGTTTTGCCTTGGCTCATTATTTTGTCTACCATTTCCTTTCGGTTTTTTTAACTAGATTACCAAGATGCTACTCTTTTTTTCCCTGAATGTCTTTTATTCGGAATTGAATAATCGAGACATGCAAAATGACTATATTGTAATCTGTTTTCAATGAATAATCTAAAATGTTCTGGAGATGACAAGTAGGCGTTAATAATGTGCGAGAGCTCTTTCGCGAGCGTGATGCGTGTTGGAAGGCGGCCGTTTCAGTGTGGTTTACATCCACACTGTGAACTAAATAGCCTAATATATTAATTTTAAAGCAAAATTTGGGAGTTCAAATAACGGGCAAGAGTCAGTGGAATCTTTACCAATGTATGAAACATTTAGATACCACAAAACATGGTGAAAAAGAAACAAAAAAAGCAACACAAGGATAATTCGAAAACTAAAAGTACGAAAGTAACCTGGGGAAGATCTCCACTATAAAGGAGGTCTATATATCGTTTTAAATAAATTTATTTGAAGAATGACCATTTGAACGTATAGAAATAATTAAAACATTCTCATCTAAAGTCTGACAATCCAAGAATTGTTGTTGATGAAACTTGGAGTATGAAATTAACTTAAATCGTTTTCTTTACTCAAACATTCCAAGAATTGATAGTAATGGAACAGTTATTAGGGCACCTCAAAGAAAATCAAAAGAGAAACGATCGGCTAGAATTGGAGCAAAAGAGACAACACAATGAAAAGATGAACCTGTTACGAAAATTGATGAGACTTCTCGAATTTGAAGTTAATAATGTTGTTAAAAACAGTTAATAATTCAAGGAACGGTGACCGAGTGGGCAAAGGCGTCAACGTTACAAACCAGGAGTTCGTGGTTCGAATCACTGCTCCTTCCAATGTTCGTAAATCACTGGGCTATTCACGTAAAATATCGACCCTACCTAACAACAGCTACAGACTTTAGGTCGTATTTACGTCACTAAGAATTGGAGCGCTGCTTTTTTCAGCTGGCTTTGGAGAGATAAAGTTGCGAAAAAAAAATGTGATATCAACATGTTGGTCTATTCTATTTAATAATATTCAACTCATTATCTTTTCAACGAGCACAAACCGCTATCTTATTCGAATTCCATCAAAATTTATAGTCCTTTTTTTTGTCTCCGATGCAGATTTTATTGAGACAGACTTTTCTGAACCAGTCAACATGGCCCCCGTTGCCGGGCAAAGTAATTTTTTAAATCAAATAAAGTATACTAAATATACCGTTTAAGGGGGTAAAATAAGGGTGAAAATCGTAAATTTTCTCACAACATGATTTTCGCCCCCCCCTTCCCTCAATCTGATTCACACGCCGGGAGCTATGACCAAACGTTTTATGATGGTGATGATGCAAATAAATCAAAAAGGAATCGCAGATCCTTCGTGGAAAATGTAAATTTATCCGTCGTGATCCACCAAATGTTATATGCCCTTATTGGCTTATAATTAAACTGAATCATAGAAATAGCTAGAAGTCTTTGAAACGACTATTTTTTCCCACCCTTTCTTACTTTTAATTTTTAATTTAATGATTAAAAGAGCTGAGGGACGACTCTTGTTTGAACGGACTAAGTTTCTGGTGAAGTCTCTCAATACGGAGTCTATTTTACTTTTAGTGAACATAGACGGTTTTAGATCATATCGAACTTATCAGAGGATAACTCATTGTAACTTTTTTGTCTTTTAACGAGCATTACACTCATTCCCATGTCGACGTACTTGTTCTATACACTTTTCTCCAGATGCATAAATTTATTGTTGTCTTCGTTTTCAAACAGATTTCATTGCTATGAAATTATACATTTAAACCAATTTAAATTCCCAAAAGGCAAATATTAACTCAAAAAAAAAAGTACTTGAAATTCAAAATGTCTCATGAGGTGTAAACAACACAATTATCATTGTGAATATGTAATTTTATAGCAATGAAATCTGTTTGAAAACGAGGACAACAATAAATTTATGCATCTGGAGAAGAGTGTATTGTCTTAAATCCGCCAGTGAGCGAGTATAATACTAACTTTTTAGCACACAAAAAAGCATTTGTTTAACTCCTACAAGCAGATAATAACCACACGAATTACCGAAACTTAAATTCACTGAATAAAAATCAAATAGATACCTCTATTACATTTCCTTGCACCCTTTTGTTAAAAATGTTTTTATATTTCACTTAACAATCTTGAATTGGAATCTTTTTATTGTTCTTGAAGTACTGTTGGCGAGCTTATATTTCACTTTGAATAGTCTTGTTTGGTCTTTCTTTTGACTGATATTCTTCTCAGTTGAGCACTCTTCTGCTATTGAATCGATTCTGAAAAAATAGAGAACATATACTCTTACCATCTCAGATAGATTATAGAATTGATAATGCATGCAAATGGTAAGTCAGTCCTACCAGTTGCGAGTTACCATCAGCTGTGCAAATTGCGAGTTACTTTCTATGAGAATTGCGAGTTGCACATCTTGAGAAAATAAAAATGCGAGTTACCAGATGAAAGCGTGACATGCAAATCAAAAGCGCGGCGAGCTGCAATTCAATAGCGCGAGTTGCAAATTAAAAGTGCCATAGAAATTCGAAAAAATATTCTAAAAAAGTAGTTGGTCCTGTTCAATGCATATTCCATTTCGCAACTAGCATGATCGACTCGTAACTCGCATATCAAAAATTCATGGCGTATACTGCAACACGAGACGTAAATGACTCGGAATATGTTTCTTTGTTTTGATTTAGGACCGTTTGCTTTTGTGCAAAAGACACCTAGAAGTTGCGACTTCCTTCTTTTTCCGAAACAAAAGTTAAGGCATCATGCATATTGGTCAGAAATGAAATTTAATTCCAAAGCAGAACATAATCGCAATATGATGATATGGTCTAGGAAAATGATTTAGTAGACTCTGAGTACATTTTTGTGATTTTCGAAAAAGTCACGTCACTCGAAATCAAAATTGACGTCAATAATGAAGACATTCCATTGGGTCAAAAAAGAACAAAAAATCGTTGTCATTTTCAAAAAAGAATTGCACGTGGTGACTCAAAAATGGATAATTATCATCTTGGGTATTCTTTACTTTATGAGACTGGAGTTGAAAAAAACGAAAAAGTCAAATTTGTCGTCTTGGTAAAAAATCCAACGCAGTTTTACTTGATCACTCAAGATTGTGATAATTTTGAAACTCTCGACACCCGATTCGGAAACAAGCGATGGACGTTGGAAAAGTACAACTTAAAAGAAGAAGATCTTCTTAGACTGGAAGAATTTAAAATAACACCAGTCTTGTTTGATAAATCATGTGGCTTGGAAATCAAGTGGAAGTATGGGATTACATCCAAAGGACCAGCGGTGAAAGTTGTAAGGATTCTCTTTGACCATATTAAAGAACAGTATCAGTCAGATGCACCGATCGTGACCGACATATTTGATGTAAACCCGATCGAAGCTGGCAAACTGGCAGGACAAGGACAAGTTGAACCTCCGAGACAACCAATTAGTTCAATCAAAAAGAAACCAAATTCTACAAGAGCCTCAGAGAAAAACTTATCCTCGTCCGAGGAGGCATTTTCGTCAAAAACTGCAACATCGCGACCGAAGAATTCAAAAAAGAAGGTTCATTTTTTATCAAAGGAGTTCAAGTTAAAACAAGTCGAGGGTAAATGACAATATCTTTGAATATCAAGCCTAAATCTTATCAAAGGTTAAGGCGATATAGCACCGTAATAAACCGCCTTCTTTGCTGGCTTATTTTTTCATTCTTATTCACCCAGGGGTCGTCCGTATAGCACGTGTGCAAAAATAAACTACGTCAATTATATGTAGATTAATAAACGAAATGAATTTCGTCATTCAAACAACAGACTTACGCAATTGCTTTATTCCCCCTTCAGTGCGTATATACTATATGGATGGTCCCAGTCCCCTAATATTTGGACTCTAACCACAGATATCTAAGCCCGAAGGGCTAGATAGGCAACTTTAAGCTTTCTCCAGCAAAAAAAAGTGAAGCAAAAATTTGACTTTTTAAATTTCGTGCCGATGGATAGGATCTATCATTTTAATTGTTTTCGGAGCGCGAGATCAAAAAACGTAGGCGGCAAACGCTATTTCACATCTCTCATACCGGTGAAATTGCATATTTTAGTCACGTGACTCTGGTAGGAAATCCTTCCAAAGATGAGCTTCACTTTTTGATAAAAGCCGCAAATCTAGCCCTTCGGGCTTTACAGATATCTGTGACTCTAACCCGTTGATTAGTTTGTTTCTTTTTGTTAGTGTAATCTCTAATTTAAGCGAAATCTTACTATCGTGTGTAACTTTTGAAATCATTTGATATTGTTTTTAGATCAAGAAAAGGAATCGACTCCAGTCACAGAGCTGTCGAAAAGACAATGTTTCCTGAAAGCCAGAGATCATATAAACGGCCAGGCGATCCAAGAAAGATTAGGGATTACCAAGAAAATCCCAAAGAAAGAAGCATCTTCCTTGGAAAAAAGAGAAAAACGAACAAGCTTCATCAAAGCTCGCGAACAAATTAACGAACAAACAAGGTAAGATAGTAATGCTTGCCTTTCATGTTTGGGATATAAGGATATAAAACTTCGCGGGAAAATTTTCATAATAATAAAATTAAACATTCGGCTTTACAGAAAGAGGCCATTCATTTCTTATATAAATCAAAATGTTTATATCCATAGAAAAACTCCAATTTTCGATTTTTTTTCCGACCCCGCACCTTATAAGCCCCCCCCCGTCTATTAGATTTGGAAAACATTTTCAGTTGTCAAAAGAAAAGTCCTTCATTTTGCTCTACCAGTGGATACCCCTTAAAACCTCACTTTTTTACATCCTCTTCTAAAATATACTTTCATAAGATATTTAGGCATCAATGACCTAATTGTAGCATTAATAACTTTGCAGCAAAAGGACTATTTTATAAAAAGTTATTCCAAAAAAACAATTTCTTAGGTTTTTAAGGGGTAAATAGCTAAAATTGCATTTTTTCACGAAGCTATAAAGATTTTCTCAGCTTTTAAAACCATATCCAGGGAAGAAATTCATAGGTAGCCTAGACTCACCAGAACAAGTTCCAGCCCTTATTGTTTTCTCCATCAGGATATAGGGGGTACCTTAGGGTAGGGCGTCAACAGTCATTTTTGAGGCAAAGTCAAAAAATTCAAGATGTAGTGTTTTTTTATGAAAATTTAACCTATTGTGAGGCATTCTGCGCAATTTTTAAGGTCAGAAGTCCAAAATTGGCCGAACCCCCCTGGGGGTACTGATTCGCACTACAGGCAAAAATTGGAAAAAATGGCATTTTCTGGCCTTTTCAGGCCTGTAAATATGTCAAAACTATTGCAAATCTTATTTTTTTCATTTGCTGTACTAAACTTTATGAAGAAACAACAAAATAATCATATTGGGTTGAAAATTGTGCCCATTGGAGCCCTAAACGAGCCGTTTTGGCCAATTTGGGTAGCAAAGTGCTTTTTAAGGCCAATTTGCAAGTTATAAACTTTAAACTGATTAAATCCATGTCTGAAATTTTCAGAGATGGAAGTCTTCAATAAAGTCTTTAAGCAAAATGAATTTCAGATTTCACTTTTTTCAAAATTCATTTGGGTCTTCAAAAATCGCTTTTAGCAAAAAAAAATCAATTTATCAAAAAATAGCATTTTTTAAGGCAGCTTTTACAAACTGAGTTTAAATGCTGACTGAAATTTTTTATGCAGTGATAGTTCTGGAGATACTCCAGGGAAATCAAAATCATTTGGGTCTGGGATGCGTCTATGTCCGCCATTATGGAAATAAAATCCCTGCTAAGAGCCATTCTTCAGGCAAAAACCCAAATTTGAACTGAAAAAATCTCTAAAATGACAATAGACATGGGCCCAAATTTTCTTGCAGTGAAAGTATTCTGGAAATACTGCAGGAAAATCAAAATCATCTGGGTTTGGGGTTTGGGTATATCCACCATTTTGGAATTGAAATTCCTGCTAAAACGCAATTTTCAAGCAAAATCCATTTTTGACTGGAAAAATCTTAAAATGGCAAAATGAACCTAAAATCTTTTTGCAGTGATAGCCTTCTGGAAATACTCCAGTGAAATCAAAATCCTTTGGGTTTAGGATAAGGGTATGACCGCCATTATGGAATTGAAATATGTGCTAAAACTGGCTAAAATGCAACATTTCAAGCAAAAACCCCATTTTTGACTAGCAGGAATTTCATTTCCATAATGGTGGATGTAAACAAATCCCAGACTCAAATGCATTTGTTTTCCCAGGAGAATTCACAGAATACTATCACTTCAAAGAAATTTGGGTCCATGTTTATTGCCATTTCAGAGCAGTTTTTAGTCAAAAATGGGGTTTTTGCTTGAAATGTTGCATTTTAGCCAGTTTTAGCACATATTTCAATTCCATAATGGCGGTCATACCCTTATCCTAAACCCAAAGGATTTTGATTTCACTGGAGTATTTCCAGAAGGCTATCACTGCAAAAAGATTTTAGGTTCATGTTTATTGCCATTTTTAAGATTTTTCCAGTCAAAAATGGGATTTTTGCTTGAAATATTGCGTTTTAGCAGGAATTTCAATTCCAAAATGGTGGATATACCCAAACCCCAAACCCAGATGATTTTGATTTTCCTGCAGTATTTCCAGAATACTTTCACTGCAAGAAAATTTGGGCCCATGTCTATTGTCATTTTAGAGATTTTTTCAGTTCAAATTTGGGTTTTTGC